>NC_048893.1:9822653-10020626 GCF_011077185.1 Oxyura jamaicensis
TTTCTTTCTTTCTTTCTTTCTTTCTTTCTTTCTTTCTTTCTTTCTTTTGGTTAAAAAACTAGGTGTCAGGTTTATATTCTTTTATTCAAATTTGCACAAGTCTACCCTTCTCCCAGATGAGTACAGTTTCAAGGCTGCAAAGAAAAATACATGATAATGAAATATATGACTGCCCCAAAGCTACCTCCTACTTGTGAAACAGAGTTATGAAATAATAATGGCAAGAGTGATAACTGTAGTTGTCAATGTCCTAAAAAGATGAGGAAGTTCTTAATGCAGAGAATCCTACCTTGAAGGCAGATCTGCACAAAAGAGCAGTGCTTGAAGTCTCCCCACGGAGGCTAAGTTTATGTCACATCACAGATCAAAATTCAGGCCTAAAGGCAGTGATTCATCAGTTTAATGGAAAATTGCTTCCTTGAAGATATTTCGTACTAATATCAAATGCATGACTGCTAACAATTACAGTGAATGCGGTGTAATTGTTTATTAGTAAATAACAGCAACTCAAAAATCTGAAATTGTTAGGGAGCGTTTATAGCATTGTAAGTAGTGATTTCTAGTGAGCTCTTTGTTGCCCAGTTCTAGATAACAATGCTATGTGAACATTTTCACGTCGCCTTTAAATGTGCTGGTCACATTGATTTTTTTTTTAAGTTGTACAAAACAAAACAAAAAAAGCCTTAATCTGACATTTTCATATGGTCGATTGAAGGCAGAAACAGGATTTGAAAGCTGCAAGTCATATCAAGAAACCTGTAATAGAGCAGTTACAGTATTTTAGTAAGTATTAAGAATCAAGATAACTAAATCACAAAAACTTTAAGTCATGTTTACAAATTTGAGAAGTGTAAAAAAGGAAAAATAAAATGTGCTGATAGCTGCGTCCTCTGTGGCTTCTGCTGGTCATAATTCTGCTTACTCATAATGTCAAATAAAACAAATGGCCAAATGAGCTCTTCATCATTTTTATGGCAGAGATAAGAGGTAAATATTGTTATTACAAATTGTCTTTAATATTCATTTTGTATATTGGACAAAGGAGACATGCTAAATTCCCCATTCTGGAAATACACAGTTGAAATTATTAGTTGATCAGGAGATTAATATGTAACCTTACTTTCCTCAGACGTCTGAGCAATGCTACATTGCTTGGAGATAAAATACCATATTGGCTTACTTGGAGATGCCTTCAGGGTAGTTTATCATCCCGAATATATCCCCATACAGGAAATAATACATGCATTGCTGTGTTGTGGGGTCTGCAGAGAGTTCCCTGTGGTTTGAGTTATCTGCAGTGCAGTTCCTCAGCTGTTTCTGCCTTGCTCCTGACTCTGGAAAAGAGAGTATTTCTGAACTAGTCAAAACCATCTGCAGAAGGCCAGATCACATTCGCTGGAGTTTCCACACACAACGTGCTCTGTCCCGATTATCTTTGCAGAATGGATAAAAAAGCAATAGCTTGAAGAATATATCTGTATCTAATATAAAGCATTTCATTTGTAGATGTTTATAAGTTGATGGTCAGTCTATTCTGTGAAGTATAAGGTTTTCATATTGTATCCAGCGTTAATCTTTCCCGCAGTTCTCCACATTAAAACCACTAGTTTCCTTTACTTGCCATAAATATGGCTAAGCAGCTACAGACAAGAGTTTCAGACTTGAAGCCTCTTGTTTTATGCAAGGTCCTTTACACTGCAGTTCTGCACCTGCATCACATCTTTCGAGACTTGGGCTGAATAGGAAATAATCTGAGGCTTTGGTTCAGAAACACTTCTTTCCCACCTGGCTGCAAAGGGCCACCTCTGCTTCTGCTTCTTCAGTTGTCTTCTGCCTTCTAGACTTTCTGAATGTTGGTGTGTGAGAAGTTGAATTACAGCTAATCCTGCAACTCTCATTTCCAGTGTGTACTGCTGGTAACTTTATTTTAATCCAGTGAGGAATCACAGTTGTCCAGATATTAGAACTTTTGAATTTGGCTTCAGCTGACCCTTTACAAAAGTATTTTCTTTTGCTGACAGTTTCTGTGAGTTCTTGCAGTATCTTAAAGCTGACCTGTTTCTTCTTCCTTTTTTTTTTTTTATCTTTTCATTTTCTTTTTTTCTGATGTGTTCCTCTTGAACAGAATGCCCTTCTAAAATTTCCTTCAGTCTCTGTGAATGTCATTCTTCTAATTTGTTGCATTTTTAAGTTTTCACCATACTAACATTATTTTAAAACCATATATACTTGCAGATATAACTGCATTATGGCAGTTAACTCAAATTATGACACTTCATTGAGTCTGCAGGGAAAGTCTGTGGTCCATATGTAACTCAGAGGTCAGTGTGTGGCTTTGTGTTACCTAATGCATTTTATCTATTGAGATACAGCTGGCATGTAGTTAGTGAAAAGCTGCATTATATTTATGTGAGCATGAATTAGTGAGTGATGTTTGTACAGCATTTAGAGCCCCATTAATCTTAACTCAGAGAATCACAGAAAAAAATAGATTAGGAGGATTTCTGGAGGTCATGTAGTCCAACCTTCTTCTCAAAGAGGTCTTTACTGTTGTTAATGTTGTTATTGACACAGAAGACTGACAAATTAAGAAGAAAGAGCAACAGCCAGTTGGTATGCTGTGAGATGTACAAAATCTGGACTCTAACCAGTATGACGAAGATAAGAATGTGCTGTGAAACAGGATCAGTCGATGGCTTAGCAAAGCATGGCAAAGACAACTTCATCAGATGAAAAAATCAGATTAATTAAATGTTCACAGTCAGTGGGTATTATGACTAATTCCTGATGAAGCATTAAGATGATTTAACAGTTCTTATTCTCAAGGGATATTATCTTTGATTGGATGTGGGGGTGGTGAAAGATAGTGCAATTTATTCCAATAACAGTAGAATAGTCTTTTCTGAACTGCTCGTAACATTTAAATCAGTTAAGACGTGCTTTTATACTAACATGACCGTACATATATATTTATATTCCTCATGGTGTCTCATGACATCATCTTGTCCAGTCAAGCCGCAGCCAAAGTCAGACCAGTCTGGGGCTGAGGCAGATAGTTACACCCAATACATGATATCTTAAGGGATGACAGGAAAATCACTCCTAGTGACCACCCTGGTCCTAAATCCCTGAGTTTTCTTAGAGCATCACCCCCTGTAGAAGAGAACCAGGTGAATTTGAGAGTTTCAGATGGGTTTACACATCATGACCCCTGAGCTCACGATGAGGATATGCTACCCAGGAGGGGTATGGAGATGTTGCCTGAGCCTGCAGGGATAGAATTAGCAAGTTCAAAGTACAGCTGGGATGGTCCATGGGATCAGATGGGATTGATCCAAGGGTGCTGATGTCATTATGAGGCAGCTCTCCATCTTCCTTGAAACACTGGGAGAGGTTCCTGATGACTGGAGGAAAAAAAAAAAGTCACACATCTATAGGAAGTCTTATGTGCCTAAATGTTTAAAATATGTATTTAATTTTGCCTGTCCTTGTAGTTACAGAGAATATTGGAGATGGAATAAATCAATTTTTACATATTGATGTGTTACAAAGCAGTCTTTACTTTGAGGTGAAGGTCAGCTGTAACCTGTAACAATGAGAAAACAACATAACTTTCAATTGCGGTTTGATTATTAAATAAGAAATCAAGATTTCAACATTAAAATTGTGTCAGATTTAGGAAAGAAAAGCTGACTGCATAGGTCTCTTTAAAATAAATTTCATTAATTGCTAATATACTCTGGTGACTTCAGATTTTCAGTCCCCCATCCTGATGCCTGATCTACTCTCCCTAGCCTCAACTTGTTAGGGCACTTACAAAATAGAGTCTCTCTATCTTTTTAAATCACAGGCATGTGTACAGTGAGATGCTTGGGTTCATCATGTTGAAAACAGGCTGAATCTTTCATTTTCCTGCTTGCAAAATTTTAGAGTAGTTTTATTTAATGATTTGCGCAAGGATAAGTCCTATGGATATGATTATAAAAAAAAAAAAGTGTATCAGTCTTTTTAAAGTTTATCTTGATGACAAGGATGATAAAATGCAGGTATAATCATTAGAAATTGCTGTTATAATTTTCATTAACTCCTTTATAACTTTTTTTTTCTTTTTTTTTTTTCTTTTTTTTTACAATCATTTTCATCTGTTCCTTTATAATGGGATTCACAGTTCAGCTACTGCAGGGCCAGAATTTCCCAGTCCTTATATTTGATAAGTGAATTAAATCAAGGATTCATTTATTCAAGAAAACATATATTCCATGATGCAATGAGTTTGGTGAGCAGGTTGAGATACAAAGAAAAGGGAAACACCACTATGACTGGGGTATATAGTATTTTTCTTGTGTACCTAAAAATTCTCATCAGGAGCTGCAAACCATGAATGTCTGATAAGTGAATGCATAAAGCAGGTTTTGAACCATCCATAAAAAAGAACATAGTTCTTTTTTAGAAGAGTATACGGGGACAAGTCTGTGAGAAGATATATGGAAATGATTATCAACAAAGGATAATTTGAATTCAGAGAAATAACTAAAGAGGCAAATAAATGCTTTTTAATTAGTTTGACTCTGAGTTTGGTACACGCTAAATTATTCAGTTGGCAGAATGCTGAAAATAAAATGACTGCTATAAAATACATTTTTTTTTAAAGAGGTAAGCACTGAATCCAGAGTTCCATTCATTTTCTTACTGATATCCAATAACCAGCTGCTGATTTCAAAGAATATGGAAACATTTAAAGCACTGCATGCATTCTAAATAAATTATCTTTGATAATGACATGCTAACATTTCCAAATGAAAATATTTCCCTATATGTTATGCCACCTAGGCCCGGTATATTATGTTTAACACCTCTGTTGTCTAACGGAAAGTGTAAGAATCTTTAAATTTGAAGCCAAATGTTTTCTTACTATAACTCTTGTTAGAATTTTGTCATTAGGAGCCTGGAGCAGACAGAAGGATGACGGTTTATTTAAAATCTTAATGTCGCCACATATAGACTGAAGTCACCCACTGACACACAAACAAAAATGAAGGAGACTGCAGTTCTATCACAACCACCTAAATTCCATTTGGCAATTTTCCCACATCTGGAAAATCACATATATTGAAAGGAAATAAATGAAAAAAAAAAAAAAAGTTATCAGCAGTGCAGTTATTAAATTCCCTAAAATACTATTGGGAATTTTGTAGCTGTTGGAAATGTAATCTAGCTGCCTTTTCAAAATGAATTTCAGTGTCATATCCTTAAAAAGGCGGTTCCCATCCTTTCCCTTTTGCAGGCATGCTGCTGAGCACTGTGCTTCAAGGAACTTGATATTTTACTCTTCACATCAGCCCCAGCTGCAACTCTTTAATGTATCTTTTTAAAGCAACATTACAGGCACTGCATATGTAGTTCTGTTGGATTATGTTATTGAGGGAATATTTAAACAAGCCAGCAAAAACAATTTTGAGTAAGGGGAGTAATAGCTGAATGAAGAGAGAATATGAGAGCATTTATTTCTAAAGCATTTATTTCTGTGAGTGGACAAAAAGTAGCGTAGACAGAGAGACTCTACTGTTTAAAATTTTTACTTGTAGAAATTTAAACAGATATTCAGAAATCAAGAAGGATCAAAATCCTAGATATAAAGATAAAAGCTTGGAAATCTGCAAGGAAAGATAAAAGGGAATGTCAACGGGAGAATTCTGGCTTCTCTGGATCCATAATAATTCTAATTCCATCTCTACATTCATTCTCTAAAATGTCACTGATACGTAGAGACTGTGAGGTTTATGCAAAGCACATTCCCTAGATGCTAGGACAGTGCAAAATACTAGCAAAGAATTCCTTTCTATTTTACATAAGCATGAAAAGCAGATGCCTTTGTTTCTTGCTGGATGTCTGTTCAGCAATTACCAAAATGAAATCTACCTTCTTGTTCTGTTGTTCTGCTGCTAAAACTGCTTTGATGCTTTCAGCAACTTGTACCTCATTTCTGAAAACAGTCTGCCTTCAGAAAACAACTGAATGTTTCATTTAGCTTTTTGTTTGTTTGTTTGTTTCACTGGTGGTATTAATGAATGAAAGCTGTTTTCTGATCTTCAGTTTTAAGCAGCTACAAGAAGCAGAAAAAAAAAGTGTTTTATATTTATAGAGAAAATACTTCTAATTTCTGCAGTAAGACAGTGCATTTCTACTAAATGAAAATGTACTAGTATAGATATGAATTCCACTTATTTTCATATAACTATGATGGTATTGCTATGATGGCTGCATGGGTCCTGGAGCAATCTGGTCTGGTGGGAGGTGTCCCTGCCCATGGCAGGGTCATTGGAACTGGGTGACCTTTAAGGTTCCTTCCAAACCAAGCCATTCTGTGATTCTGTGATGATAAAAAAGTAACTGAATGCTGTGAAAAAGAATCAGAATACGTTTAGGTGAAGTGAAATGAGCAGCTAAACTATGTCTAAATTCCTAGAACCGGTTTTATTTCATTTTCATTTAATGGCAATTTGCTTTGCTATGCACATCTTCCTGTGATACTTCTTGGCATAAAGCTTCCAGTTGCTATATGAACATAAATTAGTTTATGTTCACAAAGCCCTTGAGAGAGTACTTGCATTATTTCAAGTATGTATTTGGCTTATAAAATCACAGTTGGAATCACAGAATGGAAGATAACCTCGATTTTATGTTATATCATGCCATAAGTGATTTAGCCAAGATCACAAGGAATGTCTACAGAAAAATCCACTTCACACGGATCTTATCTGCAATATCATTTTCCCTTTATTCTGAGAGACAACTACAGACACACAAGAAAAAGAAAGAAAAAAAGAAAAAGAAGAAAAAAAAAAGATTAAAAAAAAGAAAGCATTTAGATTGTGCAAATGTGAACTTAAAGGAGAAATGGCTTTTAACAGCTTTACAAGGAACAGAGAAATGGTTCTGGAGATTCATTTCAGCGAAATGAATGAGCTATTTTGCTGACTGTCAGTGGTAGGTAACAACATAATTCAATAAGTGAAGACCAGGTTTGAATAGACAGAAAATTAATCTTCAGTCACCATTTCATGTGGGATTTTCTTGTGCCAATATTGATTGCATTTCAGTTTCTGACTTGAGAGAAAAGTTATTTTGAGTTGGATTTTAATTACATTCACATACCAGATTACTTTTATTCAAAATAGGTGCTTTGCTACTTTCCTGAAAACAAAGTTTAAATGGTTATTAAAGTTGTAATAACCAGTGCAGCAATCTAGTCAGGCTTTTCACAGAAATACCAGATGTAAACAATTATCAACACTGGGGTTTTCCTTTTCCATCTTTTCTAATCTATTTCTAATATAAAAGTAGCTTACTTATAATTCATATATTTGGCAGCTGAAAACTAAATAATTCTTACCTTATATAGAAGGATCCACTACAAATATTAAATGTGTAAGGCCTTGCACAGCATCGGTGTTGCTGGCCAATCTGTTCACTGAGTGCAACGCTAATTTGCCTTCAGTGTTTCTGAACACTGTTGTCTTCAGATCTCTTTCAGACACCTTTAGATTTAATAGCAAAATTAATGCCATGTGAAGGGAACTACAGAGCTTTTAGAGGATTTCACCATTTCTGGGTTTGGGGGCAGACATATACATGGTTTCGCAGTTGTACATCACAAACTACTCCCAGGAGGTCAACAACAAGGACGTAAAAGCTTCTGAGTTGTTATAGGTAGTTTTGGTAGATTCCCTGCCCTGCACCATGCTCACAGAGGTAGTTACAAAATACAGTTTGGGTGGAGAAGGTGAATCACTTAAATCAAAACAGTAATAATAATTGAAGAGGTTTTAGAATGTTTTTGTTTTGGTATTGTGGAATATTGGTTGGAAGAACAGAATCTCAGTCTTTACACTGGGCATTGTTTTGTCGGCACTTGGTATGTGCGCTGTTGTAAATGTGGGAAATAGACTTTGTATTTGAAAATTTAAGGTGTTCAGGTGGATTAGTTCTTTCAGCTTCACCATAGTCAAACATTGGTAGTAGACTTGAAGCTTCTTCCATAACACATGAGTTACAGGAAGGACTGAAGGCTAGTATCTATTACTCAGAATGAATGTCCAAGCACTGATGAAAGTTTAATGTTCAGATGCTTCAGAAATTTCTATAAAAATGTAAATGTACTGTGGTATCAAGTCCACCTTATAGTATGGACCTTATGGTATACCCCCTTTCTCTTTCCATTCCCCCTCCCTAAGCATTCATTGTGGAAAATTAGTTGGAAAAATGACACCAACTGATTGTGGTATTTAATTGTAATAATATGGCTTGATGACCCCCATCCCCCCCCCCCCTTTTTTTTTAATCTGAAGTGTTCTGTGAAAGTAACAGGAGATTGCGGTTGGCACTAATTTCTAAAATAGTGTGATAGGTTCTTTTAATCAATTGGTTTTCAGGCAGGAGAGAAATTTTCTTACACAAATGATTGACTGTTGAGACTGCATTTGCAGAATCAGGCAAACTCATTACCTTGAGCAGCACAAAGCCAAAAGATAACGTGTGAAAAGAACTCCAGAATTTGCTTAATGTTGCACAGCATTCCAGTTCTGGGAAATTAATAAATAGTGTCTAATATTGTAGGAATAATAGTAATAATAAAGTAAAAATTAACCCAAATTACATTACCTAAAGTTATCATAATGCTGTGTCATTTCAAGTTATAGAACACACCAGCTATTACTGATCCTGGCTCCAGTTTACAAACTTCAAAGTAAGCTGTAATGGTGTTACCATCTGGTAAAGTTTTACATGGTACAAGCATTTGCTACGTTTCCACATCCCAAAGCTAAAACACTACTTTCTTAGAACCATCTACATGCAGAATTGTTGTATTCAGAAGTCTTCTGGCAGCCTCCAAACCTCCAAACACCAAGTAGATGTGCCTGCTAGAATTATTAATGAAAACAGCCTGCAGGAAAGTAAACAGCATCATCTTGCCTTAGGTTTTCCAAGGAGAATAATGTTAAGTAATTAGTGCATTGTATCAATTTCAGTTATTTAATGTCATAATACATATGAATTAAAAAGATCATCCCTTACTTTGAGTATTCAGACTTGTGGATTCCCTTCTGTCTCATCCATCAGAGCTGGGTTAAGGGATAAGAAACAAGCTTAACTTCCTAGCATAAGATATGGTAGCTATGCTGCATTAAAAAAAAAAAAAAAAAAAAAAAAAAGTCAGAATTAGTGCCCACTTTATTTTCTTCCAGAAGTTTAATAGACTTGCATTGTGATATGTAGCTCACCTAATTCTAGACAGCTATGTTACAGGCGCTTACATCTAGGGTAACTGCCCTATGGCTACCTTTATTGTTGATGGAAAGAAGGAGGCACTTTGGAGACATGAGTCATATCATGGGAAAATAGGTATCTAATTAAGATGTGATGAATTGTACTCTAAAAGTGCCTATTTCTCTTCATTGACTACGACGGCAGCCTGGGGTGATTAACTCACATGTAGGCTGCTATGTTGTTGAAATCAGTGGATGTCACTGTTTGGATGAGTTCTGCCCTTAGTGTTTCCAAAGGAAACCACCTCTGAAACCTGTCTGATACTGCAGCTTACTTCAGGCAGCATTTGAACCTATATTTACAATAACTTTTTTCCATGGTCCTGTGATGAAGCAGATGAGGAAACTGCAGTTTAATTAGGATATTTTGTGGGTGAATTGAAATTCAGCTGTCTGTATTGATACGGGGTAATAGACACAGTGGCAGTATATAACGAATAGCCTCAGCCCACATATGTGTGCCTGGCTCACCAGATAGATGCTTCTTTGTCAGCACTATTTTTCAAGTATATTAATTTTTTTCAAAAATGATGACTTTGTAGTATTAAAAAGATCCATATAACTGCCTGCAATTGCTGGCCTAAGTAATCATGTGGTATCATAGCTGACTCATTATTGATTTAAGTGGCATGCCATGCTCATGCCATGGAGACTCCTGTTCAGTCTGCAGCTGAGGCAGGTGAAGATACTACCCTTTTCTCTTTGATCTTCACTATCTCTTTGGTTTCCATACTTCATACAAGTTTTGTAACTGAGTTTAAAAAAATAAAAAAGGTCTGTTTCACAAAATTTCTAAAACCTAGTCCAAATGACTGAGTAGATTGAAAGGAATCAAGAAGCAGTGGTGCACACAGGTGAGGGAGGATGGAAACCTGAGGCAGGCCAATGGTGGTGAGCACCTGAGTGTTTGGGAGCCTTTCCACCCAGGCAGCTGTAGCCAGAAGAGTACGACATTTCCTCAAGACTTATTAGTAACATAAACCAATTAATAAAATGTGTGAAAATCAGAACTTATGAAAAGGCTTCATTACCTGTCTCTGTCTCGTGTGTGCCTCACTGTTTCTCAAAAAATATATTTATGAAATGTATTACTGATGTCATTTTAGATTTGTGATTTAACTATATAATCTAAACAAATAAAATTGAGATATTCACTATTTAAGATTCAGTACAAAATATTACAAGTAATAAAGGATAATATAGTTGCCTTTTGTTATGGGTGTAAAAATTCCATGAGCTTATGAAATTAGGTTTATAAGGTGTTAGGCTCTCATTTTGCTTTTGCAGCTTTTCATTTCACCGAGTTCCATTGGATGACTTGTAATTCATAATGAATTATACACAACATTTCTGGACCTGAAGCCAATAAATATGTTTATACAGAAATGCAAAATTTTAGCTATAAGAGAAAGTCTATGAGTCTGTCTTATAAAAAGAGGAATTGTTTTTAGCATACCTTGTAATACTTTGTACTTCATATGTCTTTCTTTAAAAAGCCTGAAAAGAATGACACTGAATCTGGCAGCCAGAGAATCAGACCAGTATTTGAAGAAGATCCTGTTTTCCGACGGCAAACGTCTTACCAACATGCAGCAGTCCACATACCAACAGATATTTATGAAGGCTGTAAGTAGCACGTGAACAAAGTGATTTTACTATAATATTAAGCTTATTATTTGTGTCCCATTCTTCAACAAAAATAACTCCCACACCATTTTTTCATCTCTGTTTTTAGTACAGATGTTGAGACTGTCTTTTTTCCTTCCTTTAATGATGCTTCAGATATGTGCTCTATTAGGCATATGATTCATCTTACGAGTTAGGTGGAGCCATAATTAAAGAGAACTATTAGAGAAGGATCTGAATTTCTGAAATTGAACTGGAGGTGAAAGAAAATTCTTACATATTTTAATTTTCATATCCATTCTTTCTCTGTGCTGTGTTCTTACTTAATATAAATAATTCTTGACAGTTCTTTACATGGCTTTGACCTCAGGCAGAGATGAGTACTGAAATCATTTCTAAGTATCCCAAAAGCATATACGGTTCAAGCAAATAACATGCTGTGCAAGATGGTAGTACTTACATTGCATGCACTGCATTTCCAGAACTGTAGTAACAGATTAGCATAAAATTTGAATAAACTCTTTCTAAATAGTGTTAAAATAAAATATATTTACAAACATATATTGTGAAGGAGTTTTTAATTGTAAAAGCATTTCATAATTTGGTATTTAAGTTATCTTTCAGGATTAATTTATTTTTTTCCCATGTTCATTGTATAGAAAAAAATCTTTATCCGTTAAGAAGACATTTCAGCATTCAAAATGGCTGCATAATTTTAAAAAGAAGGGAGGAAAAATGGAATAATGGAAAAATGGAAATCCACATTTTTTCAGTTCATTGTTTAGGGTGCTAATTTCAAATATGCAGCCTTTCTCCTCTTTCAAAATCTCATCAAGGAGAAAAAGACCCTGATGTGACCTGAGCTCTTTAAAATTCATGGCCACCGTTCCTTGTGGCTTACATAAATGACACAGGGATGAAAATGGAAATGTCAGTGTGATGGGGGAAAGAATCATAGTAGCTGCTATTCTTATATGGTGTGCTTGAATGACAGACCTAGAGGATTACTCTGGGATTCTGGCTTTAATGAATGGTAAAGTGCACCTTAATTGCAGGATTACAGGGAAGAGACAGGCCGTTTCCTTTGCTTTTTTATTTTTATTTTTTTTTTCAGTGTATTGATACTTTGCTGTTAAACTGTTACAAAAGCTTGTCTGTAATCATAAGGATTTTTTAACGTCATGTGAATTTTAATATGTCTGTCATCATAACACTATGTAAAATGGATTGTTGTTCTGTCGAATTTAACACTGTAGGTAGTATTCCTAAGAACACTTATGTCCCTTAAAAACAGTGCTAGGTTGTGTTACTATACAGACCCCTTAACCTAAAAATGAAGACAGACCATGACTTCCATAGGGGGGTTGCAATTTCAGTATCTAATGAAATGACAATCAAACATGGAAATGTGAATCTCTTGAGACAGGTATCTGCATATGCAATATATATGGATCACAAGAAATTAATGATTCTTTGGGTCTAGCTATCATGTTAACTACCAAAGATGTGGTAGTTAAATGACTAATATGCTAAATGAGTTTGATTTAAAGAATGGGAAGCCTAAGAAAGTATAATCAGTAATTCTGTGTCAGCAAAAACGTCATGTAGCGTAGAAACTGGCTAACTTCCTCTCACACAGCTACAGATGGTGTTTTCAGAAATAACAAATTGGCAATACCTGCAAAAGAAAGTGGATTTCATATCAGTAAACCCAAAATTGTCACCAGGTTTATTTTATAGTGGCAAAATTCATGTGTCATCTGAAACACAGGGAGCGATTGGAATGTAGTTATCCAACAATAGATTTCTAAAACTAGAGTTTAATTTTCTCAAGCAATATTATCTGCAAGAAATGTTTATGACTCTAGAGAGTGATAACCTGTCTTGATCACTTTTGTCATTTTCCTTCCTGTTCACATTAGATAAACTGTCATTTTTTGATAGAGATTTCAGTGACTACTACAGTAGGAACAGTTGTACATTTGGAAAATAGTTTGTAATTTCTCTTGTGAAATTCTGAATGTGTGGATCCATCCTCCACTTGGCCCTTTAAAGCTGGGAAACTGTTTTAGCCAGTAACTCTCAAATGGAGTGCCACCTATTGAAACCTGACAAACTAGTATGTGCTATAAAATAATGTGCTTTGGTTAGCTACATATACAGTGATTTGCTTATTTTGAATAAATAAGTTTCACCATATAAATATAAATCATAAAACTACAAAAAAAAACAACATATAAATATAAATAATAAAACTACATCCATTCACTACATCGAGGTTATTACTTTGTCACTTATTTAACTGCAAATAGAAATATCATGAAACCTATTTTTGTTTTGTCTTCTCTGCTTTTGGTGCCAAAACCTCAGTGGAAAGAGGGTAAAGTCTAGGGAATTTGATTATTTGCCTGTATCTGAGGATTATAGTCCCACTGCCAGAGAGGTCAACCCCAATAAAATGGACCCAAATTGGACTTTAAATTCCATATTTTTCAAGAGTTCTATTTAGGTCTTGAAATAAAATCAATGTGCTACTGAAAACAGAACAGACCCTCAGGACAGCTTTCTACTACATGCACTGGGAATTAGTCATGCATCTCCTATTAATAATAACAGAAGTTTAATTTCCAAATCCCCACTGAAACTGTACTCTGCTTATCCCTAAGCAGAATATGGGAACTGCAGGCCAGAGGAAATCCTAAACACAAGGCAAGTAAGGCTAATCTGCCTGGTGGATACCACCGTACATTGTCCTCCTTGCCTGAGATGGATAACATACAGATGCATAATGCTACAGTGGTTGCTCTAAGTAGAGGTCAGTGCTTTTGTTACAGATTTAGAAAGGGTGCTGGTCAAAGCACAAGAACAAGGGCTGCTTTTTTTTGGTGTGGTTACTCCTGCTTCATTTCTCCTAAGTCTGAAATTTAAATGTTACTTCCACATGTCACTGTTCGATTATCACTGAAGAGTTTGATTGATGTGTCAGATTGACAATGCTTATATGCAGAGAATAATGTCTTGAACACGATGACTTAAATTCGAATATGTTTGGACAGCTACCAGCATAAGGAAGACTTCACCCGCTGAGCCTGTTAGAACTGTCATAAACAGAGTTACAATTAAAAGATGGATTCCATAGCTTAATTATCTTAAAATATAAATACTGTTCATATCATCCTTTTATTGGGAGAGCAGTCCAAATTTTGCTCCTCCCTAAAATCTCCTAGGATGTGTATTGTTTTTTTAATAATGGGTTTGATAGTGGGAATCAGTTTTGTAGTGGTGCATCCTATCTGTGAAAATTCAGTTGTTGATAAAATGTTTTGACATAATAGTGCTTAGTGTGGGGAGGCAATCAAAACTTTTAGAAATAACTTACATTTTCTGTTTTGATGACTGACTTTTATTATCATCTTTGACAGGAATTTTTATTGTTTTGAACAATTTCTGAAAATGTGGGGTATCTCAGGCCACAAGCATGTAATGAACATAAGGATTACTGTTCATTCTATTTTACTTATTTATAATATTTTCAATCATTTTAATCAGTAAGATATTTGTGAAAAAATGCAGAGTGAAGTGGACCTTTAAATGAATTTTCAGTGTTAGCCTGTTTTAAATACCAAACACTATGGCTTGGGGTAAGTGTTAAGCAAATGTTAGTTACAGCTAAATCCCTAAGTACTCCTAGACTGCCTGGCTGGTTGAATATTAAACCTGGAAGGAAAATACTGATGCATAAGCCTAAACAAAGAGCTCTAGGGTCAGTATAGCTTTTTATGTTCTGACAATTACGATTTAAATTAATATTTTTATCCAAATAGCTTATTAAAGCTTCCTGAATGAAAATGTTTTAACAAAAGCAGCAAAAAATAGCTTTTTTTAACTTGATGAAAATGCTTCCTTCTCTCAGAATTCAGAAGGTCGAACGACTTGAATGCTACCCTCCCTCATGAGGCGTTTCGGTACTTGGATTACATTAGATTTATTGGATGATCTAGCATATTTGCATGACATCAGGTTTACCATGACTTGTCTTAAATTTTCAGTTTCAGATGACAAGGTAGGATAAAGAAAGATGGTTTTGTAACCAACCTTAATTTATTACTTCTTGAAAAACCTGATTTTGTCGAAACCGATCTTGTATACTAGCTATAGATGACAAAAAAAAAAAAAAATAGAAAAACATAGTATTTTTATATCATCCTAGATTATTTTGGAAGACTGTCCCTGTTCCTGAGTTATTACAGATAGACACAATACTGCTAAACTGTCATCTTTGCTTAAACAAAAAATTGATAGCAGTACATTTTTTTTTAACATCTCCAGATAGATGGTGGTAGAACATTTTGATGTTTCTGTATTGTATGTGTTTGCTTTTCTGTTGAAGCTGAAAACTGTGAGGGGTGCATGGTGGGACCAAAGAACAAAAAAGGAAGGAGGGTGTCGTTGATTTAGCGGCTTCATAAACTGTTGTGATGTTGATGCATCAGGTGATTACTTAGGAGGCCAAACCAGAAATCGTCCGTATCATAAGAACTGTAACCAACTCTCGTTCTTCTTGGAGAGTATCTGTTCTAGATGCCCCCTGGCAGCGATACCACAGCCATTATTTCATTTTTTTTCCTGTACTCTTGCTTATTTGAAATCTATAGTAAGGCTGGTTATTAGCTTGAATTGTAAATGTTTCCAGTGTTGCTTCACACTATTATGACTTGGCAGAGTCATAATCTACCAGAATATGGTAGATAGATAAATTTTACTTTCTAAATGTTAGTATGAACAGCCAAATATGATTCTTTTTTATTTATAATTATAAATCACAATTCTGATTTAACTGTCAAGTTTAGGTGAGTGCTGTAACTCATATATGGAAGAAGGAATGGAGGTTAAAGAGGAGCCTATTTTTTTTTCTCACTTATCTTAAATCCAGAGAAAGGTTAATTTATTTGTTTTGTTTGTTTGTTTGGGTTCTTTTTAAAAATAAGCAAAGACAAACATTCTGAATTTGTGGGCCTTAGCTGTGACCCTAACTGTTTGCTGTGAGTTATTTCACAGTGAGCCCATTGGGAAGCATCAGCTACCAACCTTTTTATATTATGTCATTCCTGTTCTTTTAACTAGGAGTTCATCTACATGGGTCTTTGGAATGATACAGTATTTTTAGATACTCAAAGGATGTAATTTACTATTGGGTTGATGTTTTTAACATCATGATGATGTGGATGTGAGGAGCCATACCAGAAGTCAGCCCCATTAAAACTGGTTATTATGGTTCTCATGTCAACAAAATAGAAGTCCCTACAATGAAGAGATTTTTCAGGCCTTTTCTCTCCAAAGTTCTTTAATTTTGAAAACAGGATTTTAGATATAAGGGTAGAAGGTTGCAAAACATCATTGCATTCCTATTTTTTTTTTTTTAACTGTGTAAGATTAAATCGTTATGTTTGTAATAAAATGTGTGTAATAAATGTGAAAAATAATGTGGTGAATTGAATGCAGAGTATCATCATCATTCTGTGTGGCTGCATTTCATGGCGTATTTCTTGACCATCAAATACGGTATGTATCCAGAATTATCTTGGACATAATAGAAAGTCCAGGGATTCCAGTATTTGTTAGGCTGCTTGACTGAGTAATACATGTTTAAGCTCTATATATTGCCAAAATCTATTTTGGGAGCCAGATGATTACTGCTGCTCCTCAGATCTCTTTCCATTGCTTCTGCAATATTTCCCCTCTTATATGCAGCTTGGAATAACAACTAGTATTGAATCCTCTTGTACCAAGATGGGAAATTTGGCTCTGCAGTAAGGTTGGCCATGTTCTTCTGGTAATAATAGCTTAACAGTGAAAATTGCATTATAAAATACAGACTGTAAAGCAGAACACTCTGAATTTCAGTACTTCTTTACTATTGGAAACATTTTTTAAAAAGACAATTTTAAAAAAAGATTGCAATTGATTCTGGTGTGTGGAATTCTCCCTATGCAGAAACCAGTGCAAGGATTCATGACGTTGTAAGTCTGGTTTAGCTTTGCAAAATAGGTTGATATGGAGTGTATTTGTTGCCTCAGCCTTGTGTTTGTCCTCCTGGAAGGGAAAACCATTTTTTCATCTACATTACCTGATAGATGGCCGTGAGGACGTGAGGGATGGCAGTTTTGTTCTTGAACCTGCTATATACAGTGAAGAATGACCATCAGGAGGTTACTCTGGCTTTTTGTGAGTGTAAATTCACAGCACATGCAAGTCCCTTAGAATTCACCAGAATCTTTGTATAATCTTTTTTTTTTTTTTTTTTTTTTTTTTTTTTTTTTAAACTGTGTCCAGAGAACTGTAAGGAAATATTTGTTAGCTCAAAATAAAACTAAATGTTTAAATGAGAGTCGGTCTTTGCCAAAAAAGTAGATGTGAAGTATGACCACTGTGTGGAACACATGCTGAACTACTTGAAATAATGTCTAGAAAGAAGATACTGATTCATGCTAAGCACTTCATGGGAAAAAATGAAAGGTGTTTGTCTAAAGGACCTTAAAACCTAATTTAAATGGAAGTATGAGAGGACTGATTTTTAGTTACCTTGAAAGTCTGTTAAGGTTTTGTTTTCCTTTCTAGTAAAGAACTTCCTCCAAACCCACCCTCCCCCTGAATCCACCCTCTTGTACCTCCTCTTTCTGAGCGTTGCAAGGGAGTGGGTAATGGGGGCTGTGGTCAGTCCCTAATGCTTTGTCTCTGCTGCTCCGTCACTCCTTCACAGTCCCTCTCTGCTCCACGTGGGGTCCCTCCCACGGGATGCCGTCCTTCTGAACTGAGCCTGTGGGGGTTGCCCACAGGCAGCAGCTCTTCAAGAACTGTTCCCACACAGCTCCATCCCAGGGGGTCCGTGCCCCAGGAGCAAACTGCTCCAGCATGGGTCCCCCACGGGCAGCAGCTCCCCCCAGACCCCCTGCTCCTGCGTGGGCTCCTCTCCACGAGCTGCAGCTCCGGCCCGGGGCCTGCTCCTGCGGGGGCTCTCCATGGGCCGCAGCCTCCTCCAGGCCACCTTCCCCACTGGGGGCTCCTCCAGGGGCTGCAGCGTGGAGATCTGCTCCATGTGGGACCCATGGGCTGCAGGGGGACAGCCTGCTCCACCAGGGGACTCTCCACAGGCTGCAGGGGAACTGCTGCTGTGTGCCTCCTGTCCTCCTTCTGCACTGATCTTGGGGCCTGCAGGGCTGGTTCTCACCATTTCTCATTTCTGTCTCTTCCAGCTGCTGTGGTGCAGCATTTTTTTCCCCCCTTTCTTAAATCACCTCTTTCAGTGAGAGGCACAACCAATGTCGCTCACTGGCTCTGGCCAGTGGCAGGTCCCTTTTGGAGCCAGCTGGAGCTGGCCCTGATGTAACATGCTCTCCCTGCAGTCCCCCAGCTATCAAAACTTTGCTATGTGAGCCCAATACAATAGTTTTGTTTGTTTGTTTGTTTGTTTGTTTTCTCTACAGAAGCATTCTTTCTACTCATTAAGATTATTAGAACTGTATTGGTAGTTAGTCTTGTTTTTAATAGCAAATAAGTTTAATAGACTTACTATGATCTGAGTGTTGAAAGATTTCCCCTTGGAAAGGAAATTGTTTTTCAGCTTTGAAATTAAAAAAAGAATTTGAAAACTGTAAAACCCATTATTAAATAATTTTTCCTCACATTTCAGGAGTGTTGAATTTCTTGCTTGTTGTAACAAAGCTGTGAATTTTACTCTGTTAATGGCAGTCTGGCTATGAATTATTTATTTATTTAATTTATAAATTTATAATTTACTTATTTATTTATTTTTCCTTTTATGTTGACTAAAAATTACACCCCGGGGTTATTGGGGGTTATTGGACTTTACTTCAGAAAAATAATAATATTTTTAAAAAAATGAATGAAAGTTGTTATATTATAGATAGATGTACAGAAGATAAAAAATAAGATAGATTTTATTCTGAAAAAATATACATTATATTAGATTAAATATTGAAAAATAAATGGAAGGCAATAGCTTAAAAATATGGGTAGGGTTTAAACCTCTTGACAAATGCAGGTGGGTAGTTTACCAAAAGACCGTAAAATCAGCAGTGGGTGAATGAATGCGTACTGTAACTGTAGCATCTATGTTAGCATGTTATCCAGCATTGTCCTTATTATTAATATTTTGCAATGAGCATCGCCTTCACAAGTGATATGTTTCGGTTTTAGTTTATAAGTCAGGAAGATAGATAGTCAAGGGGAAAGACAAGGAACAGTTTTCATGTAGATGTGTGTATTTGAATATCCTTGGAGGAAATGGCTTTTTGTGTGTATGTCCAATATTCAGAGCCTGTAGAGCTTATAACAACAAGGAGAATATAACTTAAGGATGTGGTTACTATTTTTTTTTTCAGCTTTACTTGTCTTCATTCTTTCTGCTGTATAAATTAATTTCCAATCATAATTATTAAGAAGGAATAATGCATACTTTTATCATAAGGCATTTCTCTAGCAAAGCATAAATCACAGATTTTTTCCCGCTATTGGGAGATATTTATTGAAGTTTGGACAGTGTAATTTAAATGTAGGCATTTCTATTTATTTATTAAAAGAGTATTTAAATAGTTAATACTACTCTACTAGTAACTTGCAATTTGTACTTTATTCATATGTGTTCATTGCAGAATAAATTACATTTTCTTCTGTGTATCATGAAGTTATTTTGCATCAGTCAATTGAAAGTCAGGTTAGATAGCTTCTTACTCTTTTGTATGTTGTGCAGATGTGTAGTTGTTTCTCGGTGTCAGTTTGTTTTACACCAAATTAGATATGGTTATTTTTTTTTGTCTGACATTGGATCCTTTCAGATTACTGTCTGTATCAGTAACAACACATTGGTTTTAGTTTTTTTACATCTTACTTGTCATGAATCTCTTCATTCTTTTACGTGTTTTTTTTTTTTTTTCCTTTTTTCCTAATTTTCCTCTTCTTTTGTAGGAGATTCATCCTTAGAAAGTATTTAGCTCTCTTACCGTTGTACAAGCATCTATTTTAAAATGATGTCTACCACAGAGTAAAATGCAATTTTTACTTCTAATATATTTCCCTCATAAATAGAAGATCCCAAAATGCATCTCTCAAAACCTATCCATAAAATACCCATTTATCTTCATGATTTTCTCACACTCCTGTGAATCAGTATGTCCATCTGTCTTTCCCTCACATTTTATTAAAAAAATAAATTAGCTCTTAGGCATCTTATTCAGAACTTAATTTCTTATCCTCCTGCTCAGCAAACACTTGTGTACCTTCAATTATCTGTCCTCTGTCTTACCAGCTTTAAGATTTCACTGTTTTCTCGAAGTGCATCTCTAGTCATTTTTCATATCCCCATTGGGTAATATTTCATATATAAAAGGCTTTTGTTATAGTTCTCTTCAGGATAATGGACATCTTGCAGTCTTGGTGTCCTGTCATGTTTGGTGTGTCCTAGCGCCCTGGAGTCTCCTCTCATATTGCCTCAATAACCAGATATTTTCTTTTCCCCTTTTTCCCCTTCCTCCTCCTTTCCCCTCTTTTTCTCCATTTACTTTAAAAAAGAAAGTATGACAGTTTGCAGACTTCCCAAACTCTCCTCCTCCTGGAACCTCCTTGACTTGTCTTTTGGCTTTCTCTAATAATTGGTTATTTTCCAGGATATAAACCTTAAAAATATATATCAACAATTTTTAAATAATGTTCCTTTCTGTCCTTTTATATGCAAACATTCATCTGTTTTGTCTCCTAAGGATAATTTTTAATGAAACAATTGGGGGGGGGGGGGGGGGGGAGAAAGAATTAACTAGTGGATATGTTTAGATGGACTTACACTGACCTCTGAGTTAGTTGAATGCAGTTATGTATTTGTGCTTTAAGTACCTGTTTTTTAGAAGGACCTCAGATGGAACATTTTACTGATACAATCACCTGCCCATTATTCTGGAGCCATTCCCTGTCTCCAGACCTCCTTCAAGTAAAAGCAAATTTTTTTCCCCTGTACAAAAACAATTAACCTAAGCATCTGTTTCAAAATGAGACATGGGCTTGTCTATCAATCAATATTATGATGTTAGTTACCTTGAATAAACAAGTACATTCATCTCATTGCCAGTTAATTTTTAGTTTACAAGTTGTTTATTTAAAAGATTTTGTTTTATTCAGTTAGGGGCATGGCTTCATAACAGTTACCTGTATCAGTGTTCGTTCTGTAGGAGTCATTGTAACTTACATTTTCAAACTTTTTTTCTTGTTCCTGTGAACAACTGAGTGTCCTTGAGTGTCTTTTATCTCTAAAAGCACTCAGGTCCATTCAGGGTCAGCACCTTTGCTATGTGAAATTAAAAAAAATAAAATAAAAAAAGGTAGTTGCTGACTATGGGAAAATGAGTGGGAAGGGGGAAAAAAATGGACCTTGGCCGTCTCAGTTGGCAGTTGAAAATCAAAGATGCACTCAGGTAGTTCATTGTGATGGGTATTGCAAGTGACAGACCATTCAGAGATGAAGGAAAGAAGATAATGAAATCTTAGATTAGAAAAGGTTCCAAAACATGCTGACAGAACTGCTCAAAATATATATTAAAAAAAAAAAGGGGGGGGGGGGGGAGATAAAAAGGAAAGAAAAAGTCACAGAGAGGTTGGCAAAAGGGAAGAAGAAATAAGGATTGGGAATGCGAAAAGGCAAGCAATCTTTAGACTGTTACTTCACTGCATAAATGTTTCCAGGGATGCATAGCAGACTTTTCTTAATTTATGCTAGTTATCTGTGTGAAGGACCAAAGACAGTGTAGCATGAGTTGGTGTCTTGGTGTCTTGTTCTGCACCCAGCAGGATGAAAAATATAATTTGTAGCAACACTATAGCAGTAACAGATATCTGGAAATTAAATACGTTCCTGTGATTATTTTATTTTTTTGGAAGAACAATACTGATATTCCTTGTTAGAAGTGACCAAATAGGATTATATGAACTTCATTCACAGTCCAAACCCTTTCTTGGGACAGGATAAAATGAATGTTATAAGAAAGAAGTACCATAGGGGCTAAGAGCTATTGGAGTGCCAGATGTTCATTTAGATTTTCCTAGTCATTCTTCTGAGGATGAGAAGAGGCTTACTTGTAGGGGCTGCTATTCTGCTTTATTTGACATAGACGTTTAGGAAGGAACATCTTACTGTGTATCTGATTCAAGTTTTTGCTCCACCTGGACAGACCAAATATGTATTTTGTGCATTGCTTCAGTGTCATATCATTGAATCCAAATAGGAGTGATCAGTGCATTGGACAACAAGCTGAATATCAAGTATCAGGTGCATATCAGTTTTGCTGTAAATTTGCCAAGACTCCAAATGAGAGCATGTCTACATTTGGCTCTCAGATTTACGCTCTGTAGTTCAAAGGACCTAGGTTTTACCTACTGCTCCTCTACTTGAAGGTGCTTCAAAATTACTGGTCTGAATTGCACACATATAACATAGAAATTACTTAAGAATGAACAGTTAAAATGCAGGAAATGCAGTACAGTAGTTAGTCCCAGTGACTCTGATAGTTCCTGCCCTTCCCTTCTCTGCCCTATAGTTCTCTCTGCTTTATAAACCTATCACAATTTCCCTTAGAGCTATTTGGAATTGTTTGACTTTCCCACTTCAATGATTTCTAGAATTTTGTTATTATGTAGGCTAAAGACATGAAGTTTGAGGAGGATACATATATGACTTCTAATTTTAATATCTTCAAGAGCAGCGGCTAAAGTTAAAATTAATATTATAGTTGGATGCATATTTATATATCAGTTATGGGTGTCTGGTTTGGAATTATTGCTAATTTAGGTTAAATTGGCTTTTAAACCATTTCTGATACTATAAAACTGAAGTACAATTTCTACAGGGATTTTTTGATATAATTATTTTTCAGAAAAAGAGACGATCACTTCTTCAGATAAAAATAATATATAATATCCTGCCATCAACAGTCTTGGTACCAAATAAGTCTGACAGAATTTCTTTGTGACTCAGTTTTTCACATTTAATAATTTTACAGAGAAATGTTGTGTGGTACTACCTGTGAAAGTCTCTCACATCACTATGTGATGACTGAGTTATGAAATTGCGGTATCAACACATTAGAAGGTTATACATTTCATTGGTAGTTATAAAGTACCACTAGGTTTATGTACAAATTCATGGATATTTATTTTGTTATCTAATAAGTGTAATGAATCTTAGCGAATAAACACTTAAATGACAGTTTTTGTTAAAATTTGGAAGTACAGATTACCTGTACATTTTATAATAATACATTCATGGAAGATGAAGTAGATAGAACAAGCAGCATAAAGCTCACCTGCCAATCTTATTTTGCCACTATATCATACTAAATATCTCAGACTGTTGCATATATTTCAAGTCTTTTTCATATCTTGATTGATTTGTCAGCTTCTTAACCCAGTGATATGCTTCCCATGCTTCCTTGCCTTTCGACACAGTATTTGTGGCTAGATCTAAGTATTGCTCCCATGAATCTTAACTGCACTGTGTGGTTTCCATTGGCTCTTGCATATTTAAGGTAGGTAGTCCAGATTTTGTTGAATACTGTTGCTTTTTGGTTAGTGAATTGTTCATTTAGATAATTTAGATCCAGTATACATTCGATTAGATATTTCAACTAACTGTTTTTCATGTGATTTCATGTGCAACAGACCTTGTGATTCTGTTGAAAACTGCTTTTCTGTTTGCATTTTGGCTGTATTTTTCTCAAGAGTAGCTGCAGATCAAGTGAATAGTTTATCTTAACATGTTCTGATATTGCATATAACGCTAAAACTGATTTTATAAGGAAACCTAAAGGTGTAGATACATTTAAAATATTAATAAGCTCAGATTCCCTTTATCTTGTTGAGGTCAGTATACTGACTTGAATTGGATTAGGATTTCCCCTGAAGCAACTAAAAATAAAAAAATCATGCTACTGTTTTCATCCTAACATCTAACCTACTTTTCCTATGAATATTTGATATACTGAAAACGTTAGGATAGTCACATTTATAGTTAGAAATGTAACAGAAAAGGAACATTAAAAAATTGTAAGAGTAGCCCATTATGGTTAAATTGTTGGATGCTTTTTGAATGTTAAATAAAAGAAAAATTAAATGATTTCCTGTTGACAACATACAAATGAGAAGGAATTGTGTTCTGCAAATTTCATTAGTTCCAGCTTGAATGTAATAGCCTGGACAGTGAATAAATGAGAATTCATTGAAGGATGTCTGCTCTGTATTTAGGAGAGATAGGCAGAGAGAGTTGCTGTTAATTTTTTTTATTAACTTAAAATTTCATTTCTTGCAGTTCTCACCAGCATAAGAAATTTACATTTCCTAACCAGGAAACTATTCCTTGCTTTGCAAATCATAGTATGAAAACCATGTTTTGACACATAGGCTAACTAGTGGCAACATTTATTGTTAGGTCAAAAGAAGTTGATTGCTGTTGACTTGGTTTTTATCACACTGATTTTTTTCTGATATGATAAATTCCTTTTAGTTCATCCACAGAAGAAATGGTATAATGCTAGATGATGAAATAGTGCTAGCCCACACACTTGGGGAAATGTTTGCCAGTGGAAAAGGATATGGTAAACATCACTTGATTTTTAGAACGTCAGTTTTGATGAATTAGTGATTACTGGTGTGTGTGAAGAATCTGCCTTCTCAGACTGCAGCACTCAGTCATTTTATGGGTCCTAATTTTAGAAGTGGGGAAAAGAAAAGAAAATGTTATTTTTAAACAGCTATAGTTAAGATAATAAATTTTAGTATATGGTAATTATTGCATAAAACCAAATGTATGAGATAAGTAAAACAAATCTATATTTTAATGGTCTGTTCCCTGAGAGTAGTATAATTTTGCATGGTGTCTTGCCTTTTGCTGTATGGTAGGAAGGTTACAGCATGCTGACTGTACTTCTACAAAAATAAAATAAAAATCTGCATAGAATAGTTATTTGCAATAAATGGAATGCATAGATTTTGAAAGTGGGCTAAGTTTCATTTGAAGTTTGTGATAAATTCAGGGAGTCATGGAACATTATCCATTAAATTTTTATTGAATTCTAAATTGCTTGAAAAAATAAGCATCATTTTCTGTCAAATTAATCGTTTCTCTGGTACAGGGTTGTTGCATCATGCAGCAATTAAAAGGTTGACTCCAATTCAATACTTCTTTATTTATTTGGTTTAGCTTGTTCTCTGTGTTCTGATTGTGAAAAGGGGAAAAATAAATGGGAAAAATGAAAATACTTGGGTGTGGAAGTGGGGAACTTTTTTTTTTTTTAAAAAAAAATAGTTTATTGGAGTTATTTCTATGAGGTTTTTGTTTGTTTGTTTAACTTTATCCTCCCTAAAAGTTCTTGAGAAATGTGAATCTTAATTTCATGTCTGCTATCAACACGCTGCATATTGTTGAGGGGTTGATGTTATTGCTCCTGTCTCTTGTGTACCTTTAAAATAATAGTGGTTGGCCATATGTTGTGAAAGCCTGCCATGAAGCTGAAAAGTTATCTGACAACCAGCTAACGTCTGTTCATAGTTTGAGTAATTTTAATACAGAAATTACTAATTCCTTGGTTAAGAATTTGGAGAATACTTAGTGTCCAGACTGCTTAGAACAAGTTGAATATTAGGTTATCTATAGATTACCAGCCTGTCTCTCTGCATTTTTTTTTGTTGTTGTTTGTTTTTTTTGTTTTTGAGGATGAATTCAGAAATGGTAGTTAGTCTTTTGAGCAGGGTTTGCTGTACATAATGTCTGAGATTGGGCTGATATTAATAGGAGGTCATGAGACAGTGGCCTCTTGCCACCACCTTAACTGCAAGGTGAAATGGAAACATTTATTTTCCAAGTGTGACATTGATTTAGTAACAGCTTTTTATTACTGCAAATTACTGACATAGAAGTTAGCATTCTCTGCTCCTTGAAGCAGCCTGGTGTGTTCAGAATGAGTTATATGCTCCATCAGCTTCACATAACTAAAATCTGTTTGGTTCAATAAACAGACCTGTTATCTAAAATGTATACCACAGTTAGAGGAAACATGAAATCATAATTAATATTGTTGGTGGGTGTGTCTTTCCTCTTTTTTTCCTTTTAACATAGGGAACATGCACACTCTGGAAATGAGAAGAAAATTAAGAAAATTGATCTGTTTCCTTATGTCTTTTCCAGTACACCTCATCCTATACTTTTATTATTAGTAAGAGTTCTGTTGTATGCTATAGCAAGACACTTTTGCTTTAGTTTATATACTATAAGATTACTTTTCTTCCTTTTATAATATTTATTTTATATAACTGATTAATGTATCACATGTAGCTCTAAGAGCAGGGTTCCTATATAACGTAAGAAAAAATTGAAAGATTTTTTTTCTGCTAATTCTGAAGACAGTGTAGCTTAAGACAACCTATTTTCATTAACTTGTAATTTATCTAATCTTGAAAAACAGGAGACATCCTTTTTTACCCACTCAATGTACAGGTAGAGCCCTTTAGGCTAAGTTACTACAGAGCTCTGAAAGGCTAATGTTTCATTTAAACTTTATAATGAGGGCAGAGAGACGGGACTTTATACTGAGGGCAATGCAAAATGTTTTATGAGAAATGGTCTAATGAAAGAGCAGTTTCTTTGATATATATATATATATAGGGAGAGAGAGAGGGAGAGAGAGAGTATTTTAAAAAGTTTGGGGACATTTACCTTTTATGCTGGATTTTGGAATTTTATTCATGTCTATTCAGTGAAGAAAGAACATTTCACTTTTAGAATTTTCCATTCTAATCATTCCTTGATTCCATTTCTTGAATATATTTTCATAATGCATTTTTCTGGAACACCATGAAATCTTGTGAAAAGGTATAAATTAATGATAATCTGAGCATTTATATTCTATACAGTGCACAAATCAAACTTGTTGATGCTTTTCTTAAAGCACTAGTTTACGTATATTCAGATTTACAGAAAATGCAGTAATATGTATTTTTATATGTTAGTAAATGTAAAAGGAATTTTATATTTTTGTGTAGCACTTCAATGAATAAGACAAATATAAGTCCTTTTTTGAGGGGGCTCTTTTTTTTTTTTTTTATTTTGAACCAAAGCACACTTTTTATCTGTTTTAAATTGGAGGGGATTTATGGCTGCTATCAAGAAGTTTGAAAAGGAGAAAATATACACCCACAAAATTAGTGGGGAAATCGCGTCTTTCAGAATGAGAGCACACAATCAATCTTCCAGTCACTTAGCAATGCATTCTTCAAATGCACTTCATAGTATGGATTTGTCTCTGCTTTGTAAATTAGTAATGGGATTTGAAGTATTAGAAGTCTGTTTGTTTTCATTATGTGGCAGGTTCTGAAGGATTTCTCTCCTAGTGGTTTTTTGATACCTGGCCTGACAAAACCCCTTTTGATCTAGATAGTTATCTGAGATGTTGCTGTCTCATAGAGATTCCCAGGAAAGACAGGAGAAGAGCTGAAATCTGGTTTTAGCTAGTTTACAAAATCCATTAAGAACTAAGATGAATAAAGAACTTTCTTATAATTTGTGCATTCATTACTTCTATGTTATCACTGCGGAGTATCTCCAAATGTACTCATAGGTTATAACCAGGAAGATGCAAAACTTTTTTTTTTTTTTTTTTTTTTTCATTTAGCTGCCACAATATACTGTTCAAATTGCATAAAAACAAATAGGCAAAAATAAGATTTTTCCTTACTCTAGAAATAAAAGGCTCAGGTACTTGCTTCTCTTTTCACAGTATAAGGGTTCTCATCAAATATCACCAGCTTTTTGCTTTGATGAATGAAAAATATCACTAAAATATTATTTTAAAAGAGAAAGGGGGAAAAAAAGCCCTCCTTGATTTGCAAGAGCATGTTTGTAAAGTTAATGTTCAATGCATTAGTCAAATTCTCTCAGATGCCCTGATTAACTGTTAATTTAACTATCCATATCCCTTTCATGTCATCCATAAAAGAGAGACTACTTCTGTAATGGTCTCTTTCTAGACATTCTTTTGAATTATCATAGAGAACTCATTAAATATTGAAACAAAACTTGAACAGTCTTTTTAATGCAACAAACTTAGAGCACAGAGTTAGAATTTCCCCTAGCAATATCCGTGTTCATATTAAAAAAAAGAAAAAGGGGAAAAAAGAAAAATAAAAGTTCTTGGTCCAGAACTGCTTTAAGTCTGATGCCATGCAGCAGTAATTAAAAAAGACTATCAGTCTACATGTATCTAACTATAGTAATATAATACTGTGCCTAGTCCTGTATGTCAGTTACGTAGCATTCATCATGAAGAGAAGATTCAGGTATATTTTCTTCTCCAAATCCCTTTTGTATTCTGGGGGTTGGAGGGTGGGTGTTAAACACACATTTAAAAAATCTCAGTGTTTATGTATTTGAGAGAAAGTTCAGTTCTCCAGTCCCATAGAGTAATTGTTCTCTTGCCTGATGATTATAGGGTGCTCATTAGTTCAGTTTCGTTCTGTTATCAGTTACTGGTCATTAGCATTGTCATTTTGAAAAGGTCAATTTATATCAAGTGCTTCTTACTAATAGGGAGGTGTAATTTCTCAAAGGGAAGGAAGAGGTTGCTCTTAAATTACGCCATTTCATTGGATTAGAAAAAGCTTAATTTTGATCAAAACCAGTTTGTATCATATTTCTTTTCCTTTTGCCAGAAACTGAATGAGAGTGTAAATGTCATTGAGAGGATGATTGGTCTCAATGACTTCATTTTCAGGACTCTAGAGATGATGATTAGGGTTATTATGCCAAAAGCCCAACAACAACAAAATCCAAAACCTGTTCATGATACAAGTAATATGAGGAGCAAAGCTGTGCCACAATTAGGAAGATCCCTAAAAAAAAAAAACAAAACAAAAAAAAAAACAAAACAAAAAAAAACCAAATGCTATGTTACACTTTGGGATTCTATTAGTTCCAGAAAAACAAACTGCTTTTCCGAAGCCCCTTAGTTGGAAGGAATTTAGTAAGATATATATTTATATCTTCTAAAGTTTAGGATACTGGAATGAGTTTTGATTGCTCAGTGCAGTTGATTTGTTCAAGCAGAATGGTTTGGTTACTCCAATGAGTAACTCAGGGTGAGACAGTTAGTCGCAGTGGCCTGATGCTCTGCATGTATCCTACACCACTTAATTTCTGACTTTATGAATGCCTATTGCTTCTGTGGTGTATATTGAACTTCTTTTTCCATGTCAGACTTGAAAACATCATGATTTTCTCTTGCAAATTAAGTGTATGTCACAACTGTGACAGCTTGATGTATTTGTGACTCCTTTTACCAAGAATAAAATGTAATTTAAAATGTAAATGTTTCCTTTGGGTCATACCTCAACTATGTGGTCACTGTGAAATGGTAGTTTTAGGAAAACATATTATGGTGTTTTTTCTGACACACACGGGGATTTATTGTTTTTTGTGTTGAAAAATGCTTTCTGCCATTGGCTTTGAAGGGAAACAGGAAGGATTTCAAGGATTTGCATATTGGACTGTTGAAACTATAGTGTCAACACAGCTGGTAAATTATATTATGTGACAGCATCTGTTGCAGAAAAGCTTCAATAAATATTCTAGTTAAACTATAATTAACATATAGACATGAGTGAAATACATTTAAGTGTGACTACAAATATTTCAAAGGAAATAATGTCCTGGCTATAAGCCAGTGCAATAAGAAATTTCCCTTATCCTGATATACTTATGAATGCAGAAGTCTTTTCCCCTCCTCCAATGCATCTTGGTAGACTCTTTTTTTTTTTTTTTTTTTTTGTGTATAATCCTTATATAGGTACTCACCAACTCTAATTCTTGTATATTTTTGAAGTTGAAGGAAAAAACAAAAAAAAAATGTATTAGCTTGCCAGTCTCACGTGCAATGGCACTAATACTCTACATCCAGACATTTTTGGTTTTGAATTTTCTAATTCAGAAAGTTCAACTTCTAACAGATTTTCCAACCTGATCCTTATACAAAAACACTTCTTAAAGTCAGATACTGTTTTTACTACTGTTTCTATTACCAGTGTACTTCAGGTTATCTGTTTCTCTCCACGTGTCCTTCAGACCTTGCTGACAAGACAGGGCCTTTTGATGTTATGTCGTCGGTATAAACCACTAAACATACTGTGGTAGTCCTTAAAACTGGTGTTTTAACAAGCATCTTAGCCCCATATTTCCTTTACCACTGCATCTTCCTGATCAGTCATTATCTGGTCTACATTTATTGTATCCATCATCACACTCTTTATGTTCAGTAGTGGTTGATTTGTGTACATAACATTAAATGTTCTGCTGACATCCAGAAAGATTATTTGAAGTACATTCTTCCCCCATGTCCTTCAACTATCAAAGAAATAAATTATCAGTTAACTATTACCTTGGTAATCATATTTCGATTTAAAGTTTATTTTTCTTTCAATGCTTTTTCTCATTCTTTATTTGTTCTAAAGCCGTACATTATAGGTCTCTGATTACTTGAATAACTTCTTCCTCCTGTTTCTTCTTAAATGTAAATCCTAAACTCACATAGTAATACGGTACTACTGTTACAAATACAATAACTTCAAAGACCAGTTCTTTCAGAATTTTTTGACAGATTACCCATTCCCTCAGTTTGTATTCAAGTTTTTGCTTCCATTTCTGTTTCTTCTCACTCATTTACAGTATTTGAGAACCTGTATCCATGGATTTCCAGGGGAAAAGGTTGCCATTAGAAACATGATTACTGGGAGAAATAAAAGCCTCAGTTATAGTCTATTCATCTGCTTCCATTTTTAATTTTACTTCATAGCCTTTGACACAAAAGTCTTCTTTAAATCTTTTCTTCTCTATTTTGAGTAATTACATTGTTCTCCCTTTTGTGAGAGGCCATCTGTATGAACAAAATAAGGGTATGACCACACAAACACATTAGAAGGAGGTAAACTGTGGTCAGAATATCAAACAATATCTATTGAGTGGAACTGTCTGAACATATGCACTCCACTATAAATATGTGGTAATTTATCTTTGGCTGAGAGTGTTAAGCACCATTGCTTTGACCATGGGAAAAAAATATAGATGGAGTATTTAGAGTTAGCTTTCTATTGCAGCTTTCTTTCTGATAACTTCTCTTTGCTCATGCTCTAAGTATGTATTGTCTTAAAGCATGAATTTATCCACAGAGGAGTGATTTAGCAGTGTACATTTCTCATCTGTAATAGATTACAGAATCACAGAATAGTCTAGGTTGGAAGAGACCTCCAAGATCACATAGTCCAACCTCTGACCTAACACTAATGAGTCCTCCACTAAACCGTATCCCTAAGCTCTACATCTAAACGTCTTTTAAAGACCTCCAGGGATGGTGACTCAACCACTTCCCTGGGCAGCCTATTCCAGTGACTAACAACCCTTTCAGTAAAGAAGTTCTTCCTAATATCCAACCTAAAACCTCCCCTGACGCAGCTTTAGCCCATTCTCCCTTGTCCTGTCACCAGGCATGTGGGAGAACAGACCAACCCCCACCTCTCTACAGCCTCCTTTCAGGTACCCATAGAGTGCAATAAGGTCACCCCTGAGCCTCCTCTTCTCCAGGCTGAACAGTCCCAGCTCCCTCAGCTGCTCCTCATAAAACTTGTTCTCCAGATCCCTCACCAGCTTCATTGCCCTTCTCTGGACTCGCTCGAGCACCTCGATGTCCTTCTTGTAGTGAGGGGCCCAAAACTGAACACAGTACTTGAGGTGCGGCCTCACCAGAGCCGAGTACAGGGGGACAATCACTTCCCTGGACCTGCTGGCCACACTGTTTCTTATGCAAGCCAGGATGCTGTTGGCCTTCTTGGCCACCTGAGCACACTGCTGGCTCATATTCAGCTGACTGTCAACCAATACTCCCAGGTCTTTCTCTGACAGGCAGCTTTCCAACCACTCATCTCCCAGCCTGTAGCGCTGTTTGGGGTTGTTGTGCCCCAGGTGCAGGACCTGGCACTTGGCCTTGTTGAACTTCATACAGGTGAATTATTTGTTATCACATAAAGTTGCATGTGTACTTAACTTCTCAATGCCTTTATATTTTCTACTTTCTATGCTTTCATAACCAGTAAGGCACTACACACATCCTCCTCTCTCTCTCTCTCTCTCTCTATATATATATATATACACCTATATATATATTTGTTGCCTCCCTTTGTTTTTAAAAAAAACAGAACAGAAAGTCAACTGGTTTTTAGATGGCATGTAGGATGGGAGTTTTTTAGATTAGCTGTGATAGTAAGCTTCATGGAAGAAAACAATACATCATACTAATAAAATATATTAATCAAAAGACTGATGATCATTAACGTGCAACTTGTTGTGATTCTTCTAAGGAGGAAAAATACACTTCTGTTTCCCATTAAGCAGAGGAAGAATCTTTCATTAACTGGATTAGTATGTTTATCAGGAGCCACTGTTATAAGCCTAGTACTTGCTCTGGGATATAATTTTGCTCAGGCGTAGAATCACTAGACTGAATTCCACAACGTATAAAGAGTATAACTAAGAAGAAGAGTTATTTAGCAATCATGTATTTAGTATTTTTTTTATATTCTACTTGAATGAGATGCATTTTTCTGCAATTTAGAAGAAGAGAACCTTGAAGTTTCCTGAGGGCAGCATAATTCACTGTCCACTTACAATCGTTTTTACTGCATTGGTTTAAGTACGCAGCAGAAGAGTCTCATTTGAAGCTGCTGTTTAAATAGCCTTGCATGTCTACCAATTTATACTGATACATTTGTTCGTGTTATTTCTACATCACAGTCAGTCTGATCTTTTTATTGCTATTAGGTCTATAATTATTGATTACTTAGTCAAACAGCATAGTTGTTGAGTGCTATTATGAATGAAAGAACAAATTGATAATGGAGAGATGTTCTTTTTTATTTCAGTAATATTTCTAGGAAGGTAGAAGCAAGCACACAATTTTTAAAGATTACAAGATTCTGATATATTTAAAATACGATATAGCTGTTGCTCAGCTATCTCAGTCTAGATTTCCCGTTTTGAAAAAAAAATGCTTAAAGCTTCTATAAAAATGATTGATGTGCATAGAAATAATGGATGTGCTTTGCACAGAACCAAAGGAACAGTATGCACAATCAAGTTCAGTTTCCTGCAGTCATAGCTATATGTCACCCACTCTGATCTGACCAAGGCCAGTAGATGTCCAGTTCAAAAGTCCACATCCTGCAAATCATCTAGTCCTTTGGCATTGCAAGACAGGGGTCACAAAGAACTTTCTAGTTGCTTTCTACCTGTAGTAAATTTAAGAACTAAATAGAATATCAATTCCAGACCTAAAGTGTGTCATATAAAAAAGTGCAGGAGAGGTTGAGTGCATTTTATTCCTGCACTGGCAGTGTATTTGCTAAGTAAAAATGTGAAATGGAAAATTTTGCCAGTTTATTTAAAAATCTCTTTAGTACCAGTAGCTGCTGGCAGATTTCCAGGAAAGAGATCAAAGGGAAACTGTGTACCCTTAATACAGTCCTAGTCTGCTGGAATTTGTGGCTGAGGGGCTTCCTGATGTTAAAGTCTTTGTATTTTATATTCCTAAGCAGATTCTTTTTAAAATTTTATTTTTATTTTTTTCCTGTATAGGTAAGGTTTGGAAGCCATATTATCTCAGTCTCTACAAAACAGTGAAACAAAGATTATGTATTGTGCTAAGAATTATCTCCTCCTTTTTTTTATTTTTTCATCTTCCAGTTCTCACAGTTCTTCTATTGAAAGTGACAGTAAGTGTTTGTTTTGTGTTTACATTTTCCAGAACACCAGTCATTCTGTAGCCATCTTTGATGTACTGTCCAGGAGGGTTTAATGCTTTTCCCGTAGTCTGTAGGAATCCTTACTGAATCAATTCTTCATTATGTGAAAACAATTGTAGAACTCTCATCTCATGCTTTTATTTATTTTATTTATTTATTTCCTTTGGAAGGACTCAAATAAAAGTAGAAAAGCAAAGGAGACAAAAGAAATACTATGCCAACTTTTTCCAATATCTCTGAAGACATAATTCTCCTCACGGATGGGTTTTTCCCTCATCCTCATGCCCATTCCTGGTATCCTCTTTAACATGCTGGTTTATCTCTCTGGATAGGTTGTCACCTTTATTTTCTCATTCTCTTGAAATTCTAAATAGCATTTCTGGTTTTTAGTGAAGCTGATTCATTATTTTCTATCTGCACTTAAATTTACTTCAAATCAAGTATTTTCCTTAATGTCCTTATTTTGTTTCTTTTGGTTCTTTTGAGGTTTTAACATAAAATTAATTATTTTATGATTATTGTCCCCCCATATCATTCCTGTAAGAAGCAATTTTTCTGATCTCAATTGGAGCTTTTAGGAGGCAGCTTTCTCCCTGCTTTCCAGCTACACCATGTTTGACAGATGATATGGTACCTAGCAACTGTAATGATACAGATTGTCATATAAGCCTAAAATCATAATCTTTTGTCACATAAGCCTTTTCTTAATGTCCATTTACCAAAGAAGTCTCTCTTCTGATTGAAAAGATCTGAATTTTCTTAGTAGTTGTGGATTTCTTGGGATAGGGACATGGGATGTATCTGTCTCATGAAAGTGGGATTTCCAGATTCCTGTTTCTTTTATATGGAGTTTACGCTCCATATACGAACATAAGGTTAAGTGCCTTTAACAGACCCCAGCAATTTCATTCTGCCTTTTTTTTTATGGACCATCTAAAAATATTTTCATCCAGCAGATTGCAAAAATTAAAATATCCTGATATAAATATTTTTTTCCCAAAAATATACAACACTACCACAATACAGCTTTACATTCTTCTGGTCCAGTCATAACTGTTCTGTTGTGTTTGATCTGCACAGTGTTCAATTCCATCTCTTCTACTGGGAGCTCTGCTTCTTCTGGGATTTGTCCAAAATACTGTAATTAGGACACAGGTTGAAATTTTCATCCCTTGTAGTTAAAGCAAAACTGTTATTGATATGGCAGAATTGATGGACAGATGCTACCATTCTTTTTGGTACTCCAAGATGCTTCTTTTGAACATGGCTGCATTTCTCTCACTTCTTCCTCTGTGTTTTTGCATAAAGTACAAGTGGCTTTTAGCTGAAAACTTATGTCATCTTTGACCATACTTTCTTCATTAATTCTTTGGAATGTCCTGAAAGCTTTATTTACACACACACACACGCACACATGCACACTTTTTATGCTTATTGTGGACAGATATCACAAAACTGAAAAGTTTCTGGGCCTTTTTTTTTTTTTTTTTTTCCCCACTGTAGACCGGAAGATACCATTCTGAGGATTACTTGAACCTCCAGTTCTTTGAACATCTTTAGTTACCTGCTGCACTTTCTTTTGTTCTACATGAAGGACGTTCAAGCTGAATTATTTATATCAGCATGAAAAATAGTCAGTAGTCTCTCCCTTGTTGTCTTTGGGATCTTCTTCAACTCTGTATATTTTGGTTCCCAGGAGACAATATTTCTGATTTCTGGAACTTTACATATAATAAGCCTGTCTGTTTTCCTTAGTACTGTTTTCCTAAAGGCATCTAGTTGTGCTAGTTTGATTTTCTGGTCTTCTGTCTGCCACTCTTTCAACTAAATGTACATCATTCTGACATCTCTCAAATATTGAAAGAAATATCATCTTAGGCAGTCTCTGAGGAATTACAGTATCAACTGTTCCTTTTGAATTGGCTGCCTGTTTCCCTTTTGTTTCCATCATTTGCCATGGCTTATTTTTCCTTTCTATCTTCGAAGACAGCAATTTATACTGTAACTTTTTCACTAGCTAGTCTATCTCTGCCTTGTTTTTGCAGTTACCTTCTGCCACTGATTGCCCATGCATCACTCAGGTCTTTGATTTAGCTGCTCTGGTACAAACAGTTTTATGTCCAGAGTCATTCTTCCTTCCTTCCATTACACTCTCAGATTCCTGCCTGACAATTGTTCTTACAGAAATTTCCAGTCTTCAGGTTTTCTCAACGAGCAGTTCTCAAAGGCTATTTTCTGCACACATATGTACATACAGGTAACACAGATGTAATTTCTATCAGAAACAAATTTCAGAAGGATGGATATTGCAAAGTTCCTACTCAGGTCTCTCCATTGTTTCTGTTACATATTACATGTCCTCTAAAACTGTTTCAACGTGGACAAGAGGGGAAAAAATACAGAAAAAAAAAAAAGCACAGAAGAGAACTCCAGTATCTTTACAAATTCCCACACAAACCATTTATTTTTGATTTTTCTGTGGTTGAAACACTTGTAATTTCCTTTGGACTGTCCTATGCAGTCTGCTGTGAATGTATGCAGTTGTTTCAAGAGGTGATGCCCTGCTTTCCTTTCTCTACAGTGATGTACACAGATCATTTATAAAGAAAGAAAATTCCAGTTAGAGTAACTGGAAAGATGCAACAGCAATTTAACTTTATCAAAGAACAGAAACTACGTTTTATTCTTTATGGCATATGCAACAGTAATGCCACTTTATAATAAATAACGTACTTTGTTCACTGAGACTAAGTGGAAACTTGGTCCAAATAGTCTTCTGGTGCTGGCTTCAGTAAAGAAATGAATGCTTTCACTATAGATGGATCAGATGTACCATACCAAATGCATGCTAACACGTCAAATCTGTGAAGTGCACCTTCAAACAACATAATGGTGTTCCATTTAGAATAAAAGCATCTGAATGTTCTTACAGTAGTCTGTTTAGCACTTTTCTATTTTTTTAGGGCAGCAAACCATCATCATCTTGATCGCATTTGACTACATCTTGGTCATTCAAGAATGTTGCTGTCAAGTACGCTTTTTTTTTTTTTTTTGTCTTTGTTCCTTTTTTCTAGTTTTGATAAATCTCTGAGTTTATTCTGAAAGAACGGTGATTGAAATGGTTTCATTTTTATGTTCCACTGGGGAAAAAAAAGTTCCTTATATTTCTGTGCAGGTGCAGGATTTAGAACCTGTATACCTGCACCTGACCTCTAAGTTACAGAAAGATGGAAATTTAAGGTGCCATGTATAGCCTGAGAGCTACGGAGATGGACACTCTGGAGGATTTGGACCAATCGTTGCTAGTGTTTCAATACCAATGTTAACTTTGCTGTCAAATTAACACTGAATATGTTTGGGTTATTATCTCATTGCATAACATATTAGCATGGATAAGAATGTTTTGAGAAAATATATATATATATATATATACATTTTGTGGTTCTTAAGTCAGTGTAGATATCACTGTGCCCTATTTTCTAGTAAATGTTTGTAGTGTAGCCCAGTAAGTTGTTATTAACATTGTTTCACTGTGATTAATTACTTTCTACTGTCTTCACATACATTAGCTGGAGGAAATATTGATTGCAATAATTGTCAAGTTTTATTGTTGGATTGATTTTATTTGTATAGACAACTTCTGGTTAAAGGAAGGCATTGTGAACCATCAGCAAGATAATGATTGCCTTGCAGAACCGTCTGCAGAACAGAAATGTGTTCTGTTCTTGAAAATGAATTTTTCCTTAGTGCTCCGCGGTTCTGAGTTTTCACATAACCTGAACAAATTCTCTGCTTGTTCCTTCAGCATTCCAATTTTATCAAAGTCTTTCCTTTATTTTAATTCACTTCTACTAACTTTACATTTGTGATTTGCTATTCTTACTGTTTCCTAAGAGATCTGAATAATAATGTATATCAAAATAATAAGTAATGAATCAGTAAGCAGGCCTTGAGATCCTCTGTACTACAAAAGCTGCACTGTGTGAGTTAAAAAACAATTTATTATGTGTTTTGTTGTTGTCGTTGTTGTTTTCTTTGCTGTTGGACAATTTATGTATTTATTTGATTAAAGGTGGACCTTTCAGTACATACACAACAAAATTTTTGTCTTTGGCTTGTTTTAAAATGACAAGCCATGTGTTTTTGGAATTTGGTAATAATTGTTATTAGCAAACAATGATGTGGACTCAGTCAGTCCTTCAACATTCATCTGTAGAATTTGTCGTAATGGATGTACTCTGTCAATAAAGTGTTGATGGAACACAGAATTAATCCTTAGGCTGAAGCTTTTCCTCTTAGTACCTTTTCTTACAGCTGCCCATGGTTGTTCTTGGTTTACCAGTATTTTATGGCTGAAAACTATGTGCAACAGTAATGACACCTATCCAGATGGAGCTTTTTAATATCATTCAAAGCTTCCTTGCCATAGTCTGGGAAGGATGGCCCCTGCTTCATCTTTCTTGCACCCTCTGTGTTGCTAGCAGACTGAAAGTCTTGTGCTCTGTACACTTCTACTCGGAACACGTTTTGTCTGTTTTTGCCTAACGTGGAGCCGAGATACTGTGTGGGGATAAAGGCATCTGTTTTAAACATCCATTCTCTGAGCTGATAGTTATCAGCATTTTCAGGCCCCAAGGCTCGGTGTTCCACTGAGCTTAATGGACGTGAAGTTGTTTGGAGATGAAATCAACAGCAAGAAATCTCTGTTCTGTAGTTATTTTTGAAGAAATAATTTGGAGCACGGTTTTGCTTTCCTGAGATTTTTCCAGGCTTCACAAATTAAAATATCAATTGACCCATTTGTACCAAAACACGGAAGTGTGGCTTTGTGTGTGTGTGTGACAAGGTTACACAACTGTGAAGTTTATTTTTACTCTCGTCACAGTCAGTGAGATGATTTAAAGAGTGGCATTTTTTCATGTAAGGATAGAAGTTTGTTGAGAATTGAGAACCAAAGTCATCACTGGGTTTTAGGATTGTCCTAAGCAGTTAACAAGAATGTTAGGAGAAAGGCAGTGGAGAAACAAAATTATGACTTCAATATAAAAATGAACATGATACATATGATAAGGAAGTGGAAAGCTGTTCCTTTGGAAAGATCAATACAAAAAATTCAATAGAAGCTGACAGGAGAAGTGAAAGCTCTTTGCTTGAATAAGATGAATATAAACTAGGCAGGAATAGAATCTGACGGGTAAGTGAAAGATTGCTACTTCCATGAGATCGATATATGAACAAATACATTGCAAACTTAAAAAAAATAGCAATAATAAGGTTCTTGCAACAATAAGAATAATATAAGAATATTTTTAATAGGAAAACATAGATCATTGCATCAGAAAGATCAGGGCATATGATAATATATCTGAAGAATATTACTATGTTACCTTCTACTTGTATTATTATGTTTTTAATTTTTTGTTTAAGTTACTTATTCAGATATGTTATTCTCCCTTGTGGCCAGGTTCCTTTCTTTAGCAGCTTTTGAAAATTACTGCAAATCACAGGAAGATGCTAAGGAAGTAAAGGCAAGTGAAAGTATTTTTGTACAGGGTTTTTAAGAATATTGTCTGCATCTTTGGAAAGGGTAGATTCAAATTCATATACTTTACATCATCTCTCTTCAGTGGCTTGTATCTTCTTTGTGTGGCTTCTGCAGAAAGCCCAGCTGCCAGGTCCAAGAGCTTCTTCACTAAACTTGAAGTCTAATGTCTCTGCCTGTTGTAGATGGTCCATTCCATTGTGCATCTGTGGCAGTTTTTCTGCAATCATATTTCCCTCTCTCATTCTTTTTCACCTGGAGTTATATTTGCATTTATATGACATTCTGAAGAGCTTCTTTTCTTCTTCTTCCTCCTGAATAATGGCAAATACAGCCGGCCGACAGAATCTGAGAGGGAGATAAATGTTTTTGCTCTCTTCTGAAAGTCAATTGCTAAGGGCTACCAAAAGGAAACAGACAACCTGTTCACCTTATGGTGGAAGTGTGAACTTCAGATTGTTAATCAATCAATGTGGTAACAGCATGGAATGTAATCCATTGTGTAATGATAGCATCGCGGAATCACTGTATGAGTGAGGCTGGAAGGGGCGTGGGGAGAGTTGTGAGTCCAAGCCCCTTCTCAGAGCAGGATCAGCTACAGCAGGCTGCTCAGAGCCATGTCCAGCTGGGCTGTGAGTATCTCCAGAGATGGAGGGACAGCTTGACATAACAAATTTTGACTTCATGGTTAAAATATCTTCTAGACAGTTCTCTGAGTTGTCATGTTTCTAAATAATTCAGTCTCTTGTGTTGCAAGCATACACTGTTTGATAGTACTGGAAAGAGAGCAAGAAACACAGGAGAAAGCTTTCTAATCCTTGTGTTCCAGTAGAGATGAAGAGATGTAAATGTTCTGTGCCATTAGAGTCACAAGACCATATTCACTAAAATGAAAGTTTCTGTCTTGCTTTCCCACACCTCAGGGTTTTTGTAAAGATGTTCTAGAAATTTGCTTGTTAGCAGATACAGCATAACTGTGTGTTGTGGGGGCACAAGGGTGGTTGGCTGGAGTTTTTGGAGAGATTGCTCTAGTGACAGCTTTATTCAGATATGCTTCAGTTTTGCATTTTTTCTCTGAAATATAGTCTATTTACTACTCAAAGCTCAGTTCCTTGAAGGTTAGTTTGACTTTTTAACACTAATACAAACAAATGAAAAGTACTTCAAATACCATCAACATATGCAGATATAGGAAAGAAGTAAAAAGGGTATTATAGTAAGCTCTGTTGAACATTCAATGAAGGGCCAATTGACACTGAACTAAATTTATTTTATATCTCTTAAGATTACAATTACAATAACACTGAGACTCCTTTAAAACTTCCTCAGATAAGTTATTTGATTTATGATCTTTCATGAATGAGACATTAGCATTTTTCATGCATTGTAGTTAAACTTTTCAAAGGTAGAAATACTACTTTGAGTTTCTAATTTCAGTGCTTGGCGTCATCTTGAAGTCCCTGAACTGAACCATGAGGCAGATGACCAGTGTCATTACGTAGTGATCTAAAGAAGAGCAAGAGTTCCCACATGATTACTACATGTCTTTCAGATTTTTACTGGTGTGTAACAGACCTAAAAAATAACCATTAAAAATCCAACAATGTATGTTATAATCTGGCAGTGTTGGTATTCACCTTTAATATTCATATTTGAGGAAAAATACTCACAATCTGCCATACAAATATGTATTAAAATCAGTAAGACTACTCTCATCAGTAAATTTGTATGCTTCTGTTACTGATGCATCTGCTGATTCACTTTCTTACATGGAGATCCCACTGAATTATTTGCAATTTCTAAGATAATGTAATGCTAATTAAATCAGTGAATAGAGTTACAGTATGAAGTGGTGAATTATGTCCTGATTTCATACCCAGGGAAGCTCTCAAAGTCAACGTTTGAATGAGAAAGAATTACAATTTTGAGTGTAGTAGCCACTGGATGTTGTTTGTTTGATTGTGTGGGTTTAGTGAAGCCGTAGCTAATCCTCAAGTATATATTTTTAAGATTTGATTTGTTTTCTTTCCCTGTGTCATATGCATGTGTATGTCAATGAAAGATCAGACTTAAATGAAGCTTAAGGCATGTTTTAGTATGTGTATGTAGATCAAACCTCAGGGAAGAAAAGGCACCATATATTCACACAGTATGAGGCTTGGTCTTCTGTACTGAGAAGCCAGCACCGTATTTTTATCTTGAGTAATCATACAGAAAGATGATACAGACCATCACATAAATGAAACAAATTCAGCTATACATTCCCATTTTAGGAGTTTATATTAACATGGTGATAGCAAAGTTGTCGTTAGTTCAGCATTTTCTCTTGTAGTTGAGTTATCAAATACTTACTTAACAAATGCACTCCATTTATGTACAGGTTCATGTTATTAATATTGATACACAGATCCAAACAATATTCTTCTACAGGTTATCCACTTGCTTTTGGCAAGCTTTTTTATTTTTGAGATACTAGTGCTACATTCCAATATTCAGTTAAAGCTTTCTAAAGAATGTAATGGGAGGCCCTGTAATTTGTTGTCATTTTCACAGAGAAAACAAGCTCAAATATTGCAGTTAATTTTTAATTTCTTTTTTAAAAATATATATTTTTTAAAAAAATTGGGCAGCATCTTGACAGGTCCAGCTATACAAAGCAAGATCATGAGCAAAATGTAAATTGCTGGAATGGCTAGTGGAAGCCTTGAATAGAACTGAAGTAAAATGCTACCTGAGGGAAAATAAAATAACTGTTCATCTCAGCTTCTTCCTACTCTAGTGCGAAAACTGCCCTTTTTGTCTTAAACTTAGATTGAACTGATAGCTCACTACTTTTATATATAGATATGTAGAACTGTATATACATATTGTGTGTATATGTATGCATATAACTGCATTATATGTTATATATATTAACACATATATTATGCAGATAATCTATATAATGTTTGTGAGTCAAGGAGATGCTATGTATTTGTTCATATGCTTTGTCTGTGGCCTGCTCTGTTACTCCTAGGTTAATATTGGAACACAGATTACATTTCTGGTGCAGATCAACATATTTAGGGGGGGAATAGTTTCTAAAATTCAAACATTTCTGCAAAATACTGAAATACATTTTACACGTATAAGATAGAATAGAATCATGGAATCATAGAATCACAGAATGGTTTGGGTTGGAAGGAACCTTAAAGATCATCTAACTCCTACCCCCCTGCCATGGGCAGGGGTACCTCCCACTAGTCCAGGTTGCCCAAAGCCCCATCCAACTTGGCCTTGAACACCTCCAGGGATGGGGCATCCACAGCTTCTCTGGGCAACTTGTGCTAGGGCCTCACCACATAAGTAAAGAATCATGATTATTTTAATTGCTTGTTCTATTTGAATCCACACATCCTAGAACTAAACTATAAATCTGATCTTTACAAAATTAATCTTTTGTCTTGAGCAGTTAAAGCTTTCCAAGCTCTATGGTGTACAGGACTAATACCAACTGTCCAATCCTAAATAAAAAATCAGTTGCTTTTATAAAAAATATCAATAATACATGCTCTGTTTATCTGTAATGGTTACATCTTTACATCAGATAATTTTTAACACTGGAACAGGTTGTTAATGTGAATGAAGTGGGTGAAACTTGCATTTTAATCCTTAGCATTATTTGAGCTAGGCGGAATGAAAGAAGGTGCATAATTAATAGCTTTATGTTACCAAAATGAGCTCAAACAAGAATAAAATGTTGAAAATAAGAAGAAAGATGATATTCAGTGTTTCTGAATGTAGTTTAAATATTAAAAATGTGTCTGCATTATTTATTGTTAGGTGAAGTCTTCTTGTCTTTATATAAACTAATAAGTTGTTTGGGAATGGCACTTTATATTATACAAGAGCTAAAGGTATTATACAGTAATCCAAACAATTTATCATTTTGACAGTCTTCTGCAAGCTTGAATATATGTCTCTAAATGGACAACTGCTGATTTTTCTTTTTTACTAAGTGGTAGATCCATATGGCGTCACGACATTTTAATCCTTTTTTTTTTTTTTTTTTTTTTTTAATCTCAGTATACCTTTACTTCTTTTTAATCCAGAAGAAGTTTTATTTTTAGATTGCACCACGTGTACATGAATGTACCTGCAAATGGTATTTATTATGCATATATGCTTTTTGAATAGTTTTTTTATGCATTTTGTGGTTGATCACAGAAAACATCACAAAACATGATTTGTCAAAGATCTTTGTGCATTTCTGCAATTTCACTGTAGGTGGTCACATGAGGTTAAATGTTTTATTTCTTGTTTCCCTTCTAAATAATTGGTACTATTTTTTAAACTCATTTCATGAAATACTTTCTGCCTTGAAATGGCATTCACGGCTTCCAATTATTGGTTCCCCCCCCCAACTTTTTTTTGAAGGATGTTTGTTTTCTCATTTTTTGCATCTAACCACCCTGCGCAGAACAATGCCTGTCCATTCCTACGCCAGGTGTGCTCTTGGACCACTTTTCCTTCAATTTCTTTCCAGTTCTTCCATTACTAGTCAGTAGAATTTCCTTCCAGTTTCAAATTGTTCCTTAATTTAATCAAGCCTGTCTGTCACAGGTAAAAGGGAATGGGAGGTTAGAGTCAGAGGGACATTAGCAGTTGCTTTTATTTTGCAAAATCAAGGAGGACAGTAGGTAACCGAAGAGTATGGCCCAGCTCAGCAATAGTCACCCTCTGTTCCTCTTCTGCTGCTGGTACAGCTCTTCCCTCAATCCCCTACTTGCCAATCAGGCCATCAGGCTTTAATTATCATTTTATGGTCTTCAAGTTGTGCAAGATTCCTGTTTATATGATTGGACAGTACTTAGCAAAATGAAATCATTATACATCAATAAATAACTAATTAATGATGAAAAATGACTTAACTACATCATTTCTTTTTTCCGTTCCTCTGCCTTGGGGGTTATGGTCTTCAGAGCAGATGATGGATAGCTTGTCTGCTTTTTCAGTTCATCATACGCTGGCATGAAGTGCAAACTGAATGCCTTTGACAGTGTTCTATGCTTTGCTATTGTGTAAAGTGTCAAGAAGGAGGAAGGGGAGACATACCCAATGAATGCTCACTAGGTCATATGCCCCAAATCTAGTTTTGCGAGGAAAAAAAGTGTATCTTTGGTTAGTCCTTTAATGCTTCTTTAAATGTTATCCTTGCTTTTTTGCCTAAGTTAAGTTTGTAGGAAACTGTAATCCATAACTTTGTACTCTGCAGGTTTTTGGTTCTATCTTGTAGATAACTAAAGGAATAAAATAATACTTTCTAGTTTCTGCTAGAAAAAAAAATAGGTCTTACTAAAAACAAAAGAATTCTTTAAAGCTTAGTATTTTTAGTATTTTAGTTAAACAAAACAAAAGCAAAAAAAACTGCTGAAAGGAAATAAATAGCATTGATATTAAAGTCTTTTTGTTTGTTTGTTTGTTTTTCTTTTTTGACAGCTCTGCAAGAGCATCAATCAATGTTCCAATTGTTGGATTGATGTTCTGAAAAAAAATCATGAAGCAGTTTATTTGCTTATGGCTCGTCTGATGTTAGTTTAAAACTGCAAAATGCTAGCCAGATGTTAACTCTTAAGCAATACAGAAACCACATATCATAAAGCTACTTTTGTGCCAAGTTGCCAGATTATGTCAAGAAATCACACAAAATACCTTCAAGACATTAAATACTCCTGAAGTTTGTCATCTGAAAGTGATGTTAAGAATAAGTAAATTGTTCCTGTTTGATAGTGAGGAAGATGCTTAGTAAGATTTTGATATGCCAAAGATTTTATTGAAAATCATTACTAAAATCAAGGTTAAAAGCATGTATATCAAATCAATTTAACAATTTAACATCAACAACTTTTTTTTTTTTTTTTTTTTTTTTTTTTTTTTATCTTAAAGTTTACATAATCTGGAGTCACAGCTCGGGTTTGCTACTAGTGGCTAATGTCTCATGTTCTGAACTATTTCTGAACTATTGTTACAGGAATAAAGCTTTTAGAGGAACTGACTCGAGTAAAACACAACTCCAGTATAGATTGTGTGTTGTCATATCCTTAATGCACCAACATTTCTTAACTTTGCTTTTGGGTCGCATGCTGTATAGGTGAAGCAAGTATTTATAAAATTGTGGCCAGATTTTCAGCTGGTATACACTGGAAAACTATATCAGTGGCTTTAGTGAAAGTACGCCCACCTGCAACAGCTGGGAATCTGGCCATTACTCTACAGAATGTTTGTACAAAGAAAACAATTATTTTTAGATGAGAAACTATTCATAGAAACATAGAATGGTTTGAGTTAGAAGGGACCTTAAAGATCACCCAGTTCCAAACCCCCTGCCGTGGGCAGGGACACCTCCCACCAGACCATGTTGCCCAAAGCCCCATCCAGCCTGGCCTTGAATACTTCCAGGGGTGGCACATCCACAGCTTCTCTGGGCAATGTCTGCCAGTGCCATATTGTCCTCATCATGAATAATCTCTTCCTATATCAAATCTAAATCTACGCTTATTTTGTTTAAAACCATTACCCATTGTCCTAACATTACAGTCCCTGATAAAGGGTCTTTCCCCATCTTTCTTGTAGGCCCCCTATCAGTACTGTGAGGCTGCTCTAAGGTCTCCCCAGAGCCTTCTTAGCCGACTTTCTTAGCCTTTTTATTGTTAGCATATTGTTACATTGTTTATATGTATATATATGTATATATTTATCGTTCTCAGACACATTTCTATTATCTGTGTCCTCTCCTTTCAGTTACAGCATAGCTATAGCTGGATCCAAACACATTTGCTGCTAAAAATGAATGAGGAAATGAAATAGCAAGGTGACCTTGTGCTCTAGATCGAATGATATACCTGAGTATGTAGCAAGGTATTGCCTGTTGATTATTAAATGCTTTATCACTGAAAGGCTTTCTCATTCTCAGCTATCTAATTTATTTGACCCTTCATTATTGTTTCATAAGACTGTGGTTATATTGGAGCTGAATCTGTCTACGTTAGTATCAGAAGTGCATTTTTAAGAAAATACTGAAAACACTAGGTCTTTGCTTTTCTTTTATTTGAAACAATTGCTAAAAGGGCTTGTTAGCCAAGTCAGACCCTTATTTTGCTGGAGTACCTCCTGAACTGATGCAGGTAGTCAGACTTGAGACTCTGACTCAAGGGATGTAGCTGCTGCAAAGCTCCTGGCATTCAGTTTTGCTTCCTACTTTTGTCAAATATGAAAATGAAAAATGGGTAGAATTGCTTGTTAGTTTGGAGCCGAAGTTTGTTGTATTTCACTTTGTGATATGACTCCTTGATAAAGGCTAATGTGTGTATTTTTTATCCTCCTCCTTATTCTAGGAAATGTAGTACTCCATGTCTTCACTCCCTGTCTTTGGCTGAAGGTAGCTGTTTAAAATACTGTATGATTTCAGAGGTCTCTATAATGTATTCTTACCCATTTTGGTTGCAGATACATTTTTTCTCATAGCAGTTGTTCCATCTGTGTCTGTATTTCCTTAAGATGTTGGTCTCTCCCTATGATTTGGAAAGATCTATATAGAAGCATTTAGAAATCACAGTCTCAGCATCTCATCTGATTTTAAAAGTTCTGTTTTGCAGTTCTTACTAATTCAGGAAGGATTATGGTCCTGAGATTCAAATATGTAAAGCTAAAGTAGCTAAAAATTAATGCAGTTTAAACCATTTAAAAATAGGGTAGGGATATATGAGGCAATAAGATTTATTTGTTCATCCCATTCCAGAGGTTTTTTTTTGCAACTTTACTGCCTCTTCCTGTGGTTTTATATAATCACAAACTAAGTAAACTAAAAACAAGAAGACCTTCATCAGACATGAATATAAAAATGTGTTTCTATTCGAACACTGTAGAACACTTGAAGAACTGCCATAAAGGGTGAATTAAGCAGTGTATACAGAAAACTCAGATGAATCCTGAGTACTCATGGCATATGGAATTAGACAAAAAAGCTGCAAAGGAACTTAATTTTACTGCATTCCCAAAGATCCCTTTGAGTCTTTTACTATTTCTAAGGCATTTTGAGTCATATGAAATTATTTGTCAGGTTGGTTTATTTTATTTTATTTTATTTTATTTATTTTATTTTATTTTATTTTATTTTATTTTATTTTATTTTATTTTATTTTATTTTATTTTATTTTATTTTTTTATCTCTTTTTTGCTTGCAAAATCTGTAGTAATAAGTCCTGGCTCCTAATACAGTGATCTGGATCTAAGCTGACAATGTACTATGGATGCAGAGAGCGGATCAACACTGCTGGGTTACAGTGTTCTGGAGGCAGGGGATGAAATCACTTCCCTGTGCTATGCAGGAGTTTTGTCATTAACTTCAGGGAGGCCAGGATTCACCCAGAGCAGAATTCAGTGTAACATCATGGAAGTTTGGGACTAGTAACGTGTGCTTTGCTCCTCATCAGTATAATGATGTAGATTAATTTTTTTTTTTTTTCTTGTAAAGATTAAAGATGAGGTGCAGGCAAAGTGTTTGTCGGAAGCAAGCAAAGGAAAATAGCAGGCTTCAGAAAGAGAAGGACCTCTGTACAAGCAGCTAGCTTTTAACTTAGACGTTTCCAGTATGCTTCCCTCTTTAAGAGGGAAGAGCTAATCTATGTAACCTAGAAAACAACACAAAAACCAAGCTTAATTAACAGTCAAGATATAATACCTAGAATGATGCCACACTATAAAATAAAAAAAATGTATATTTTATTTTTTTCACGTTCTGTATCCAAGAAGGCCATAAGGCAGTTGCCTGTGGGACAGATGGTTCATCTGTTGAAGAGAGCGGGCATCTTTGGGTGGTTGAATTTTAGAAAATATCCATCCTTGTCAAATTTCTGACATAGCAAATTTCTCTAGAGTGAAAACTCTGGTGCAACCTTTTGCCGTAAAAAACAACAGCAAAAAACAAATCTTGTTGAAATATTGTTATATTTAGCCTGCAAAAGTTGTCCATGAGATGGTTAGAATATTGACAAGGAGCAGGGGCTGTCACATCTGCACCAACTCAGGTGATGAAACAGACTTTGTCTCATCATCATTTTTATCACGTTTCTCACTTGTGTATTGTATTCCCCTCACACTCAGTGTATCTTGGATTTCTGTTGCCAGAGATACATTTAGATAGATGAAACCAGCCTGCTATTCATTAATATTTCATTTATATGGGGATTAGATTAGAATCCATTAGCCAAATCCACTGTATTAGTTTAATAGTTGTAAAAATTCTCTAAAATTCAGGAAATAGATTCTCTGCTATATAGAAAACTTCCATATATAATAACATATAATATATAGAACATATATTTTAATGGATATATATTTTCAATGTAATATATAATTGTTAACAATATAAGTTTTATTATATACATAGAACATGCCTGTCTATGTACTATATTTATAGGTGTATATTAAGGTGGTAAAATACATACCCATATGTGGTTTGCATACCATTTAATATTCATTAATTAAAAATAAGTAAGAAAGACGGTTTAAATTCCAATTCTCATGCTTTGGTAAGTCTGTATAAAACTGCATTGCTTGTGGTTACTGAAGTTCAGCTTTTAAAAGGACCTTTTATTTATTTGTAACAAAGCCTAGGAGAAGGGCAGGAAATGGCTTTTCAGTTGTTAAATACTTACTCTAGTTCTTAAAACTTAATAATAAATATACTTAATACTTAATGATAATTAGTAGTTCTTGATACTTAATCTAAATTCTTAATTTAGTCCAGATTGTTCTTTACATAAACTGATTTAAGTATGTATTAAATGACCTTGCCTCCTTATTTTTGTCTTCTGTTGTCCATTCTCAGACTTTCTGCTTTAAAAGAGCCCTCCTGATTTCCTGCTTTAAGTTGTTAGCCAGCTTATACCCATTTTTTCTGTGTCAGTGCCATCCTTATGCTTACATATTCTTTTCATGGTTGTGCTTGTTTTCTGACTCTGCCTCATTTTTCTGGATTAAATTACTCAAACTCTGTTTCCTTTCAGAAGACAGGTTTTCTGTTCTTCACCAGTTATCTTAGTAGCCATTTTCAGCACTTTATCCACTTACATTCATCTCTTTGGCATAATGAACTGAAGAAACACACAAGTTTACCAGACAATGTGTCAAGCAATCTTCATTACTACTGTATTATCCTCTCTCTTTTTGTTGGAGCTACTTTCCAATTTACTATGACTGGGGACAGGACAGGAGGAATTGCTGTTGATGGGCAGTATCTATGTTGTAAGAAAAATTGTGAGAACTTTGTGATAGGTAATCTGCATAAACCAAACACACAGTATCTTTCTGAATTAATAGTTTTCAGACTATAAATACTATGAATTATAATGGAAATGAGGAAAATACTTAAAATATATTGCATAAACTAAGAGAGTTTTTTACGAGTTAGCTTATTCATTTATTTATTTATTTTCGTTCTCACTTTTCCCAGCTACTGCTTAGGACTTACTGATCTTACAAAATGCTCTAATGACTGAAAGGTAATGGTACTGAAGGGGTGGTACCTTGTCAGACCAAAGACAGAAATAAATTATTCCAGAAGAACATTTTCTAGACAGTCTTTTTTTTTTTTTTTTTTTTTTTTTGTTAACACCCAATTAACAATTTTATAGAGAGAAGTCTGCATTAAAGATCAAGCATACTTCTATAGCTAGTTTAATTTGGGTGTCAATATGATATCCTTTGAAATGCTAACAAAAAGTTAGAGAAAAGTGAAGAAAGACTGGAGTTAATACTTATAATCTAGCTATCTTTACTTTCTAAGTGGATGCTCTGTTGATATTTAATCCATGATATTTCAGTAAAAATAGAACATCTTCATTTAAAATTGGCACCTGATTTTTAAAATAAGGAGTTATTTCCAGTTAGAGGGCCTACTTTGAAGTCACTTGTAAAAAGTAATAATAAATAGTAAATAATTCAGGGCTTGCTTTAATTACTGCAGTAAGTTCATTCTGTTTTTCACGTTACTTAGTCTCTTACGTTGTGCTTAGCTCTAAAAAATCTGAAAGCCCTCCAGCTTGCCTTTAGTCAGTGATACCTTTCATATGGTGTGTCTTTACCCTTTTCTCTGAGAAAAAATAAAGAAAGAAAGAAAGAAAAGAGAGTACTATATGGCTGTTAACATTGGGTGTGTCTCTATGCTCAAACACATGCTGGAATTTGTTGATATTAGAGGATGCAAGGTAAAAACTGATGTTTATCCTTCCCAATTTGTAAGATGCTGTTATCAGCAATATGTTGCTGTATGAGGGTGTCTTTTCTGTTTTATAGTGACATAAAGAAATTGTTTAAAAACTATCATTTTGTACTGAAGATTTTATGACTTTATGTTGTATTAACTCTTTTGTTGTTGTTGTTGAGCTATAATGGAAGCTTAATTCTATCATATTTTCTTGACATTTTTATTCTCATTTCCTTCTCCTGGGCATTTCTTTTAATGAGTGTTCAGTGTGCTGTTCTAGCTATCAGCATGTGGTAGCTAAGCCAGTCAGCGCACATCATATGGCATTGCCAATTAATTTACTTGATTTGACACAGACACAACAGTATGCTAGACGTCAGTGACTTCTTCAAAGAATTATTTATAGAAGTGTCTGGGACATAATGTCAGATATCTAATGGGTAGTAGGGAAATTGTTCATTTGAAGAAAAAAGTGCATGACATTTTCTCATTTATGCTTTTAATTAAAAGTGTAAAATACCCACTCTGAAAATTTTTCTTTCAGCAATCTTAGATTGTGAAACTTTGATTTTGTTGTTGTTCGCCATGTTAAAAATTGCATTCTAATACTTCATTTTTTGAGCACCATTGAATGTATATTCTGAAAAATTCTGATTATCCAGTAATTCTAAATTCAAGTGTGATAGGAAATAGAAATGTTACTTTCAAGGCAAGAATTTCTAACTGACCTGTATATAAAATATCAGACAAAGCAACACCTAAAATAATGACCTAATGACCTATCCAATTGGAAATGCCACTGTGTAATAGCTATTGCATGTTCAATTTTAAGACTTCCCCCCCCACTTTTTAAAAATTTTTCCTCCCATGCTTTAGAAGAAAAGAAAAAATGTCCTTTCAGTTTCTTAAATGCTTGTTTTGATTATTAAAACAAAACAAAACAAAACAAAAGAAACAACAAAAAATAGCATAACAAATGCACCATTTTATTCAGTTTGTAATTTTTCCCATTTGTAATTCTTGACCTTTCAAAATATGTAATTAACTCCTAATATATTTAGCCAATTCACAATAGAACACTTTCAAATCATCTGGTAGATGTTTTCAAGACTAAATACAATTTATTACAATGTTTACAACTAATTTGATAAACTTGGTGTCCTGAAGTATGTGTACGGACCTTATTTAAAGTGTACAGTTTCTAAACACATATTCCTACGATCCATGTATATATCTAGTAGTGTGGTCTACCAGTGTGAGTGGATGGCAGTGCATCCTTTGGAGCTATGATGTATTTCCTTAACCTCCATGGAGAGGTGGGATAAAATACTCCACAGTTCTCATGCACACACACACACACATACACATACATATATTATTTATATTCATTTTTAACAGGTTTCTAAACAGCTGTGATTTTTTTACTTAAATTATTATTATTGTTATTTTTCTTGGATAACCGTGCTAAGTTAAGCACTTTCCTGTGGTATTCTGTTGAAAGCTTAAGTGTCTAAATTCAGTTTTCCGATTCCACTGAGAGGACCAGTTACCTAGGAGACAGTATTCAATTTGGAGCCACTACAATCTTTCCTTTCCTCTGGCCTTTTGTTCATACTGAACTTTACATGAGAGAAATAGCATGCACCTAGATTTGAAGGGTTGAGGCTTAATTTTCTACCAGAATAGTTTTTTAAATTACTATATTTGAGAATTATGAAGAGAATTTTGAGAATTATGTTTATCTGAGTCAGTGCAAACATCTAATACAAATGCCTTCAAAGTTGAAAATAATAATAAAAACCCTTCTTGGTCCAACATATAATGAAATATTAGTGAAATTTTCCAATAATATCTGAGAGTGTGTAACATTCCATTTAATTTAACATAAGCTGGAAGGAATTTAATTTTGAAAAAATTAAAGATCTGCTGTCACCACTATTTTAATCAAAAATCCAAAACTCAGCATCATATGAGCCTCTGTGAAGGAAATCAACTCTATCCCAGCCAAAACCGTGATAAAAAACATGTCATGAAAAAGGCAATCTATATGTTCAGTAGAATTTCTGTGATATCCAATTAGCATGACCACTAAAAGAAACCTCTGTGTCCCTGCAAGTATATTAAAAAATCAGCACTTGTATATATATTCTTTCTCTGTGCCTACATTTAAATACGATAATATTGGGCTGCAAATATATATTTCATTCATAAAAATAATTAGTCAGTGTTAACTTCAAAGAAATCAGTGAGTCAACTTCATTAAACAGGATATGGAGCTGTAATACTTGCCATACGCTAAAAGACAATTAATGGTCTGCAGAGGCAGTCCCTTCTGTTCTCCCCAGTGTACATGTAGCTGCCTCATCAGGGAACAGTAGCTGACACATTTTCTGATATAGTAAATAGCTCTCCGGCTTTTCAAATAAAGTTACACTCTGCCTTGTATGCAGTCCGGGGCCTATACATTTAATAAATCATCAGAAGTACATTCCAGTTCTTTTTTATTGATTGTATTTGCAGAGGAAAATTGAATCCATTCCTTGTCAAGGCCCCTAAACCTCATGTCATAAAGAAGAGGGAGAAAGGAAAAGATGGATGGAGTTCATTGGAATTAGCCAGGAAGAATGATGCTTCCTATTGTGTGATGATGAATTTTATTTCTACATCCTGCCTATATCAAGTGAAAGGTAGCAGCTGAAGTACTTTGAAGAAGTAATCTTCAAAGACTTCTTTTAGAAGAATTGGAAATAAGCTTATTGGAGAGTTGTCTCAAACGAGATTTTCTGTCAATTATCAGTCAAAAGCTCTTTCCTCTATAGAATGTTAACTCAAAAGGAAACATAAGTGTTTGTAGGATATACATCATCTCAATACGTGTGGCTATAAAACCTCTAAACGTTTTGTTTTAGTAAAATATGCTTTTTAATAACAGGAAAATAAGTGGAATTCTCACTTATATTCATGAGGCCAGTATAAATCCATGTCTTTCCAAATTAGGGTATTCTGACAAGTGGTGTGGTCTCTACTGTGAGCTAGTGAAAGTAGCACTGCATTGATTTTTATGTGCAAATTGAGAATCATGATATTTCAGTGGGAGCCATCTGAAGAATAGTTTTGTTGCTGTTTATGAGGTTTTTGCTTTCTTTTCTTTGGTTGACAAGTTTTAAATCCATTGCTGTAGGCTTAAACCAGAATTAAGAGATATTGTTTTGAAATTGCCAATTACCAGAGGTATTGCAATAAAAGAAACAAGGTTTACGTCTTTCCTTTTGAAATCCAGGGTGAGTTCTTTAACAGAAGCAAAAGGGCAAAGTATGTTGTGGAAAAACACATAGAAAAATAAACAATTAAAGCTGAAATTCCCAGTACCCTTTTCCTTATTTACCGTTCACTGGGTTAATTAATGTAAATATGGGTTGCAATCTAGATACAAGTGTGCTAATGAAAAAAACAAAACAAACAAACAAACAACAACAACAACAAAAAAAAAAAAAAACACAAAAAAACTGAATAAAGGGAGCAAGTTTGAATTGCAAATAGCAAATGCTCCAGGAATATTTTTTTTTTCAATTAAAAAAATAAAAATACAATCAGCCATTTGCATAACAGTCCCACCAAATAAACTCTGTGTGTCTTTCATACCATTAGTAGCCTTTTCCCATATTTATTTCATTTTACTTTTGTTTGGATGTTCTGCTCTTGTTGCTCATGTTCAATCCACATTATTATTTTATTTCCAACTTGATGTGATTTTTTTTCTAAAGCTGCAAGTTCTTGGATATTTTTAGGATGTGTTTTTCTCTGGGAGAAAATTGTCTAGAATGAGGAGGGGGAGGGGAAAGTGGGAAGTAAATATTATTAAAATCTTTATTCTGATTGTGAGGCATCACTTCTCCACCAATATTACAAATAAGATTCAGAGAGTCATATTTCTTGCTTAATCTCCACAAATTTAATAAAATGCTGAAATTATTTGTTCCAACATAGCTATTCGGTACTTCAGTACTTAGCTATTTTACTGTTAGTAGTTTGTCTTCTTAGTTTCTCCATTTTTGTACATGCATGTATTTTAGAAATATATATGTATGAGTGTGCATATGCAGGTGTGATGTACTTAAATGTTCATATGTATAAAACTGCAACATATGTTTGTATGATGTTAGATACTCTTTGCAATTATATTTGTAAATATATAGTAATATGGCTAATATATTTTAATATTGAATATAGTTCATTTGTTTGTAAGGTTACCTGTCTGAAGGAAATCTTTTCTTTAGAAATATTGTATTCAGTTTTGTACATGAGGAGGCATAGCCACTGATTGAGGAGAGCAATTATGGGAGTGAATAATTTAATATTATTTCTGATTGGATGTTTTACTGAATATGAGCATCAGTGGCCTGATCAGGGTGGTAAAGTGGCTGACAGATTTGAGGGTAGAGGCTACAGCAATTTTAAGTTAGAATCATAGAACATAGAACCATTGAATTGTCGAGTCTGGAAAAGACCTTCAAGATCATCTGGTCCAACCATCCCCTACCACCAACGTCACCCACTAAACCATGTCCCTAAGCGCCACGTGCAGCCTTTCCTTAAACACTCCCAGTGATGGTGACGCCACCACCTCCCTGGGCAACCTGTTCTTTAAAATGAAAATGAACTTCTCATGGTACTGCAGGGAATTCTTCGTCTTTCTCAAATAAGCATGTATTTTTATAATTACCTACTTTACAAAGAGACAGGTACATACTATAAAGTTTATTCTTTACAGGGAATGTCAAGGGTTGGACATTTAATTGGATATTTCTACAAGAAGCTGTACCTTCAAATAGTAATGTTACTTTAAAAATCCTCTCTAAAACACATAAACCTTTCTGCAAAACACATGGTGTAGCAGTTTCCTCCTTAACTTTTAAAAACAAGCCTATAAAATTTAATGTTACAATCTCATTTCTGTAGTACCTGTAACAACCTGATTTTCAAAGTGTTTCAAACTGTCGGCTGTTAACTTTTAACCTGTCCTTATTTTTATTGTTTCTATTTTCATGGTATCAATGGAATATAAACCTATATATAGAATTTTGTACTGTGATGCCACTCATCTGTCTTAAATGTGAGCTATTTTTCTTTCAGCTTGACTTGCCCATTTGCAAGAGAACGTAAAGTTTCTTTCTTGTGTGCAATACCGTAGTGTAAGCAGGATCTAAATTACAGTCTTGCTATTCTTAGGATTTATATCTACATCTTCAGTTTTTTTCAAATATTTTTGTTTGTTATGTTGGATGGTTGGTTGTTTTTGTTTGTTTGTTTGCTTTATTTTCCCATCTAGTTCTCTTTACTTTCTTGGCTTGCTAATCTAGGTGTTACTTAGATGCCATTAAGCATCACAGAGGAAGGAAATAGAGCCCAGCTGAAAAATCACCATGCTCTTTCTAAAAAAAAAAAAATAAAAAAAAAATAAAAAAAAATGTCAGCTATTGCCTAACAATAATAAAATATTTGGGGGGAGAAAATAATGAGATATTTATAGCTGATTAAGTGATGGAGAAAAAGATTATTTATCTATATCATGTAATATTGTTTTAGAGTGTCTCCCAGCATTTATCACAAAGGTGTAGAATATTAATATATTAGAAACAGAAACAGAAATAAAAATAAAAATAGAAATAGATTTTTTTTTTCATTAAAACAAACATCAGTACAGGACAACTCTGTGAATATAAATTTATGTGTAACCACTTAGTGTTTAGCTGATCACGCTTAAAAATGTAAATTTCCTTGTATTTTAAATTCATTGTGGAACTGACCCACCTTATAAATATTAATGTTCACACTGCTGATCATTCTGTAAATGATCACATCTATAAACATGAAGATCTTGTTGGCATGCAGTAATGAGTGCATGTGGGTCCCATCTTAATATTTTAATTCAAATACTCATTGTTGTCTTTTTACTGTAGAATCCCCCTAGGGCATCAATTTGGAAAGGGAAATCTTTGTTAGCTTTTCTACAATGCTCACCTAGTTTTGTTGACATCATTCTAGTCTTTCATATTGTTCTGTTCCGTGATTAATAAAAACATCAACTTTATATGCCTGCATTTACATTTCTATAACTGGGAAGTGCATCTAGAGTAACATCTCAGAAACCAAGTATTTTTAGAAGATAGTGATTGTATGAATAAATCAACAGTCACTGCATACAGACAATGCAATGGGAAGAAGACAATGTGAGGAACTTAAGAAGAGCAATGTGTTTATTTACATTTATATTGTTGATTAGTTAAATCAAATGTTGTTACTTTCCATAATAGTTCAGTTTGCTTTTTGTAGTCACTGCAATTTCTGTTAAGATGTAACTTTGTAACTCCAAATCCATTTTATCTTTGACAGCAACAATCGTGTTAAATGAACTTAACTGGACTGCTGCATTGGATGATGTGTTCAAGCGGAACAGGGAAGAAGACCCCACTTTACTATGGCAGGTCTTTGGTAGTGCAACTGGCCTCGCTAGGTATTACCCAGGTAACTGAACTCTCCTAAAGAACTGTCCTATCTCACATACTGTCTTAAAAAATATCTGAATTATTTAGAAGAGATAAAAGGTAGCTAAAGATGACTTTATTACATAGGTGGGTTTTCTGTATATCAAAAATAACTCAATGACTGTGAACTTATTCTGGCATAAAGCTAGTATGAGGGGGAGTAAGCTGTGGATGAAATATGTAAGTAATTGTATTTTTCACAGGAAGAGGAACAAAAGATGGTGTCCTTTGAAAAACAGAACAGTTCAGTTATTTTTTTTTTTAATATATATTGCTTTCTGTGTGGTGTGTAAAGAATCTGCTAAACATTTGCCAATGAGATTCGTACCTCTCTTATTTTTTAAAATGACTGACAGTACCTCTCTTATTTTTTAAAATGACTGACAAGACAGATAATCTTATGGTTAAAGTCAGTGAAAATACAACTCCACCATGCTTATGTCTTGCAGAGTCCATGATCTCTGACAGTTAGTTTTTACTTTTGGAGCTAAGGCCAATGAATACAACTTGGTTATTTCAACCAGCATCTGTTTCACCTGTCAAATAATCCCATTAGTGGATCACAGAAATTAATATAAATAGGTGTATATTTTACCAAATTTATATAATCTGTAACCTTAATTTGATATTTGATATGCACTAGATAATGGAAAACTTTGTTTTATGGCAAGGCTTACTGTGCTACTAATGTTCTTTTTAGATGCTGTTGCCAATGGTAGAATACTGTGTCCACTACACACAAGATAATTGTGTATAATGTCTTATTTCTTTTGCCTACAACTGGTTAAGGAAGAACCTTGAGATCCTTTCTCTTCTGTTAAACAGGATTGTTGCTGCTTCTGAGAGTGAAGCTGTTTCTGTATCATTAGCACAACTGCTAGCATTGGCAGAGAAACTGCCTTAGGCTATTTTGCAGGAAGGAATATATCACAGCACTTGAATCCTGTTTGTTTTGTCATGCTAGATACTGATGAAATAAATACAGTTAGATGTTGAAGAAAAGATAATATTGAAAATGCTAATTTTATATTTCTTTATTTCCAAGGGTTCTGTTTCAATGCTTTTCAGATCTATTAGTAGTGTGTTTGTTTGGGAGCATCATTTATCACCACTTGGTGTTTTCCAAGTGCTGAAAAAGAAGTGTTTCTTAAATACATCTCTGTGGCAACCTCTGGGAAATTCATTTTCAAGTGTAAAATTGTATTATGTATAGAAAAATATATTCTTATGTCTAGCTGTGCTGTCCACTTCAGATTCTTCCCAACACAGGAGACTCAGAATCTTTATATAATATTTCTTAGAGCGCCTCTGTAAGATGGGACAAACTTGTTTTCCTTATTTTACAGGTGGATGTGGTATTTGTATGTACTCCATTAAACACAAATTTATATTAAGTATAAAAATCAGAACCTCACACCTCCTGCTTAGTCCTTAGCCACATGCCTATGTATTTATTAGCTGTCTAGTCCTGTCAGAAGATAAATTCATAAATCCCTGGTAATTCCCTTATTCCTAATTTTTACACACCCACAGAGTAATCTGGAGCAATCTGGCAGTCCGTAAATTGTACATGTGTTGTTCTGTGCCTCTTCTTCCCATTTCCTTCCTTTTATAGCTCAAATTGGTAAACTCTTTTTTTATATATATATATTTTTGATCAGGTACAAATTTACCCATTTCTCTCTTTTTGTGAACTCTGTCTCAGTTTGCAGACCTATTTAACACACATAAATGTTCTGAAAAATGGAATCATGCTTCATATATTGGAAGGGATGCCTTTCAGATTAGATTTTTGAAAATTATATTAAAAATTGTAAAACATTGCTTCATTATGTTGGCCTTAGGTAAGCCTTCTGCAAAGAGATGAGTTTCTCCATAGCGATGATATTTGTGAATTTGGAATTATCAAAAAACAAAATTAAAACTATAGCTAAATCTGCTTATTATTAGCTGAGGTATATCTGTGCAGTCCTGTTTCTCCTAAAAACAGTCAATCTTTGATACCTCTAAGCTGTAGAGCAATTCCTCAATCACAGGTTTCTTGAACTGTTTTCATCTGATCGTATCCCATTTCCTTGAGTAATGGGCTAGATGGCACATTATTTCTGCCCTCAGGAGGCTCTGAGGCAGTCCTTGTCACCATAGTAAGCAGTAGCACTAAGGGATCATATTTATGGCTGGATAGTGTGTGAAATACTTTATAAGTACAATTAAAAATATATTTTTTTTGCATGTATCCTGTTGTTTCCTACATGTATTCCATTGTTGGTACTATTATAGACTCCTCTAGCATCCCATACATGATCTTGTATAATTTTCAGCTGTGCTTTGTCTGACTCTTCAGAATATTTCTCTCTATCAAGGTGTCAAATCATTTTTCTTCTGTCTGTGACCTAGGTTGAGACGCACAACATTTAGACCAATTCCTTTATTCAGACCTTCTTCTTTATAATCAATGATATTAGGTTTAGATACAACAGTAATTAGATACAATAGAATAGGGATCTCCACTTTATGTAAAATAGCTAACAGAAGCAGATCAAGGAAGTAATGGTACCAAAGTATTCACCTCCTCTAATATTATGATGTAATCAGTCCAAAGATTAGAATAGAACTAGAAGAAAGGTAAGTATTACAAAGACTGTATAAAAACAAATCTACGATGCCATTTGCCATGATAGCAGAACCAGTGATGGGTGTAAAAGGAAACTAACTGTACAGCAACTTCCTGTCTTTACCTCACAAGATTTGCCAACAGAAATATTAGAGACTACATAGAGGTAGACTTCTGTCTTTATAGATAAATATATTACTTGCTTCATTTTGTTTATTAACTTTTTCCTAGAATATCCTCAGTTCACTCTCATTCTCGAACACCAAGACAAATTGTAGAGAAGAGCCACAGATTCAGGATACCTTTATGGACCTGAAACTTAATTTTTCACCTCTATCAGTTAGGCCTTTAGTCAGTTTAATGGAGTTTCCTTATACTAAGCTTCTCCTTCTTGAAATTATTTGACAAACTGTGTCTTGCCTTAAAAAAATAAAATTAAACTAAAGAATAGTGAGGGTACTTTCAATAGTCAACTATCACTTTCAATAGTTTCGGTGGCAATGTATTTGTGAATAGAAATGCAGTAATCTGACAGCACTTTAACACGATAATTGAAACTGCTAATTCATTTCAATCCAAATGGAATTTACAAAGGCATAAAATTGGTATCACAACATGGTATTTCCCAATCCAAAACTTCAATTTCTGGAATGCTTTAAAAAACAGATGAAATAAAGCAATCTCAAATGATAAGATACTGCATACACCTGCATAAAATAGATGAAATAGATTAATATTCTGAAAGGGTAAATCTCATTCAACAGATATGGACCTTCTAATACAGAATGTCTGGTAACTTTTTAAAAGGTAAAACTAAGTGAGAATACTCACAGAACAGTTGAGGCTGTGAGGTTGGAAGGGACCTCTGCAGGTCATCTGTTCCAAGCCTCCCAAGCCTGCTCAAGCAACGCAGGACATAACATACAGCTTTTTTTTTTTTTTTTTTTTTTTTTTTAGAATTGATTTTTCATGAAAAAAAAATAACTTTTTTATCTTGAAACCATTCCCTGTGGGCTTGCACATGTAAAACTTCATTGACTTCATGTAGACGGGAAGGTCCTTTAATATAGATTAGACTGCAGATTTAATTTATAATTAAGCACAGAGCCGTGGACAAGTCTGTTACACAAAAATAAATTAATTTAATTAAAGTAGTTTAATATGGTTTGACAGATACTAAGTTCCCTAAATTTTCTCAGGCATCTATCCAGCTAATTTTATTGCTAAGTTTTAGAAAGCAGCATTCCAAAAGAACAATTTACTATCAATTTTTTTGGCAAGCTTCTTGGAGATGTAGGTGCAAACCAATCACTTCCTCTTTTAATCTTGAAATCTTTCTTAATTATAGAGCTAATAGGGATTATAATTGTTAATCAATGTTTCATTAAAATACTGCAATGGGAAGCATATTATTTTCACTGCAGTAATTACTAATTAAGCAAATTTTAAAAAACACTACTATTAATCACTACCTCACCTCTCTCTGTTTATTTTGTTTTGTAAGACCAAGATCCTTGATAAAGGATGTATTTTGTTTTGAACTGCAGACAGCAGATATTTATTGGCAGCCAAATATGACATAAGAGGCTTTATAGTTCTAGCAATAAATACACTTAAGAACGTTTGACTGCAAAATGTAACTAGAATAAAAACATACTATCAATTTTGATTAATGTTTAGTAATGAAAAACTGTTGGGTCAGCAATGCCAACTCGGCTCTCTCAGGGAATTATAGTAAGTAGTATTTGCCACAGTGTAATACTAGAGAGGTTATTGATGAAATGAGTAGTCTCAGATTCCAGCTAGTGGGTTTTATTTAGCAATAACACTTTGATGACAGTCTGTAAATAGATTCAGTATCCTTTAAGAAGAATTGTTGGATCTAGACTCATTGTGGCAGTATTTGGTCTGCAGAGCAGTGAAAATGGCCATGTGCCATAGCTGGTCAATGTCAGATCAGAACTGTTGAGACAATTTTTAGTTAAAAGTAAAATGTAGCCATAAGTTTAATAATCCCTAACGATAATCATCGTAAAGTGCTTTGCACCAGTATACTTAAGATACTTCTATTGGAATTATGACTTGAAAGAACACCTGATTAGTACTATTCCCCCCAAAAAACAGATCCTTCCTCACCAATTCCACACTAGAACAGAAGATGTTCAGACAAGACTGAATACAGTTACTTGCTTCTTAACTATTTTATTCAGACAGTGACTTAAAATTGCCAAGAGCTAAAATTATTTTCAGGTAAAACCTACCTAACAAAGAAAGCTCTGTGCAATGTCCTCTGCAACTTTCATAGTATCATCATCATACAGAAAAAAAGAGAATAATCATCTCACAGAGGTTTTTCAGAATGTATTGACTATATGTTTATGAACAATACTGGGCTGCGTTTCATTCCCAATCAGTCCAGCAGTGAGTTTTACATGGGAACAGGCCACATGTACCCAAATCCATGGTTTTATTCATCCCAAGATGCCAAAAACAAACAAACAAAAAACCACTGAAGTCATCTGAACCTATGAAACTTCAGTCTGCAATGAAAATTAACTCCTCATGTGTCTGTGTTATCTCAATTTGCAGGCAATTATTTCTGCCCCTGCATTTATAGACTGAAGTTCATCCTCCATAAATGTATTGCTCACCCAAAGAGAGCTGAAACTTCCTAAAACTTGAGAAGTTTTGCAGAAGCACCAAGATAGCATTTTTCTAGGGCAAATTCTGGAGATTTCAATTTATATTATAAAAACAGAGATGGCATGAACGTCAGCATGAAGTTATGGTGGACCGCTGGCTTCAATGTTGATTAATTCCCCAGAAATAACACATTAGCCTGTAATTGGGTAGATTTGCTCACACAACCACAATATTCAGCACTTCAGTTTTGAAAAATGACCATCTTGCAAGATTTTCCATATCAAGAGTATGGCTAGAACAAAATTATGCCAGCCCATGTCTTCTCCTCCTAGAAGTCAAGAAAAAAGGAAGTGAATAATGCTCAAAGATACTTATTACAGTAGAAAAAGCAGAATTATCCAACCTACACACTAACTGTGGTAATTAAGTATTTATAAGCTGCATTTCTTGGGAAGCTGGTTTGTTGTTTTTTGTTGGTGTTGGTTTATTTTTGTTTGTTTGTTTGTTTAAAAACTCTGAAAAACTCTGAAGGCTCCTTTAAATGTTGAATGTTAACAGGAACTGTCAGCTATAAAATATGAAGCCTTTTGAAAAAAAAAAAAAAGTGAAGTTTTTCAGTGCTTTTTGATTCATTTTGTATGGATTTTTTAGGCTTTCTAGTCTCTTAGTATCTGCTTCAGTAATGACTTTCTTTGGAGAGTTCAATATCATAGCTGCAACACTATTGCTTGCCATTAGTGGTTAACACAAGAGCAGCTGTGCACAGCAAGTCCTTCATTTGGAGAGATACCACTCTATTTTATTAGAAATTGATTTTCAAACCTGTTCCATTATTAATTTGTCTAAGAAGGGAAAGCTTCAGCAGCAGAGTGAGACCTGCTTCGTTAACGTCTGGAGTTTTTTTTTATTTTATTTTTTATTAAGAAGAAAAGCCAATGCTAGCTCTCCTATATCTCCATATATCTAATCCAAGAATTTTAAGACGGGCTATCACATACCTGAATGCACTTTTGTTCACATGAACTCACTGAAAGACGAGAGGGAATATGAAATGAAGCTAAGAGCTGTAGGTTGCACAGCAAACTTTGTTCCATCATTGGAAGTCTTCACTGAGTCTGGCACAGGGAACTGAGTGGTCTGTATTTATGGATGTTTTGAATATCCATATGAATGTTTTCCTGAGAGACAGCTTTGTAAAATTCACCTTTAAAAAATACTTGTTTGCCTAACCCAGTAAATGCTGTACTAATGTTTACTACCTAGTACCCTCTGAGGTGGAAAGGAAAATAAAGTTTGAGTCAGAATAATATAATGCTGTCTGGGATTTGATAATTGCCATTTGTTACCCGTCTGTCAGTTTTTAGCCTCTTTCCCCAAATATGTGACAGGGATGTAAAGCTGTTAATAATTCATCTGTGCCTCTTTGCTTCTTGTGCATGCATACCTAAACAGTAGAGCAGGATGGATGTAACTGAGGTCTTATTAATTAGGACTTTAGAGAAAGCCCATGACACTCTCCCATGCCTCTTTGTTTTCCCTGCACATGCCATAATCATCAAATGAGTTAGAAATGGGCAGATGCAGTCAGGATCTCCCTTGACCAATACTTTCATTTAGGCTTCACCCCAGGACAACTTCTATACTACATGAATTGGCGATGTATATAATCAACAAAACTGAGGATTTCCACTACGTGTGCAGAAATAACAGAAAAACATGCCTTACTCATGCTTGAAATATAGCCAGACCTACAACATCCATAATGCAAACAGCAGAAATAGGAAGGGTATCAAGTCTAATGAATAATTTATAAAATATTAAATTAACCATATGCCAAACAAGAAAATCATCAAAGGATGAATAAAGCCTAATGTATGCACCAGAGAATTGTGTAGTGTTGACGTAGTTCAAAAATATTACTATGCAACAATGAAGTACACCAAAGCTGATCTCTTCAAGATGTTCTGTGAGCCAGATTCCAAGGCAGCTGTTTAAAATGCAAGTTTTAAACAATAGGTTATATAGATCAACATGTAAATCTGAAGGTCACCGATCTTCATTTTTTTAGGAAAATGTCTAATAATCTTTTTGTGTATTTCATGTTTGCTTTCACCTTTATACATGAGGCTTTAGACTGTAAGACCCAAGCCAGTTTCCCCAAATAGCATTATAAGGTGTTCTGTATATGGACCTAGGCAATGCATGTTTGTTTGTTTGTTTTAATTTATTGTTATTTTTTGAGTTGTCAATATCCCCTCTAATTATTTTTGATATAATTATAAATCCATAATTACTTATTTTTGCATAGAGAGACTTTATCATCTCTAAAACACAATAAAAATTGAAATTGTAGTAAATGAAAAATAGATTGTGGGAGATCAAGTGTCTTAAGGGGATTTCAGTTTCCTAGTAATAGCAATTTCAGTAAGATCCTTAAATACTCAGAACATCACCAAAAACAGTGAATGCCCATTCAAAGCCATCTAAAATTAAGTGTTAATCCAGAGAGAGGTTAGTATGAGTGAATAATTTAGTTGTGTTAATTCTTGAGGTTGAAGTGGGATTTCAGCATTTCCTTGGTGTGAATGAAATTTTAGACACTAAGAGTTGAGTCCTTATTTATCTTAAGCCATGCAGAGACTTACTACTGGATTACATTTGCTGGTGTAGAAAACATCATAAAAATTAGTAGAGCTGCTTTCCCTGGTAAACATTATATTTCCTAATTTGTGTTTGTATGATGCAGTAGCCATTAATTATCTGATGAAAAATTAAGCAGACACAGAATAAATCCAGTAAATTTCCCTCAAATGGAAACTTAAGCTTGTAGGTGCTTGTTAAATTTATCTCAAAAGAAGGTAATATATTAATTGGGGAAAAAATATTTATACGTGGCACAGGAAACGCTGTTTTAATGGCATAGTAAGAAATAATGCTTTTAAAGACCTTCTCTAAACCTCTGTGAAACTGTTGACAGTCTTTCCAAGACTGTTTAGACTGAAAGAGACGAGCAAATTAAAAAGAAGCAGCAAAATTTAGCTATTGTGTTCATCACTCATTCTGTTTCCCCAGATGAAAAAATGTATATGTGATCACTCACAGGAATCTCCAGAAGGAATGGCATAGTCTGGGTGAATGGCTGCCCTGCCATTGTGCTATTTAATGTACTAATATAGATAGAAACAGAAAGGGTCAGTTTGAACTTTGTGGCAATCCAGAAAGCTACCGAGAACTGAATGCAAGACTTAGTAGAGTCTTGAGATTTCATTTTAGTCTGTCTCAAGCAGAAGTTTTGAGTGTTCTCTCCAAAGAGAGAGAGAGGGGGGAAGGAAAGAGGAGGGGAGGGAAAATAATAATATTGTTTTAAAGACACTTTAGTACTTTTAGAAATAAAAGGAAGAATTTCAGGCATGACAGGTTTTGTTGCTGGGTGGTTCTTTGCAAGTTCAAGTTTGTATTAAATTTGCCATTTTGTTTTTCTGAAAGATTTGTCACATTATAATTGGTCTAAAGGGCCTGATTACAGAGCATATTCTGTCAAGGCAATTGGTGTCGACCTCAAGGAAATTATGTGCTCACATGTCAGGTGTTATTATGTCAGCATACTTCTGTAGCTTTCAGATTTTACAGAAAAATGTAACTGGATTATTTCTCATATTGTCTTCTGTTACACAGATGAAATGCAGTCAAATTCTAGTTCAAAATTTGGAAAAGTTTGATTATAGCTCAAAGTTTTTATCTACAAAGCCAGTCTTTTTCTCCATGAGCCTTTGAATATCTATGGTAACATCCACTGTTAAAGCAGAATATGTTAATTTTTAGAAGCACTCTCCTTCAGCTCCTGCATCCAAATTCTCATTGAATTTATTTGCTCTGGAGAATGCAGTGAGGAGTAGGACTTACCCTTTATATATATATATATGTTTTAATTCACTTGTTAGTAGAGATTGTTAAGAGTTATTGCCACACCAACAGTGTAAATTGTATTTTATCTGTTGTTTTAAATAACTCCAGATGGATGCATTCAGATAATTCCCTATTCATAAAGACTAGATATGGGTTGATTAAGAAGGCCAGATTTAATAGAGCATAGTCTTTTATTGCATGTTTGTTGCAAGCCTAATAATTTGGCCAAAGATATACCTGTGTTGGTCAGTATCTTGATTTACATTTCTTAGTTTACCTAAAGCAGTACTAATACAATGTAAAATGAATACAGTGAATTTAAATTGTATATACCTAAGTAACGATACCTAAATTACTAAAAAAATTGATATATACCAGTCCTGAAAATTCTATTCTCTCATTTCTGGAAATGTCAAAGACCTTTCTCCCTTCAGATTGCACAGGACCTGACAGATGGTCTTGTGTTAGTTCATACACAATACTGCTGTAAAGTGCAAGATTCTTCTCGTGCACAAAAGAGGTTATTATACTGATAAATGCCTTGTGGATTATGCTCTTTTTAAATATTCTGGGAACTGATGTGCCAACTCAAGTCATGGTCAATTTATAGTCACTTAAGGAAGGGTTCATTTAGTAAAATCAAAAATAAGCAGCTACTCTGAGCTGGTGTCTGTTCTTTATATTCACGGATGGAGATATCACACTTCTTCCCATTTGTCTTATAGTTTTTTTTTTTTTTTTTTTTTTAACTAAGAATCCTAGAACTGCCTATAGCTCTCTCTATTTCTTAGACAGAAAGATGCTTAACATCATGTAACTTTTCACTTTTGTTTGTTTGTTTGTTTGTTTGTTTGTTAAGTGGTTAAATGGTTTTGAAAGGCTCATTTTCTTTTTCAGTAAGAAAAAGATGCCTACCCTGCTGAAAATTATGATAAATCTTAGATGAAATGCTTACAAAACATTATTAATCTTAGCATTTTCTTTACAGACATGAATATTTCCATCTCACTTTATTTTTAGAAAAGATGATACATTCATATTACTTTTCTAAGTTGCCTATTTAGGTAGAGCTCTTTTGAGCCAATGGATAATTTTTTAGATACATAACTGAGAGCATAACTGAGAAAAAATTAAGTAACAGGTGGTTTTGAAATAAAGTACTTTCTTGTCTAAAAATAATTATTACGTATTCTAAAGTGCTTCAGTTGAAATTCTGGTTCCATTGAAGTCAGTGGTCAATTATAGTCAGTAACTATTTCTTCAACACAATTTGGCCCTTGAAAACCTTTATCTCTATGTATTTTTACTACATTATATGCTTATATATATAGTGGTATATGTATATAGTTCCAAAACACGTTGCAAAAATACTGAATTTTTAAATCAATATTAAATGTTTGTTTATAAATGTTTGTTTAAACAACCTCTGATGTTTATTTATTATATTTTAAGTGTTTATCAATACTTAAGATAAACATACTTTATACAATATTTTTTTCCTAGCTTCCCCATGGGTAGATAAAAGTCGAACTCCAAACAAAATAGATCTGTATGATGTTCGCAGAAGACCATGGTAAGCTCTCTTTAAAGGACTGATGTATATAAATCTCTTGCTTCCTAGATATGACTTTAAAGACAAATTTTTTAGATTATTAATATCTAATAGTCGTTACTTTTAGATACTGCTGTTTTCTTCATGTAAACCGAGTTAATTCTTCTGAACAGCCAATGTTCAAGTTATACTGCTTGTTATGCAACATCCACTGTACTATGTCATAGTGTTGCCTTACATGAACCATTTCATAGGTAGATAACTATCAAATAAGTGTTCATATAAAATACGGATTTTGTGCTAAAATCCAATGTAATTTAGATCATCAGACTGAGCCAATTTTTCTAGACTTTCAGCAAATGCTTACAAATATTTCTCGGTGGTTTAGACCAGCTAAGGAATTACTAGACAAGTAAAAGAGAACAGTGGGATTGTTTCTCATGATATTTTTCTTTAAGCCTCTCAAGGCATAATGCATACTGATACTTGGATCAGTACTAGTTGAATATCCTCTCTCAAAGGACAAAATATTTTTTCCCTAAACCTGATGAAATAATTAATCTGTCATCAAGACCTTTAGCTCTGAAATAGTGTACACTCTTTTCAGTTATCAACATATGAAAATAGTGAATTTTAATCAGTATAGCCTATTTTCAGGCTTTGCAATTTCAGTTTGGTTTTCTTAGAAGGAGACACAGCAAGAGAGAAAATGATGGCACATGGTTTTCCACGAGTTACAATAAGAGGATTTTTTTCATTGTTCAGATGGATAAATTTAAAGATTGCAGAGTGTTGAAAACACACAGCAAATATGTTTTCAAACATGAGTCATTCATATTCTCTGTTTATTTCAGGTATATCCAAGGAGCTGCATCTCCCAAAGATATGCTTATTTTAGTTGATGCGTAAGTGTTTAATGTTCAAATGTTGACATTAGAGAGATAAAAGTTCTTAGATATATTGAACAAATCTCTTTATGTTGAAAAAGGAAGAGATGATTCAAAAGTCCTTATATGGAAGGATCAAAAATTGGTTTTCAACAAAATAAAAACACAGGAAAATGTATTTCCAAAAAGCCCAAACCAAACCTACAAGTTATTTGAACTATGTAGAAGGAAGTGTTTTTGTATTCCTTTAATATTATTCTGCTTTCAGTTTCTTATTAATTAAAAATCAGATGAAAATTTCTCCTGTGCATGCTAAGATTTGCTGTAAAACACAAAAAGCAGAAAGAAATTACTAGAAACACAAAAGTGGATTTAATCATAATTTCATGAGCTTGAAGGATGAGAATTTGTGCAGACTTCAAGTTTTACTGTATGTATTTAAAGCTCAGTTTCTAAAAATCATTGATTTGCAAGCAATTGAAATTATTTTCATAGATAAGTTTCCCTTTGAAAGAAATGCAAAACAAAATGAAAAGAATTTGTGTGTGTGTGTTGCATTTTTCCAGTATAGCCCTATTCATTTGCCCTTATTGACAGGTTATTCAGTAAGGACACAAAAGAATAATGCTATTGCAGAATACGAGAAATTTGCAGCTACCTTTTCTGATTCCATATATAAAAATCATCCCATGTTTGGTGTTTATACTGAGATATTTATTCGATGCGGTGCAGAAATTGAGCCAAGAAATTAGTAACAAAAAAACTCTCTCTTTGCCTTGTCAAGGCTTCTTTTGTTTAGACTAACGTCAAAGAACTGAAGGAAGCACTGAACTTGATGTGTCAAACCAGATAGCTTTATACTGATAAAAATGGTCAGAGAGAATTTGCATTTAATGATTTTAAATGTGGTGAAGTGCTTTCAGTTCAGGAGTGAGGTTTATCAACATTTTTTATTTCTGCACTTCAATTTAGGTTTTACCTTGAATCAAAAAAGCTGCCTTTTGGGTATCTGAAAATTTAAAGCTGTAAATCTATGCATAGGAGTATAAAATGTTCAGATAATGCATTGGTTGAGCGTGGTAAACTGGCTCATATTTGCTGAAAAGAAAATGAGCAAATTATGTATCATTATGACTTAATCATAGCCACAAGACTGTGGCTTGGAATGCCAGTTTTGGACTTGACTTTTTTTTTATTGTAATAATGCTATAATATTAATGGTGTGTTGGAGAATTTAGGAGAATAATTGAAAATTCAAGTGTGAAAGTTGCTGAGAATGCTGTTTGGTGCTCTATTTTTTCTTTGCATATTTAAAATTCTTTTTTTAAAGTGATCTTTTCTTTTATCCTGTGGATTTCTGTTAGGAGTGGAAGTGTCAGTGGATTGACATTGAAGCTGATCCGCACCTCGGTCATTGAGATGTTAGAGACCTTGTCTGACGATGACTTTGTGAATGTAGTTTCAGTGAGTATCTGTTTCTTCAACAAAATTTGCATTGTCAACAAAGCTGTAAGCAACCTATTTTCAATGCCAGTTTTGAGAACCTGCTAAGAGACTTAAGAAAAAAGTATTAAAAAAAAAACATCACATTTCACTAACTATTTTCTTGTGAAGTATAATGGGAGCTGTAGAAGTCATAGATTCATCAATATGAATGAAGAGCTAATCAGCTGCAGCAGAAAAGGAAGCAGTTAAAGCAAAAGTCATTTAAACAAACTTCTGTGTAGCCAAATTGTACTTTCTGATATAAAGGTCTGGTCTGTATAATAGATCTACTCTATTGGTACATGTAAATCCTCTTGAAATAGTTGGTGGTCTTCTTGTATTATGTTGTGTTTCAAGAGTCTTTTTTGTAGATACAGTGCTAGAGGAGGTAGGGGGGAGTTCTGGGCTGCAGGCAGTTGAGATGCCTTTGTTAAATGATGCAGAGATGTACAGTTTGTACATCCAACCTGCCAATGAGGTGTTCCTGAGAAGTTCTACAGTTAGTAATTTGATGGTAGCAAAGCAATTTTTCTCATAATACAGTGTCATGGTTTTGGCTGGGATAGAGCTAGTTTTCTTCACAGAAGCTCATGCAATGCTGCATTTTTGATTTTTGATGAAAATAGTGGTGATAACACACCAATGTTTTAGTCATTGCTGAGCAGAACTTACACAGAGCCAAGGATTTTCTGCTTCTTGTGCTGCCCTGCCAGCAAGGAGGCTAAGAGGTGCACAAGGAGCTGGGAGGGGACACAGCCAGGACAGCTGACGCCACTGGCCAAAGGGATATTCCACACCATATGGTATCATGATCACCAGTAAAAGCTGGGGTAAAGAAGGAGGAAGAGGAGGATGTTCAGAGTGATGGAATTTGTCTTCCCAAGAAACCATTACATGTGATGAGCACTGCTTTCCTGGAAGTGACCGAACACTTGCCTGCCAGTAGGGAGTAGTGGATGAATTCCTGGTTTGCTTTGCTTGCATGCACGGCTTTGGCTTATCTAGTGACATGTCTTTATCTCAGCCCGTGAGTTGTCACAGTTTTACCTTTCCAATTCTCCCTCACATCCCACATGGGACGAGTGAACGAGTGGCTGGGTGGTACTCAGCTGGCTGCCAGGGCTAAACCACAACAAGTAATATAATACAGGGAGGGGATACATGGAGGTAATTAAGAATATACAAAATTTGTTCACAGAGACAGCATACATGATGTGCAGGTCAAAGGACTGGTGCAAGGAAGGTAGGATTGTAAGGATTATCAAATGAAGGAGAAGCTGGCATTTTCGGGGCTGGATTTTCAGCAGCTAAGATCTTTCACAACATAATCTGAAACTTCACTACTATTTGTGGTTACTACACTTTACTACTCTTAAAACTTCAGTTTCTCTAAAAAAGATTTACATAGTTCTTTAATTAATTTATTTATTATGGAGTGGCATTTCAGTCTTCTTAATACTTGCATGGAAATTTAAGTGCAAATTCCTGGTTTTCAAAAAACGCTGAAGGCAAAATAAAATTGTTTTGGAGAGAGGGAGGTTGTTATGGGCTACTTTCAGTTTTCAGGCTCATACCTTGAATGCCATAGTCTAGCCTCAGGCAAGACACTTTTTTTTTTTTTTTTTTTTTTTTAAAGTTGTTGAATTGTAATACTTTGATTCTAAGGATTTAGGATAGGAGCACTGGCATACTCTTAATGACAAGAGACAGCCTGCATGGTGAGTAACTTTACAATGATTTTGAAGGCAATTTTCAACTTCTACAGATGTGTTGTAGCCAGCCTGCAGGGAGAAAGACCTGAAATATCACTATCAGAAATTTCTTTGAACATCACTTATTGCTTCATCTTTTGCTGTCAGGCTAGCTAGACCTTTCTCCAAGTAGTAGCGAGAAAATTTTATTTGCAATGACATTTCCTTTTTTCAAGTTTTTAATAGTGAATTAGATGGTTTTCTTTAGTCTAAGTTGCAGTGGGAAAAAAAAAAAAAAAGAACCTTTTTAATTATTATTAAAAGAAAATAAGCTTTTCTGCAATGGCATTAGACAGCTGAACTCTGTTCACTGTTTTATTTATTTGCTTGTTTTTTTTTTTTTTTTTTTTTTTTTTTAAAGAAGACTCTAATTCTAAACTGATAGAAATGGGTTACTGGAATCGATGCAACTATGCCAGCTTTTGTCATTTGAAGATGTGGACGCACACTGCCTCCTGATTCATGCAGTTTTAACAACTATTTCTTTCATTTACTCTAAGCTGGCCAGAAATAGTGTATCTTAATGCTGAGGTAGTAAGTCTTAGAATTAGGGTATTTTATTAAGTAAGTTTCAGTGTTATTACAGTGAGGTCCCAAGGTTCAAAAAAGAACTAGAAATTTTTGAAAATTTTCTGCAGTACATTTTCCCAGTGGTTTGTAATTTGCAACATGTAAGGACCTTTTTTCTTTGAATGAAATTAATACTTCAGAGCCACTTGTTGAAATTTGACTTCAGAACCAATGAGGACTTTTTTCTTGAGCTGAATTCATCCTCAAAGGAAAGCAACACTCACTCTATACGTAATAGAACATGCCATCTCTAAATATTCTATAAAGTGATATTTGACATTGTGCATTTATGATTTAAAATTCCATATTAAATCTTTTTAGTATCGTAATTACTTTTCTATTACCTGTTTCATGTAGTTAGATGACTTACATATTGAAATTGTGGGAGAGATTATGTTTTGATATTTTTGTTCTGTAACAGAATGAGAATCATATTCTATAGACAAGAAACAGAAGATTTTACTATTACAAGTGAAAGAAGTAAACCTCGAAGTCTGGTCTTTTTTAGCATTTTAGGTTAGATGGTTCTATTTTTCCACAGTCTGAGCAAAGACTCAAATCAAAGCTAAGTACCGACAGGACACTGCGTAATAAAGTGATATATTATCACATTCAGTATTTGTTCTTAAGATTATTCACAGGAGCATATCCATGTGCAGAACTTTTATAAAGTGAAGAACTGTGTTAAAAGAACTGTGTTAAAAGTCAGATGGGTCATTAATTTTTGTCTGTTTCTAAATTATTATTATTTTTTAATGATCTGAGGATCATATGGAGGAATGACAACAGAATCACAAAATCATCTGTATTGGGAAAGACCTTTAAGATCAACAAGTCCAACCATCAACCTGACATCCCAAGTCCCATGACTAAACCATATCACTTAGTGTCACATCCACATGTATTTTAAATACCACCAGAGATGGGGACTCCACCATTTTCCTGAGTACCCATTATATGATAGAGACATCATTATCCTACACTGGAATTCTACATATTATTCTATTCCATAATAGATAAATATATTATTCTATTCCATAATAGATAAGGCATATCTAAAATAAATCTATCCCCATTGGTTCCTTCATAACCCCAAAAGATCAACTAAAGCATTTTGATCTAGGTGAAGGAAATGTAATTTGTTCATTATGTTTAACGCTATTGCTTAAGGACAGTTTCTCTTGAAGCATCCTATTATTAGAATAGTATAATTGTCTAATTAACACCCCCCCCAAGATTATAATTTATAGTTAACACAATATTAGTGAATTGATATATGAATACTGAAAGTTATCTTCAATTTTCTCTTTCCCTTCTGGATCTTTTGGCCGAGAAATCAACAGTTGTTTTATGGGTTGTTAGATCTAATAACCATAGAGTGTTTGTAATGAGGTTTTGAGTTAACTAAAGAGCTGTTTTACTGCTAACCTCTGCCAAGATGTTGTCCCACAAAACCCATATGTGTGATGATTCATGCCCACAACTGAGACATGGATTTAAGCTTATGCCAATCACTTCTAGAAAGTGACAGGATGATTTAATCAACCATGCCTGGTATACGGAGAAATCCTGGGAAACAAAAAGCTTAAAAGTGGATGTGCTAAAATACATTAGTTCTACTGATTTAATATAGTTCTTGCGTTTATTTCCAGAGAAAAAGGGATGAATGAACTGTTAAGTCATGTAAAGACTGCCAGGGGTTAATATGTCATGGTTTCCTCTGGGATTTGAATTTTTCTTATCTGAAGTGCTGTGCTTTGTTGCAGAAAGAAAACCTGCTGTTAGAAAGAGCTTAAATATATGAGTAATACAGCTGTTTTCCCACTAATCCGGTTATATGCTTTGATAGCAGTAAGTGGTAGATGATAGGGGCAGTAATTCTATCCCAGCACGCTATGATTTAGTGACTTGGTTTCAAATGTTGACACAGAGAATGTAATTTGTTTATGATTGTGGGTAGGCTGCATTTGCAGGAGAAATGTATTACAACTTCAAGTCTGTAGAGGTGGGGAAAACCACACAAAGGAAAACACAACTTATAGCAACAGACATGGTAAAGGTCAGGAGCCATGGGACTGTTTAGAATCATTTAGCCTTTGTAAAAATCCAGACTAATATGTACTGTTTAGGAGCTAGAAATTGTTATGAGCGTGCTAGGGATAAGAGAATCATGCTGTAGGAAAAGTGAAAGCTCATCTCCTGCTCTTGTGCAGTTCTGCACAGGGATTAAAATCAGAGGAAAGGAGATTCTGGATTAAATTATTTCAGTGAAAAAAAAAACAACATGCAAACCTTATAGGATTATTGTTGGGGATCATCAAAGCAGTCTATGAAATATACACCTTTTCCCATTGATTTTTAATAGCAGCTTTTTGTGTAATTCTCTCAACTCACTGGTTGCTCACCTTTTTACTTTGCTCACCTTACTCCCAAACTGAGGCAGCTTTAAGCCTTGCTAATTAAAATATCTGTTATGATATTATAAAACTAATAAGAAAAAAATAAAGTTCAGTAAAGAGCTTTTCAGTTTATCAAAGGGGGCTCCCTTTTCTTTCTGTTGCATGTTCCTTCATGTATTCTGTCTTTCAAATTGCATCTGTATTCTCTTAGATACAGGGTAAAATTCTTTCCTTCTACGAAATACTTTCTTTAAGGTAATTTAAAAACTATGTAAACATGACATGGGTGGAGATCATAGCCTGAAATCTTATTGAAGGAAGGAGGATGCTAGATTTTCCAATGATGTAAAGTGTTATGCTTATGCATTCTTTGTTAAATTTAGAATCACAGAATCATTAAGGTTGTAAAAGACCTCCAAGATCATCAACAATCCCCCTACCACCAATGTCACCCACTAAACCATGTCCCCAGGCACCAGGTCCAACCTTTCCTTAAACACCCCCAGGGACGGTGAGGCCACCACCTCCCTGGGCAACCTCAATGCCTGACTGCTCTTTCTGAGAAGAAATGTCTCCTCATTTCCAACCTGAACCTCCCCTGGTGCAACTCGAGGCCATTCCCTCTTGTCCTATCACTAGTTATCCACCAGAAGAGGCTGACCCCCAGCTCCCCACACCTTCCTTTCCAGTAGTTGTAGAGAGCAATAAGCTCTCTCCTGAGCCTCCTCTTCTCCAGACTAAACAGCCCCAGTGCCCTCAGATACTCCTCACAGGACTTGCGCTCCAGGCCCTTCACCAGCTTTGTAGCCTGGGCCTCGATGTCCTTCCTGTACTGAAGGGCCCAAAACTGAACACAGAACTTGAGGTGCAGCTTCAGAAGGGCTGCCAATACAGGGGGACGATCACCTTCCTTTTCCTGCTGGCTACACTGTTCCTGGTACAAGCCAGGATGCCGTTGGCCTTCTTGGTCACCTGGGCACACTGCCAGCTCATGTTCAGGTGAGCATCAGTCAGCACCCCCAGATCCTTTTCCTCTGCACAGCTTTCCAGCCACTCTGCCCCAAGCATGTTGCGCTGCATGGGGTTGTTGTGACTGAAGTGCAGGACCCAGTATGTTCAACCTCATGTTCAGCCATGTTCATTTGTTTGAGTGTATACTTCTGTTCAATAGGCAAAAATCTTTTAGAAAACTCTTTCAAATTAAATTCAAAGGTAATACTTTAAGTCAGTTTCCTTTATTACTTTACATCCATTTAAATTGTCTCTAGTGAACCTTAAATTAAGTTCCATACTCAATAGATTAACACCTATTTTCTTCTTGTGTTTTGGATTTTTGTCCCAGATGAGTTCAACAGTGATTATTTTTTCTCAATAACAGTGCTCTTTAAGGAGGAAGAAATAAAGCATGATTATGATATTAGTGTGAAATACTAGCATTGAAGTTGCATGGTTGGATCTAGAAGGAAGAATAGAAAAGGACTCCTGCATTAAGGGGCTTGCCAGCAAGCTTGCTAATTTCGCCAGTCCTTCTTTTCTCCTTCTCCATAATGGACAATACTAAGGAGAAAATCTAAAAATGCCTGCCATCTTTTTCATTATTTGGCAAACTAAAAAATATAATCAAGTTCCCACCGCAGCTCTGCATAAGCATCTTTCCTACTGATTTAATCCTGAAGCACTTCAGGTAATCAATCACCGTAGCTCCAGTCAGGTATACAGTCTGCTCTGAGTCATAGTTGTGTGAACAGTAAATAAATATATATTATTCCATCTTTTTTTCAGTGAAAAACAAGATAAAGCCATGTTTAAAGCTGTGTGTTGAGCTTCACTCACGATTCTCTTAACTATGTTCCAACCAATTCTATCATGACCTTGCAGTTTTTCTTAAATTTAATGGCTCACTTTCAAGGCAGGGGAGAACAATGACAGCTACAGAGAAACACATTTTCACAGCAGCATTTCTTAATGGAAAATCATTGGCATTCCTTAATGGAAAGTTGTTTTCCTGAACTTTCCCTATTCAGAGAGCAAATTAATTGTTATACATCTTTTCAAAAAGGTATTAATGATTTTGATGCATCAGTCAATCAATGCACTGTTGATGCTGGGCTGAAGCAAAGTTTGAACAAGTTATGACCACAATATTATTTAAATTCTGCGTTACTAATAATTACAGGAAGAGCTTGCCTAAGTATCTATGAAATTGTATGTATGGGAAATATGTCTGGAGGACCTGTTTAGCAAATGTCATGATGATGAGTGTTTTGCAAATAACAATGTGGGCAATTTAGGGACCTGGAGAAAATTTGGGAACTATGGAAATGTAACAATTGTTAATAAGTTAGAAAGAATTGTCTTTATAAATGGATTAATGAGAGTAGGAATAAAAGAAATAAATGCAATTATATAAACAACATAATACAATTTTTTCTGTCCACATAATTAGAGTTTCGTTCTGATTCCCCTCAAAAAAGAATGTCAAGAAAGGAGTCAATGATACTATGTTTAAGTATTTCATCTGGGGACGGAGTTATGAGGAAGATTAGGGTAAGATGAGGTATTATTTGGCTCATTTAAAATTAGGTTAGTTGATTTGGTTGAACTTAATGATCTTAGAGGTCTATTCCAACGTAAATGATGCTATGATTGTATGAGTTCAGTGGGACCCCGATCCTCAGAAAAGCAAGTTACACAGTTTGTATCAAGAAAAGAAAAAAAGGAAGGACTGCTAGGAGACAAACATACTGCAATCTGCATCTGATATGAACTATAAATGCTTATATAGCTTCAGTGACATGGCCTGAGACTACTTTTCATCTAAACTGTATATAGACTGATTGCTCAGTTTCTCTTCCAAGAGGTACACAATGACTATTTGAACTGAGATTTTGAATTTATGTTTCTTTGGTCCTGGTTGAATAATGTTATATAAATGTGGATAGTATCAATAATTTAACACAAAAGAGTTTGGCTCAGACTTTACTAAATAAAAGTTTGTAGGTGCCTTCTTTCAGGACATAAAGTGATTCTTGAAGACATCTTCTCAGAGTCCTGAGTCAGTCATATGAGAAGCTGGACTTTAGACCAGCTTTTCAAAGTGTTCTTGGACTCAAAGAATTTGAATTTTCTAGGGGTAATTTTGAAGTTCATAAATAAATAGGCTGAGAACTGATTTGATAACAGCTAAGAAGTGCTGTCACTGGGGAAAACTCTTGCATCCACAGACTTTAAAAAACTGTCGCATAAAGGCACTGCAAGAATCTCTAGTTGAAGCCCAATAAATTTGAATGGCACATAAATAGTTAATATGCCTCAGCAAATTGCAAGGGAAGATTCTTGTCCTCCTCATATCAATATTTAATGCTTTCCTGGAAGATGCACTTTAAGCAAACATCTAGCACTAAACGTAATTGTTATGGTCTATTACAGGAGTAAACAAGGGAATTCTAAAGGCTAGTGATATGTGGGTGGTAAGAGAGTGTGCAGGAGGTCAGACTAGAGTATCTCAATGTCCCTTTTGGATTTAAATCAAGAATACATAATTTGTTGTTGATGGTAGTGATTTTTCTTTCCCATTTTGTCTTGCTGACTTAAATGTTTATCCCAAATAGCTGTTTATTATCTACCTTAGTTACTAATGGACTGGAAGGTACTTCATCATCCTTGTGTGATATGAATACATTAGCCTTTATCTTTCTAACTAGAATAATATTTACTAAGCACTTTTGGTTTTTTCCTTGTTTACGTAACAGTTTAGCTACATCTATCTAGCAAACTCTAAAGTCCACCCACTCCAGACTCTCCAGCTACTGCAGCACAGATGCCCAGGCCCTCCAGCCTGGGGTCTGACTCTGGTTGCTGCACTCACACCCCCATGCATGCAGATGCACGCAGAGTAGAGCCCCCACCCAGGCGAAGAGCTAGAAATGCAGTTTAAGAAGGCAGGACAGACTGTGCTGATGAGATGCAGGGCATGGCTGGACAAGCAAGCTGACCAGCACGCTTTCCCTGTACCCCTCTATTTTCCCACACTCATTTATCTCCAAGTCACCTAAATTCATCCCTTTACTCTCCTTGGTTCCTTCTCCTAAAAGATCTTGTAGAAAGTCCTGTGCAATCCCCAAATGCATCCCATAATAGGTCCCACACCCCTAGACTGCACCCTGCCTCAGAGTGAAATCAAGGTTACTGTATTGTAAGTTATTGGGTTAATTCTAGTTAAAACTATAATTATATAATTACAGTTGATGGAGGGAAATGAAAATCAGCTCCAGAACACACCTCATCCTGACTGTCTTGAGCATGTTGAGGACAAATTATAGCCAGAAGGTTCTTGTCCATCCCCACTGCCTGTGGGGGAGCCTGGCCGCTGCACTGAATGGCGCCCACAATGCAAAGATAACTGAAATGAGCAGACTATCTCTGCTGAGCTGAGAATGCAAAACGGAGTCAGTGGATGTAAAAAACAAAACAAAACAAAACAAATATTTAAGGAGGAGATTATTTGTCTTAATTATAACCTTTTTTCCTTATGTTAGTGTTTGTTTTTTTAACATCAGCTAAATTTTTACTGTTGTATTATTAACTGTAATTTTAGTTTGCTGTGGAAGAAAAATGTCAAAAAAAAAAGTGAATGGTTTTGAAAAGGAATAGGGCAAATCTTAAGACAAGATCTATTTCATTTTAGATTTGTCACAATACGTTAATTCTAAGGAATAACGTACTTGAGTGGAAAAAGAGCCAAAGGAGATGGAAATTAGAAGCTGAAATTCTAATTTAGGTTGTCAGGAGCAGGGATGTTGCTGGAAACTGTACAGTGTAGCTTACAATTCCAGATGACTAGAAAAGTCACCTCCATTCCCACTTTGAGGGATTGCTTTGGGCATCAATACAGATTTTTAGTGTCTCCTCTTGTAGTTGTCAAATGCTAGAAAGTCAGGCTTCCAACAGAACATGGCACACACTTCTTCAATTTCCAGGATAAATCCTAACTCTCTATTAGTTTACTAGTATATAAAATGAGTATATTAGTAATATATAAAATGAGGTGATAGCTCATGGTTGCACTGATTAATAAATCTGTTGGCTTGTTTCAGTTTCTTAATTTTCAGTAAAGTACAGGACTCACTAAAGACTGTGGCATGTCAGATACTGCACCAAAAGTACATTTCTGAGTTGCCTTTTCAACCAGGAGACAGTGATTAGGGGGAGCTATGACAATATAACTAAAAATCTGTTCTGGGTGCCTGGGTGCTCCCTTGAACAACAAACTCTTTTCTTTTCAGTTCTGAGGAGGCCAGGCTGAGCTGGCTTTAGTCATTCTGCTGGGGAGAGATGACTCACAATGTCAATGAAACAAGATAAAAATACAGGCTGTCCATAAGTTTGGGACAAGGTGGGGGCTATGTGTTCTCTGTTGCCCTTTTTTAAAGAAGTATTTCCTATAAGTGTTCTCTGTTTAGGAGGTAAAAACTTGAAGTCATGTTACCAAGATGCTAGCTTGGTGTGGAACTAAAGGAACTCTTAGGCAGAACATGAATGAAATACTCACAGACTTGGCAAGTCGCACACTTTTAAAGACTCACGGACTTCCATGCTGCTTCTCTGCTGTAGCAGCAGCATCTTGCCTGTCAGCAGTGTGCTGCCACAGCCTCTGCTGCTTGCAAAGCCCAGGCACCAGGGGCAGCCAGGCACAGCATTTCCCTGCATGAGTGAGAGGCAAGTTTAGGTAAAGCCCTGGGAAGGTGACATCGTAGCCCCCTGCCCACCCCCAGCTATATGGCCTGGCACTGCTGTGTACGTCTGTCTTTTCATTTGGTGCACTGACAAAATATTCATCTTGCTTTTGACACCCAGAGCAGGAACCTCACACATCCAGTGAATTTATAGATAATGGCTTAATGTTCAAACCTTTATCTCATCATATTGGCCAGGGCCGTTTCATGTTCTAAACAGCACAGATTTGACCAAATGAAGATTTCCTCAGTCAATAATAAAAAAACACCTCCAAAATCATGTTCTAGAAATTCTTGTACTACAGGTCTCTTCTACAGTACATGTAGGGAGCGTACATGTGTGGCATACAATGCATGTTACAGCACTACAGTAGTTGAGAACAGTGAGATTTCTGCAGCAGGTGCTTAAATTTCCAGAATAATTCAGACACACGTGATGTTAAATGTCCAAGAGTACATGCTAACTTAGCTACAGCATCATGAAATGACCATAAATGAATTCATCTTGCTGAAAGACCTCTGGGCAATGCTGACATTCTTTGTTGAACCATGAGATTCTCAGCGTGGAATCTCACTTCATGGTCTGAGCATGATTCCTGCTGCACTCAATGGGAGATTTCCATTGATTTATGTGCAGATAATCCCACTAATAAGAAGGGTTAACTAAGATAACTGAGAGCAGATTCTGGTCCAGTATTTGATCCTTTCCCAAATGTTTGTCTCATACTATGCTACAATAATTTGTCAGCAGGTATTTCATGACCTAACAGATTGTTTTTGAATGCTGCTGCTACCGCTGATCTTTCAAGAATCCTTTCAGAAACTTAGTATTAAGCATTTTTGAATCTTATGTATAGATACACATGTATATGAACAGATCTATGCGTTTCACAGCTAAAAGAAGTGTGGTACATTTCAAGTATCAAGAAACACCAATAGAGTAAATTGACATATAATCTTACTTTTATTTCATGCTATACTTGCAATATAATTTCAGAGATGCAGGAATGCTCCTACTGAGTACTAGAATACAGTTTTACATTGTCTTTACAATGTATATGTAGGGTTGTACTGTATATCTGAATACTATTTATATGCAAGTCATAGGATAGGAGATGTTATTGTATAGCAACGTATGAATGTTGAATTTTAACACCATGTATTATTTTTTGCCATGTAAATTATAAAATGTTATTGCTTGAGCTGCCTCAAGTTTTCTGTGTACTGAGATCTACACAGCAATAAAAGTTTGCAAATTGCTTTCTTATTATTCTCTAAAAGGATTCTGCTAAATATTTGTATCATCACATAGCTGAAATATAGTTTGTAACTGGATTTATTCAAGATTCAGTTATTCTTGGGATTAACCCTAAAATCCTATTACCAAGCCTACAGCGCCAGGCGATAAAAGGAAAAGAAAGCAGCAAAGCTGGATTTAGTTACAAGAGGAAAGCCTGATAAAATCAGATCTATTTCACTATTGCTCATTTAATATGTATAGATACAACTGGGTCACCAAGCTGATTTAGCCATGAGGTAGAAGTAGCATAGCAACAAACCTCAGCAGATTGAAAATCAGCAGCAGTAGTATCTGATTAGGCCTTCAGCAAGCTCACTATATTTCTTCTCCATTTTCAGTATTCCCAGAGTGGTATTTCTGATTTATTCAGGTATCGTGATCTTGGTGTTTTAAAAGGATAAGTTTTGTAACTGTAGCAGGTGTAAATATAGGAATTACTGCTTTGTCCAGTTGCCTACTTCTCTATAAAAGAAGCATTTCTAGATGTTTAAAAATATGTAATTCACATACAGTTTAATGCGGTTTTATCTCATGAGGTCGAGTTTTTCTTTTTTTCTTTTTTTTTTTTATTATTATTATTATTATTATTATTATTATTTTATTTGCCTTTTTAAAGTTTAGAAATGTCAACAGAACATTCTGATTAAATGTTATGTTAAATCAATAGATGTTAGTAAGCTAACTGGGATAAGTGAAGAATGTTTTTAGGAGTTAGCAGGTATGGATGATTGCGATAATCTAATTTTTAACTTAGATTTCATATTATTTTTCCATAAGACTGTTATCACTTCTACAGTGCTTTAAGAAGAAAGGCGCTTGGTTGAGAAACTTTTACATCTCTTTATTCTAAGTATTGCAAACCTGGTTTGTATTTTTTTTTTTTTAATAAAGAATTCCGTCCTCCTAGAGCTGTGACCACTTGTGTTCAGATTGTAGAAGTTTTTTTTCTGATATTTTCTGGTATTTGTTTTTTAATATTCCTTTCGTGCTCATTTTTCACACAAGGGCATGTAACTTGTAATTTCAAATTTACGCCATGCAGAGAAGGCACCACCACAAGATAACATTTGTAATACCAACTCCATTTTTTTTGTTATTATTGTAGTGCCACCTAGTGACTGAAACCTGAACAAAATGTTTTAAAAAGTGTTAATTTATTGATTCTGACTTGTGTTACTGCGTTTTCAAGGAATGAGATTATTTACAAAATCTGATTCTGTGTTTTTCAAAATGATTTGCAGCGCTGGCACTGCTTTCCCCAATTTCTTTTTTTTCTGACAGCTTGCATTCACATAAATTATTGCTGTCATGGCTTAAGACTGTAGTGTTCCTCCATGGATAAGTGCTTTGTCCAGATTGTATCTGATAAATATTGGCAGATGAAATTTGATTTCTTGATCACTTCATAGAAACAATAAAGCACATACTTGCACACAAATATATTTATTTATATACACATATGTATGAAGACATCAAATACATTAGGAAAGAAAAAAATCTTGACCATCAGAAACAGTAATAAGCACTTCCTTATCAAAATGAATACCACAAGATATTATTATTTAACTCTGTAGAATTTCTTCTTAATGCTTCTGTTTTCAATGACTGCTTGTTTTGCTAATATTGCATATAATGTTAATTCTAGCACAGTGCACTGAGGGAGTACTTTGGAATTCCTTCTAATAAAAGAAGGAGAAGCAATTAAAATACTTTATTTGTATTTGAATATCTGCCTACACTTGCAGAAAGAATAATTGACATTGGAATGCTGATTTAAATGCCCTATACCTCTCAGGAAATGGATATGTAGAGAGAGATATATGGAGAGGGATAGATAGAAGTGTAGAAGAAATGTTCATCAATTTATACGTTGTGAAATCAGAGATTTTTCTCTTGCATTGCTGTAGGATTCAGAATGAATTAAGTTATGTGTGCATACTGAAGGCATTTATGTGTTGAGAATTCATGCTTTAAGAATTTGTGCCTTATTTGCTCTTGTGGTTTAAATGGCATATGGCAAAATGAAAAATATCAAGTTAAAGGGCAAATCTGAGTACTTGGAGTTGGTAGCACAAAGGAAAGGGAAAAGGCAATAGCATATTCTAATAGTGGGGAATTGAGATTAAAGCTTCTAGCCCTATCTTTGCTTTGGATTTGTTTGTTTTCTTCCCTGTTGCTTCACTTTTCTCACCAATGAAATGAGAATTCCTATTTCACAAGGAGTCCAGGATATTTGGTAATGTTTGAAAATATATGTGATCTAAAGTGTGGATGTCCCTGGGAGTTACATGCTATGTGTTACTTGATAAAGCTTGTCAACTGGGGAGAGGTCAGCTGGTATCTGCAAAAGGCAGATTTATCAAAAAAAAATCCCAATAGACAAGATTGTTTGTGTCTTTTCAGAATTAAATATATTCAACTGAATCCAGTTTTAGGGAAAAAAAATATAGAATTATACACATTTTTATTCTCTTCTATTTGCTGTTTTCTTTCAGACTGCTTGATAGCTTTGATCTTTCTACTTATCTCAAATGTTTTTCAGGCTGTGTATATGCCGTTTCTGAATACTAATCCTGTTTTCTTTTCTTTTTGGAGCCTTTTCCCATGATTTTTTTTGCTTCTGTAGTCTTATTCTGCCCTCTTAATGCAAACACCTGTCTGCAGAATCTCTTGTTGTTATTCATTTTTTGACCTGTCATTATATCCACAGAGCACTTAGAGTGGGAGGAATAGGAAATAAATCATCTCTACTTCTCTTCTCTCGAATTGTCTAATATCCTGGTGTTGGGATAGGGGTTTTAACAATTTTGCAGGAGGGTGCTTTTAGTAAAAGCAGGTTAAGGCTCTAGAAAAAAAAAAGCTTTTAGCAATGTAGAAGGAACTATTCTGGAAGAAGAGGCTTTGAGAATGCCAATCTTTTCTCTTATTCATCAATGTAACTTAGAGCACTGTGGATAATGGAGATCTGTGTGCCTGGAGGAACCCCTCACTCATCAGAACAACCCAAGAGATGGGAAAGCTCTCTCGTTCTCAGATATTTCACTGCATAGTCTTCACTGTATAATTATTCATTGGTTTTCCAAAATGATCCTTAGCTGAATAGAAGGTTAAAAACAAAGTTGTAGGACTGTCAGATGAGCATTTCTTTTTCTGACCTCGTCTAGAATTACAAGGTTCAAGTAGTTTTACTCAAAATACTTTGTTCAGAGATTCGTGTTAAATTTAATTGATTAATTTATTAAAGTTATTCAGTTGCATGATACATGGCCAAAATTATACCTGCTCTTTGAGGTCAAGTGGATTAAATTCTCTAACATCCTAGTGCCCCAGTAACAGCTTGGGTATTCCTGCACCAGATTTGTGAATAGGAGGCTTTTGTTTCCTCAGGCCTGATCCCAAAGGCAGACACAACAGGATATCCAAACAAAAGGATATAAATAATTTGGATGAGGAGAAATAACCCATTGAAAAATACAGCTAGATCCTATACTGTGTGATATAATTATTGACCAATTGCACAATACTGATAATTGATTTTTTTTTTTTTAAGAGATTATCCTGTTTTCTATAGTTTCTAAGTGTTTTGTTGCATGCCTACTTACTTTAGCTTAGATATAGGAATAAGCTTTTTAAGTAGTCAAAAAGTAGAAGCTGTCACTGGTGGTTACATGCTGTACGAGAGTCTTTAGATTTTAACAATTGAATGGTTCATTGTCAAAGGATTATTAAATGGTTAATTGTCAAAGGATTATTAAACCAAGATAACTTTTGCTATCTTAACATGTGAAAAGTTATCTTAAAATCATAGAATTACTGAATGGCTTGGGTTGGAAGGGACGTTAAAAATCATCTAGTTCCCACCCCCCTTGCCATGGGCAGGGACACCTCCCACTAGTCCAGGTTGCCCAAAGCCCCATTCTACTTGGCCTTGAACACCTCTAGGGATGGGGCATCCACAGCTTCTCTGGGCAACCTGTGCCAGTGCCTCACCAACCTCTGAGTAAAGCATTTCCTCCTAACATCTAATCTAAAACTTTTAGTTTACAACCATTACATTTACAACCCTTGTCCTATCATCTGCCCAAGTAAAAAGTTGCTCTCTATTTTTTTTAGAAGCCCCCTTGAAGTACTAAAAGGCTGCAAAGAGGTCTCCCTAGAGTCTTCTCTTCTCCAGGCTGAACAGCCCCAGCTCTCTCAGCATTTCTTCACAGGAGAGTTGCTCCAGTCCTCTGAACATCTTCATGGCCCTCTGGACCTGCTCTAATAGCCCCACATCCTTCTCATGCTGGGGCCTCAGACCAGGATGCAGGGCTCCAGGTGGGGTCTCACAAGGGCAGAGCAGAGGGGGACAATTTCCTCCCCCACCTGCTGGCCCTCTGTTGATGCAGCCGAGGATACAGTTGGCCTTGGGAGCCTGCAAGCACACACTGCTGGCTCATGTCGAGCTTTTTGCCTGCCAGAACCCCCAAGTCCTTTTCTACAGGGCTGCTCTCAGTGAGTTCTTCTCCCAGGCTGTGCTCCTGTCTGAGATTGCCCCCACCCAGGTGCAGCACCTTGCACTTAATGCCACTGTTGCTACTATATTGCAGATGACTGTAAGTGAAACTAGTGAAAACTGTCTCAGTTTGGCTAATTCAAAGTTATGAATACTCCTGGTGTTTGTCACATGGTCAACTGGTTAAAGAGTAAAATTATTTTTGCATTGTTTAGTGGAAATGACAAGCCAATTTTAAAGGCAGTCTGAAAGCTTTTTACACTTGAAATCTTTCAGTTACTTCAGTATTTTTTTGGATTTCAAATTAATTCAATGTAGCCCTGAGTTTTGTTCCCTCCCATTGGATATTTTAATGACACACTTCAGACGCTTACCTTCATGTCCTAGTAAGCAGGTAAATGTTCATTTTGGAGGATTATTTTTCCATCAAAAACTCTCATCTAGTATGTTGACTGACAATAACATAAATGTTGAGTGTTTTATTTCAAAGCAGCTGACTCAAATTAAATCATTTGCAGACTTTGGTTGATCTAATTTTCCATTTTACAAATGATCTATTTCTCTCCTTCATTTTACATTAACATTTGACTGTCCATAGATACAACTTTGTTGACCCTGACCCTTTTAATTTGTTCAGTTTACATCATGTGTAAGTACAGTACAGTTTACTTGTTAACTGTTGAAACAGTTTGAGCCAGAATCCCTGTCAGTTTTTAAAATGTCGGTTTTGTATCCATAATTACCAAGCCATATGCTAGATATCTGACTTTCATGGAAACAGTTATCTTGATACATCTTGCAGGACTGCTAGGAAACGATTCAGATTTGGAATTTAATGTTAGTGGCATTTCAGGGAGAAAATTTCACTTGACATTAAATCTTCAGTGGAACACCTTAACCTCTATTTTCTATAGCTCAAGACAAGGTATGACCATTATACTTAATTTATGGTTATATTGAAATTAGCTCATTAAATAATTTGCATCAAATGTCACTGATGAAGAAGAATGTCTTCACTGATCTTTTTCAGATGAAATTGGCTTTTGGAGAGCAAAGCTACCTACTAGACAGCATTTTTATTCTACCTTACAAGTACAAGACTTGTACTGTAATTCCATCTCACAGTTAGAATTCATTTTCAGACCTTGGTGTTTCCCTTCCCTTCCCTTCCCTTCCCTTCCCTTCCCTTCCCTTCCCTTCCCTTCCCTTCCCTTCCCTTCCCTTCCCTTCCCTTCCCTTCCCTTCCCTTCCTATTGTTTCTATTTTTCTCAGTTACAAAAGCAGGTCAAGGCATGCTGAAGTACTTCCACAGCACAAAAATGTTTTAATTCCCACATGGCCAATGTACCTAATAATCACAGGGTGATTTATTGGTTACTTCTGTAAAAAACTTCTATAAGAAACACAATTGAGTGCGTCAGTGTTTTGCGTCAAAGTGAATTGATTACAGTTGCATGATCGTTTGGTTGTTTCGCTGTGTAGGCAAAATGTGCTGCTTAACCACAGTGAATAAGTATCACCAAAACAAGATATTGAAGGGAAGTAGAAAAATGAACAACCGTAACTTTTTCAAGTTGAGAAAATAGCTTTATAAAATATAAAACCATGCAAATGAAAACTTTAGTTGCAAGTATTACATTTAAATTGCTGTGGAGGGTTGGGCCTAACAAAATCCTTCTTTTCTGGGAAATGTGGGATAGACTAAAGGAATATTCAAACTGGAAATTTGGTTCTATGAAATCTAATTCCAAATGTTTATTTATTTTAAAAGTTTAGTTTGCATTGTGACACTGGCAAAACTGGAAAACTTAATCATTTCATCCTGTTTTTGTACTTCTGTAACTGTAAATAATTTAGATACATAATACTATATTTTATAGTCATTATAGGATGAAAATTAAATCCCCAATAAATAGAATATTACAAAAATAAATAACCAACCCTTATCACATTACTTGATATAATGGTCTCTTTTGTGGAATGCTTGGTCAAATACAGCATTGCATTTTTCAAAGTTAAAGCACTTGTTCATGCTTCTGTGTGTTTTAGAAAGAATTTTCCCCTTGTGGCGCATAGGGAACAGAACAATGATAGAAAGGGGACAGAAAATATTGCTTTAAGTCATTTGAGAAAGACTTGCTCCCCCAGATTTTAATGACCTGGGATGCAAAGCTATAAAATTAGGACAGAATAAAAACTTTCCTTATTAATTGGAAAGGTATATTAAAATTCTTATGAATTGTCTCATAGTCTCATCCCTGGATTGTCTCATCCCTACATAGCTAGAGTCAATACAATTTTTTTTTTTTTTAGCAGCTCCTTTCCTCAGAAAAACAGCAGCTATACCACAAAACATTATCAGTGTCTCAGCAAAAGGCAATATTAAGCCATGAGGAATGAGCAAAAATAAGCTCCATGGAAAAATAAATGTAATATGAAGATGGTAAGATACTAGATCAGTTCTAAACTACTTAATGCTCAAAAACTGACTAGTGGGCTTTCTTGATTAGTTTCTACATGCATGCAGGAATGCTTTGTGGTACATTAATTTTATTAGAAGACAAATTAATGCTTTAAAGTTACGTGACCCTTTAGCATTTTGCAAGAATAAGAAATTACATGTGGAACTGTAATTAAGAATCCAGTGCAGAAAATGCTGCCTGGATTTGTTCACTTACAGCCAAGAAAACTACAGATGCATCTCTGTGGCTAATTTCAAGAAGGACCTGGAAAAATTAGGGTAAACCTTCTGCTGAGGATTATACCATTCTCTGCCAGTTCTCTCTGCCAGTTCTCTCTACTATAATCTGTACCATATTTGCTGTTACACATCTGCTCCTACTAACTGAGTACTGGAATTAGCATTGATTAAAGCAGGCATTTGATAAAAAATCCTTTATTTACTTCTATTACTTAATTATTAAAAATATTTTGCAGTATATATTGCAGTAGTAGAACTTGAGTGAAATATGAGCGGTATGAGCATAAAACTGTAATGGAATGAAATTGGGGCCAATGAATCCCATCCTTGCTGTAGCTAGATCTAATTTCAGGGATGGTGAGTGTTGCTTAATTCATCACTGAGCTGATGAATTTTCTACCTGGGGTTCTGTGAAATACAACGGCTATGAAGGAAATTCAAGCTGGGCAGAATGAAGAATTAGTAAATGGTTTTGGGCTACTAAAAAAAGTCAAAACCAGGCACAGATTCTGCTGTTTTGCAGTGCTATAAGTGTACAGAAAAATACATCTCTTGTAGTAAGGGAAACTAATACATTCCTGATGGACCTTCTGGTGATAGTACAGGGCAAGTACCATACAATGCTCTTAATTAGCATCGGTATTAGGTAGCTATTTGGAAATGTGAAAAAGTGGAAAATGCCCTAAATCTCCGTATCACTTCTCACACCCATGCTAACTTCATACCTGTTTTGTTCTATGAAAGCAAATGACTAATGTTTTGTTTTGATTTGATTTTTGTTTGTTTTCCCTTCTGAGGACACTGCTTATTTCTTTCTAATAGGTGTTCTTTCTGAATTTCTGATACTGCCCAGGCAGGATGATTCTTTTGGCGTTATGTATGACTTGCATGTGATTTGTACCTTCATATGAGCCTATCCATGAATGACAGATTTAAATCTCACAACAGTGCTGTTGGTCGTGACAGTATACAAAATGATGGATGGCCTTCTTCATGTAATTTCGTAAAGTTTGATGATCTATTACTTCTTGTCACATTGTCTTCTCTGTATATATTACTGAAATTTAAAAAAAACAGATTAGACACAACAATATTTTTGATAATATTTGTCAACAATATCTTAAATGAAAATTACTGTTACAGTTAAAAAGATTTTCATTAAGTAGAGTTCAAAACAGATTATATGCAATACTGTGCACTTTTATTCAAGACTACAGATAGAACCATACATGCTACAGCATTCTTTTAAGAAAAGTCTCAACTTTGACTTTAGACAGATTGAAACAGAGGTAGCTGAACAGTTAAATGTATTTCTGCATTCCTCTCTCCACTGGGATATATATATATATTTACATATATATATGTGGTATGTACATTTAAATAGAGAAATTTGAAAGAAATCAAAAACTCATTTACACTTGTGCAGACGAAATTTTGCACATAAATTCTTTTTCTATGTATGCTTTTAAGCAATATCATAGTCTTGTATTAATGATAGAATTTGTTGTAGTCTTTTATGTTATGTATCTGTTGGTAAGAGAGCTCAAATATGTGTGTTCTCAATACACAAATTTGCATTCTTCTTAACAGTATCCTCCTTTTTACAGCTATATTCTCATGTAATTCTCATCTCCTAATAATGTGTTTAGTTTTCTACAAAGTATATATATTAATTTATTATGACCTGCAAGTTTCATTGTTAAACAGCAGGTTTAGTGATATATTAATACATGCAACATGAAAGTAATATAATTCAACCAACATTTTTCAGGGATTAAGAAATTAATCATTTTCCCGTATTTTTGCTCTGATTTCCCTAATTCTGTGTTTCTTGGTTCCATTTTATTATATGAGCCTGAAACAAAGTTTGTAGGAGTTTTTCCACTGTTCTGGAAAGCAGATTTTTTTTTGGATTGCAACAGCCTTTTTTATTATATTTATTGCCCAGTTTTGAAATCACAAGGCAGGCACTGCTGGACTGTCTTGATATAGTCGTAATTAATATTGATGTGTCACAGTCTTTATCTCTTGGACCATTAACCTTTACTACTTAAGTACCTAGAAAAGAAAATTAAATTAATTGTACATCTCTGTCTTTAATGCTATTTCTGTTTGTTTTACAGTTTAACAATAATGCTCAGAACGTCAGCTGCTTTAATCATCTTGTCCAAGCTAATGTGAGGAACAAGAAGAAACTAAAAGAAGCTGTCTATAAAATCTCTGCTAAAGGAATTACTGATTACAAAAAAGGCTTTAGCTATGCTTTTGAACAGCTGCTAAACGTAAGTATGAAAGTCATCTCTCAGTGCTCTAAAGTGAATTAGGAGAACTTGAATGTTCAGAAGGCTTTTATGTGCTCCTCCATTATGTAACACAGGTAATCATAAGATACTTTCATTTTGCAAGTAAATTTATTGAACAGTTTGCCTTGCAGATGCCCCTAATGCTTGAGAGGTTGCTAAGGCTTGGGAATTGTTTTTCACTGTGCTATCGTGTTTTTACATCATTCATACACACAATTTTATATTTGTTATATTCCATAAATAGTTGACAGTGGCAAGAGCAGGACAGAGGAGAGCAGACAGATATTAGTCAATAGAGAGATATTAGGCATGTGAGAGAACTCTAATTTATTTTTTTAGAAAAAAAGATCTGTTTTATATTCATAAAATACTGTGTATTGGATCTTAACCTTAGAGTAAATAAAGCTATACCAATTTATAGAAGCTAAGAGTCTATCTGAATAAATAATATATGTTCTGTTTTGTTTGTTTGTTTGTTTTTTAAGTTATTTCAATGATGTCTCCGAGCAGAGACCTCTTTGCTTCTTTTTCCCCCATTTCTGTCAGTTTTGGGACTTAAGAGAACTTTCCTGACATTGCATATGCAGGTTAGGGCTAAAAATGGTTGAAAGTTTTCTAACCTAGGGAAATTTTGATGAAAAAAAATGAAGAAAAAGAAAATACAATGTTTTCAAGAGTATTTACTCAGCAGATCACTGTTTTGATTAAAGGAGATTTGGTGGGGAAAAGGTTGTGTGCCATCTGCTGATGTGTATGTAAAATTGCCAGCAGGATTTTAAAATAAATCAGACTTTCTCAGACCAGGCTTAACAGCATTTCCTCTTTTTCTCTGTTGCCATCATATACAGAGGGAACCAGGAAGAGACAAGAACGTTGCCAAACACAGCTGGGTCCTCACAGCATTTATATTCGATTAACATTATGTATTACATTTGGTGTAGCACCAGACATGTACTTGGTGTACAGGACATACTAAGATGAAGGCCTGAACACAAGCCTCAAAATGGACCCGTGTGTAGAACTGAATAATTGCTTAAAAAAATAACAGGAGATTAGTTTCATAGTGGGACTCTGTCTCTCCTTATTGGAGCCAGCAGTGTAATTAGTCTCACAGAATTTCTGAAATCCTGTAAATTATGGCTGAACATTGTGGATGTGTATATATCAAGGGAAATTAAAAGGTTGCACTAGGTTATAGAAATAGAGTCATCCTCTCCAGATATTGGCAAATCCATTTGGCAGGAAGAGTAAAAGTGCTGATGGAATCAGTGCTAGACTCTGGTGGCAAGATGATATAGTAGGTTGATATAATACACGCTTAAACAACTAATAGATAGTTTTAGTTTTTATTTATGATTTCAAGCAATCCAACTGCTTTAAGGTCTGTGGAAATGGAATATTTTTAGCAGCTCAAATTTTGATAATAATTTTGGTATGTTTCTGAATGGCAGTTAGTTCAAACAATTTTCCTCTCTATGCCAAAGTAGTATCTTTGTGTCATGAAAAAACTTGTCCAATGTATTGCTAGATGACACTAAATACTTCAGTTTTTTCAACATGTTAATTCATATGCATATAAATAATCCACATTCCATAATTTCTATGCAGTAGTTTTCCACTATTTAATGTTATATTAACTTGCTATTTCTTTGAAAATGATTATATTTTAGCTTCAGCAGTTCAGGACTTTTTGCCCCCACACCATAATAATTATGATATGTCAAAAAATATCTTTTAATCATCTCTTCTTTATTCAAGTAGTATTTTTGCTTTACTTTACTTTCCTTCTTAAGTGTCATGAAATTCATAATGAGAAATGCTCATATTTTTTCACTGCTGGCTCATGCCAAGCCTTTCATCCACCAGAACCCCCAAGTCTCTCTCTGCAGGGCTGCTTTCAGTGAGTTCTTCCCCCAGGCTGTGCTCATGTCTGGGATTGTCCTGACCCAGATGCAGCACTTTTCACTTGTCTTTCTTGAACCTTGTGGTTCACATGGGCCCAGTTCTCCTGCCGGTCCAGATCCCTTTGGATGGCATCCCTTCCTTCAGTTGTATCAACTACACCACTCAGCTTGGTGTTGTCTGCAGACTTGCTGAGGGTGCACTCAATCCCCTCGTCTATGTCACTGATAAAGATATTGAAAAACACCGGTCCTGGGACAGACCCCCGAGTGACACCTCTTGTCAGTAATGGAATTACTGTGTCAGTTCTGCAAAATCACTTTTATTCACTCCCTGAGCCAATATCTCTATCTTTGTGCAAATGGGAAAAAATAAAAATAAAAAATAAAAAACAACACACACACAAAAAAACTAATAGATGTGTCGTAAAGACCTTTCTGCCTTCCCCTTCATCAGTTTTTGATCTAAGTTCTTTCATCGGGGTATGGACTTTTGTGTGTGAGTGTGTGTGGTGGAAAAGTATCATTTGCTTTGAGCTTACTCACTTTCAGATCTCCAATATCATTTGAATAATGAAATCATGTTTGTTTGTTTGTTTGTTTGTTTTTCCATGACATGACTTTAGTGTCTAAACTGCATGGTATAAGTAAGAGCTCTTCTGTAAGTTCTAGAAGAAAACATTGCATTTTTTTCTGTTACTGTATTTGCATATTGCTAAGTAAACCATTAGAAAAATTATAATTTAATTATGTAAACCCAACTGGTTTCAGTTTACAGTATACATAATATATGTCATTTAAAAATCAATAGGAAAAATGTATAATACAAGCAGACATTGGTCCCCTTCTCTGTCATCTCTTTGGTTTCACTTTAATTTTATTTTGGCTCATATATTAAATCATTGTCAATGTAGGTGAGTTTCTTTATTTATGAAGTATCCACTCTACTTTATTACTTTTTTAATATTGAAAAAATTGCAGCCCAAAGCAGTATCTTGTAGGTTGTATTCACAAGTAAAAAATGGTCATATATTATTTAATTCCAAATGAACCTCAGTGTGCTGATGAAGTTGGAGAGAATGTATTGATTTCAAGGGATTTTTTATTTGTGGCTGTAAGAAAATCTTTGGACTTATTTTTTTTTCAAATGATTAAATAAGTAGTTGTTCAGTGAATACTGAACTACCAATACAAAATGTTTCTGAGGCACTGTTATTCGTCTGTGAGTATAGTGATAGCAAATAAAGCTTTTGATCTTAATCTGCAGAGAGCACTGTAGAACTGTGGAGCTGCAATGCTGAGATTAATTGGCTGATGTTTGGGTCTGGAGTTGTGGTCTCTCTGTTAGAGAAGAATCAGAGAGCAGGATGAAAAATAACAAAGGGGAGTGGGGTCATCACACATGACTAGTAAGGTGGTAATAGTCATTTATTCCATCTGATCACGAAGACTAAAGCAAGGGAGAATTAGGTACTGTGTAAAGATGACCCTCCCATTTCTCTCCTTGACTGTACAGTGAATTAATGTAGCAAAATGTGGACTAGTGGAAGGGGAATTTGATTTTTTTTACAGGCTCTAAGGGTTTTTCTCCCTCACATTCAACTAGTAAGAAGTATCAGGACGTGCCTAGCTACAACCAGTTGCAGCAACACAGAGGACAAGGAATGGTGGCTGTAAAATTTATGAAAAAAATGTTTAGACTAGATGCAAGTTTTCAGGCAATGAGGATAGAAGATGAGTGCCAGAGGAGGAGCCCTTGACACCTTTTGTAAGGAGCCAAAATTCATATTCATCTCTCCATTGTTCTGACTTTGGAACTATGTTTTTATTCCTTTGAACTATGTTTTTATTCCTTTGCATAGCACACTGTGTTATTCTCACTGGCTTTAATAGTTACTTTGACTGCTGAATTAGGAGTCAAGGGGGCTTCTCCTCAATTCTCTTTATTCCAGGCTTGCTCTCAAGAAATAATGAGTCTTTGTGAGTAGGAGTCCAACAGAAAAAAATACATACTAAGTAGTTCATGAGGGAGGCAAAGAGCTTTCCTTGTGTTGGTGGTGGTAAGAAAGACCACCAGATTTCTGTTTCTCTGTGTTGTGCCAGATCTGAAATGTGTTGAGTTTACGATCATAGAATGATTTTTATTTTATTTTTATTTTTTTAGGTATTGAATGAAATAATTATTGGAAGTTCAGTTCAGTCATTGCTCCCAACAACACTGGAAAATTTTTCCTTCCATGTTAAACATGGAAGTTAACATGTTGATGAGAAAGCCATTAAATAGAACAATTGTTATTCCTTATAGCCTGAAATAAAAAGTAAGCTTCTTTTTGTATTTTTACAGCACAGTGTCTCTAGAGCTAACTGCAACAAGATTATTATGTTGTTTACGGATGGTGGTGAAGAAAGAGCACAAGAGATTTTCCATAAATATAATGAAGACAAAAAAGTAAGTGATATATGAAAGATTTTATTGTATAATATACAATAGCATGAAGAGGAATGTTTAAATATGGAAGTAAAAACATTTTGCTGTGCACATAAAATATGCTGTAAAAACTCAGTATTGAACCTCAGGGCAATTAAAACTTTCTGTATTTGTAGTATTTCTATGAAAAGAGTATAAAAGATATTTAATATTTTACACTTCTTGGATTATTGTTATCAAGTGGTACTGAAGTGTACAATAAGCTGTAAAAATTAAAATTTTATTGGTATTTTTCTTGCATTCCTTTGTTCCTTACATTATCAAGCAAAAATACAAGTAGTTAAATGATATGATACATATTCATGTCTCCTCACTGTGAATATTTTCAATGTGTTTTTGTTATTCATCAAGCAAAGGTAAAACTGGATCTCAATATTAAAATCTGAATCTGAAAAAATTTGGGTTTTATTTTGGTGAAACTTCTGTAATTTAGCCAGAATTATGGCCTTGACACAAGAATCACTGGATGTTGTCTTGATCAGATTAGATTGGCTTTTGCATACTTACAGATGGACAACTGCATAAATATATGACTCTCTGTGTGTTTGTGTGTGAAATAAAACAGCTGTGTGATTGTCTTACTATATTTCAGTTCCTTTCTATGTTCCAATTCTCTTTCTAAAGGAAAGTATGAGCTAGGTTCATGTTATAACTGGGAATGTACCTACATCTAGTGCTTGGGGATATAGCTAGAAGTTAGATCACAGTTCCCTAAGACACTTTAGCAGCTGCCATGGATGCTTATGTATAAAGCAGTGGAAATACTTCATTGGAAATTCTCATATATTTGAATTAATCCATTCAAAAGGAGAACTATAAATGCAAGACAATTTCCATCTCCACCAATGATTCACTCAGTGACCTTGAATAATCTTTTTCTATCTGCTTTATGTGTTTCACATAGAATGATATGGTGTGGCTTAGCTAATCTTTGTGTCTGAGCTGAAAGTGTTTTTAAACTGACAATTAGAAGGAACAGCTGAAATTGTAGCAACTCAGTGTGTGACACACATGGCTATATTCTGAAAATATATGCAGAGATTCCTCTTCAAATGTGGACTCAATAGCTTTTATTTTATTACAAGTGCTATCAGCTGAAGGAAAGTCATATATGATGTATGATTTATTTCTTATTATTTTACCTTTAATTTGCTGTTTTAGTAAGAAAGTACAGTGAAATCTCCATCCTGAACAGAGATACAGATTTGTAATGTGGAGATTTGTGGATGCATGACAATCAACTATTCTGTGAAGTATAATAAATGAAATGTAATTTAAAGCGTTTGTTTTACTGCAACCTTTAATATTGTAAATTTATAGTATCAGGAATTTGGTTGTTTTGATGTATACTCATATATAATACACTCTCACTTTCTCCTCTCTACCAAATGGGTGTTTAGGCTTTTTATTGGAAAATACATAATGGTGGTAATAATCACTTGTATTTATGATTGTTTAAGTGTATCTTTGTATGTAATTGACTGCATTGCAGATGCAATGCAAGGCCAGTTTCCTAGAAATTTGATAAATTTTTATGTATCTAGAAGTCCATATCTGTAAGCACTTATATTTTGTTACTGGATTGCTAGATGCCATCCCTTGCAGCATTTCTCCAGGGTGACTTTGGAAATACAAAAAATGTAAAGACAATCTTTGCAGGTATAATTTGAAGAACCATTTGCTTTATCCTTAGAGTTTCCCATCAGGAACAATCTTTGTGTTGTCAAAGGGAAAATTATGGCTGAAAACCTTCTAATGATACTGAACCAGTAAATTCATTTTTAGAAATAATAATGAAATCCCCCTGACAATGTTTTGCAACATCCTAGTATTTCTGAAAATAAGAGTAATACAAAATAGCCTTGTGGTCATTGTTTCTTTGGTAAGACTACACTTGATTCCCAAATGATAGCACTCTTTTTCCCTCTCCCAAGTAGTAACTGAGTAGAGCATGATAATAAAGGAATTGACAAACACATTCTAATGTGAAAAATACACATAAACACCTATAATTCTAATTTTCTGAATAGTCACAGTGTTACTTTATTAGATTGCATGCTTTCATATATTTGCATAATCATCATTGCATTAGATTGCTGCTTTCATATATTAAATAATTACATATATATGATATATATGTGATTATTTAAAGATATGTGGATCTAGATTCTGTTGTCTTTATTGCAGTATATTTATAATTTATTTCATAAATAGTCCATTGAATGTAAGAAGACCAATTTTATAATTATTGTTTGTAGAGAGACTATTCACTAAGTAAGGTGTTTAAGTTACCATGTTTTACTGTGGTGGCACTTCATAGTATCAGTATATATCAGATGATATCTTTCTTGTCTGGTCTACATTTGTTTGAACAACTCTCTCTGTTTTGTGTGCAGTGTACAAAAATGTATCTTTATTGTCTTATATCACAGTCCATCTCTTCCTATCATAGGTATCGTGTATCATAAACTTATAATTTTTTTCTTGTAAAAACAAACAAACTTTCATAGAAATCTGTTACTCCTTGTTTTTATCTTCCTGATGTAAAATTATTTTTTATTCTCCATGTATTTTTTTCTTTATGTCAGTTTTGTCATTTCTTGGTATGAAAGACAGTTAAATTTTGTCCTGTCAGATGACATGACTTAGTACACTTGTGTACTAAGTGCAACCTTCCAAGTTAAGAAGTGAAAGGATACAATAAGCAATTTAAAACTACCAAAAGATCAACCTGGAATCTAGAGTCTGGAAAACTAAATTAGTGAGTTTCTTCTGTTTGGGTTGGCATGTAGTTATATTTAAAGTAGTTTTTTGTCTTTACAGATCTATTAAAGTATGAATATGAGGATTATTATTATAAAATTTATAGAATTACTTTGAAAATGAACGTTCCTAGTCTTCATCTGTTCAAAATGGAAAATCGTAATTGTGTTTCATTTTTGCGTGCCTTTTTCCCTTTATAAAGCTAGATTTTATTGTCATAGGTTGCAACTATATGCTATGCCTGATATTTAAAAAATGGCAAGTTTACCGTTACGGTGACATCTGGGGCACTCACATCGAATGTGTGAAATACCACTCACCCAGTGAATATCAGTAATAGGGCTGGTAAATTTTCTTTTTATTTGCACTCATACTACAGATGGCTTCACTGAAGACAGCAATGTAAATTCAGTTGAAATATAGCCACAGTAGGCATTTCCCACACTAAGAATTGTGAATTCAACTTAAAAATAGGACTACAGTTCTTTGGGACAGATTGTGTGCCCTGAAATCTGTGTTATGAAGGATTGCTCAATTTATGTGAGTAGGAAAAGACCTTAAACATACATCATGCGCTTTCAGTTGTCTGAAGTCTCCTGGCATGACAGAAGTTTGTGGGGGTCAGATGGACTGATTTCAGGTAGGAGGAGAAGCATACGGTTGGTCTCATGTCTCATTCTTGCAGAATTATCTGTAATGATTAATACAACCTCATTTTGTGTAGATTTCTTTGACAATGTCATTTGAGAGGAAAGGGTATACAGAGAAGATTTAGGTTGGATATTAGGAAGAACTTCTTTATGGAAAGGGTTGTTAGGCATTGGAATAGGCTGCCCAGGGAAGTGGTTGAGTCACCATCCCTGGAGGTCTTTAAAAGACGTTTAGATGTAGAGCTTAGTGATATGGTTTAGTGATGGCCTTGTTAGTGTTAGGTCAGAGGTTGGACTCGGTGATCTTGGAGGTCTCTTCCAACCTAGACTATTCTGTGATTCTGTGATGTTTGTAACAACAACTCAGTTATGTTAAAGATGTTTGCATGCAGTGGGCACAGAGCTGCTACAGTGATAGAGGTCCTGTGTGAAAAAGCTCCAACTTGGAAAGTTCCTCTGGGAAATTTACGACTGGCAGTGACTTCTTCCAAATGGGACAGATTCAGTCTGTCTATAGAACGATCGAATGAAATCTTTGTGAGAAAGCGCTTGCAAAACTTCATTCTAGAAAAGAATTTCGGAGTTTTTCTAGCTCTCATCACCAAAGGAGGCAACCATTGCCTTCATTGGTTTGCATCCATCATTGTGCAACAGCATATCGTTATAACTAAAAAGATAACTATTTGGTGTTAATCTGGGCAATGATAAATGAGTCATTCCAGAGAAGCACCATGAATGAGAATGACCATTGAGAAAGCCGATGACTTTTCTGTTGAGGTAGCTTTAGGATTCTGATCAGGTGTCTTATCAGACTGAATAAATGTAACTTTGTGAGTACTCATAAAGCAGAAAATAGAAACAGCATCTTTCTCAACACTGGTATCAACTTCTAATAGGGATTACCAACTGTCAAAGTGCCAAAGCTCTTGCATTTCTGAGTGTGTGCTAGACTTGTGACGCTGGATGTAACATAAAAGTAATGAAATAAAGGATTGAAGTGAGCAAAGTTCTGGTTTATATCTGACTGGCATGTAGCATAGTTTGGTAGATAAAATGGCAAAAATGTTAAGACAGTTTTTATGCTTTCTGATTTTAGATTGTTGTCTGGGCCTCTCTACATTATCCTTCTGTTATCTTTGGACAACCAGAAGCTATGTTATTTCTTACTTCTTCCCGCAGAACACCTGTGCTGTTAATTTTAATGGCATGATGGTACAAGAAATCCCATAACAGAAAAAATTTCCATCTAGCTGGTTAAGCTGTCTCTCTGGCTCCTACCCTAATCACTTCTGTTGCGTGTGTCATCTTCCAGATGTTAATGTTAGTGTATTGCATGTACTGTGACTTTCAGAACTGGTAAAGCTTAAATATTCTGGGTAAAATTTGGGTCAATACTCATTAATTACTCAAACATACTCATAGTATGTTCATTCCTTTTTTTTTTTTTTTTTTTTTTTTTTTAATAAAGTGGAAGAGGGCTTGCTACAGAGATATCTTATTCTTAAAGCAAATTATCTATTTTTAACTATTTCTTAGACCCATTTATTAATGAAGGATAATGAAGGATATATCCACTGTCCAAGCTTCTGGGTTCCTAGCATAGATTAATATAATTTAATTCATGAATGTAAATGTTGCCTATCAGTAGTCTTCCTTCTGTGACACTATTCAGAAATACTTCATTAACAAGTTTCACAATACCGAGTGATTTGAGGTCAAAAGTGTATAAATCCAGGAAATATATATATATATATATATTTTTCCCAGTGTGACATTTTTCCCCATGAACCCAAATTTTGAGTCAGTTACCTGACAGTGTGTGAAGTCCTCTTCCCCCACTGGGAATCAGAGTAAAATGATCTTTAGAAATATGATGATTTTTTTTTTTATTATTTTCCAAAAATATATACATACTTAGTGTACATAGGAATCCTCCTAGGCTGAAGTACCCCTAACATGTGTCCATGCCCTGGCAATGTTGATAATGTTTCTAACCATATCTTTCACTAATGCCTTTGCCTTTACTATACATCTCTTTTCTTAAAGGCTTCAATAAGGAAGTCATATTCATTTTATTTCTTGTCCTCCCACTTTTCCCTTCTACTGACAAGTCTCCCATGCTCTTATATATATGTGCACAAGTTTGTTGAACAAGATTGCTGAAGGCTTAGGAAGTGCAGCAGAGAGTGCAGCAGGGCAGCTGAGTGTTTATTTTAGGAAGATCTGCATACAGAAAAGCCTTTTTTTGCTGACTTCCACAGGGCCACTATGCATTGATACTGAGTTTTCCTTTAGGCTGCTGTTGCATTATCAGTGTGAGTCTGTCTGGGTTACCATATGGCATTTTTATTTGCTTTGCAAGATAAAATCCACGTGGTGGTGCTGAGAACTGCAGAAGGCTAATAAAATTTTTAATGTAGTTTTGTTGAAAAGTAATCTTATCAGTCATATTAGAGTCATACGTATCTGTTACATAAAGCTCAAGTGACAGGTTGTTTCCTTCAAATTTGGCATGGAGGGGACTATTTGATACATCTATTTTTGTTGATCTTCAGTTCCAAACCACTATATTAATAGTGATTGATTTAAGGTGTCACATACAGGTCAATGCTGCAGATGGCATAAAATGATTAATCCAGGCAACAGGGATAGGATATCACTTAATATTGCAAATATGTTATGTTTGTTTTGGAATGAAAACAAGAGAGTCAGACTGCATTTTACTTATTTATACAAACAAAATGCTACATATGGCATAGCTGGTTTTGATTATAGCTCAGAAGGTTGGTTCCATCTCAGTCTTCTCATGTACTAACTAGGTTCATTCTTAGAAATGCAGTGTGAGTTGATTGTATTCTTCTGTAATTAAAGAACTGGAGGACTGGGATTTTCTGCAATGAGCAATTAAATGCCTAGGCCATGTTTGTTGATGTTTATGTAACTCTACTGTAAAAGTATCCAATCCCACAGGTTCTTTGGTATTGACATTCTTCTCTTTTACCACTACCCATTTTTTTTTTGTAAAATTTCTTAAGGAAAATAAGTTCTGAGTTGTTCTTTTTTTTTTTTTTTAATTTGTTTTTAATTTTACAATCAATACAGAGAACAATTAATTCTTATCATAATTTCCTCTTACATTTTAGGAAACCATTTTTATGCTGTGACCCTTATTCATTTTCTCATTCTTTTTTCTTTTCATAACAGAGTCAGTGCCCATCTGCAGTCTTAGAATTCTTAACCTATTGTGTGTCTCTATTGCTCTGCTTCTATCCTAAGCCTCCATTTTAAGTCAGTAAATTTAGTTGAAGTCATATTCAAGTTAGCCTTGTATCAAATTCAAGGTGATATTTTCAGTGTTTACGCAGGTTTAGGTTGGAGTTCTATTATTCAGAGTCCCCTTCAAAAGAAGACATTTAATTCATGTTTTGTACCTAGGCTGCAAGCTGCAAATGTATTTTTTTCCAACAATTCCAACTCTGTTTTAATGCATCTTTTTAACAAGAAATAATTGTGTTGGTTTTATGGAGCCAACTCTTTGCAGGTGATGAATTGAATAATGCATGCTGGCCATATTATATTCTTGGTCCTATATATAGACAGAAAAAGCAACAATAACCTAAGTGCTTTCTGTTGCAGTCTTAGTTTGTACAGGCTATTCTATTCAAAAACAACTCCCCAAACCTCTAAGGCAGTATTTAGTCTATAAGAAATTTCTTTGAAAGAAGCATAATAATGTTGAAGAGCTTCCTTTTTTTTTTTTTTACATTAAAAAGATAGACTTTGTGAGAGAGGATTAAAATTCAGTTACCCAGTATCACAGATTGAAATATGGCTTATATCTTGTTACCTAAAATGTCATTTAAGTACAATACATTGTCTCTGCTCTTCTCTTTCAGCCACTGTGAATGCAAAATATGCCACTGAATTTACTAACAAGAGCACTCTGATACAAGCTGTTGAACACACCAGGGCTATAGACACCCCCCCCACCCCCATCCCATTTTTTTACCTGTAGATTGCATGCAGGATTTTTTTTTTCCTTAAAGTTAAGTTTATTACAAAATAAATGAAATATGTGTCATTCAGTGTAGGAGGGAACTGTGTCGTGATTAATTTCATGATCTTTAAATAGGATAGATGGTATCTGTAAATCTGTATGTATGCAGCGTTCCTCACAGACAGTCCTGAGATTTCAGGTGCAGTTTGGCAAGAAGTACAATGAGGTAGCATGCACAGCGATTGCATTGATTGCTAGCTGTGAAGGACGTTCTCTAACACATGGTTGTGCATAAGACTTAGTCTTTCAGATATGCTAGGACACTTGCCAGTTGCTGACAGCAGACATCATCAGTGCCTGCTTTTGTCAATAATGGGATGTTTTACCTGCAAGCACACACAAGGTCAGGTTGCCCTAAGCACAGCCCTACATGACAGTGGTGAGTTTCCATTGTGGTTAACTGTTTTGTTTTGTTTTGTTTTGTTTTTTTCTCCCCTAAAAAAGGGAACCAGACTTGAAGAATTTTCGCTCTTAAATCTCACACTCTTAAGGTCGTCCTAAGATATTGTTCCTTTCCCAAATCAAGGTCCAGGAAAGGGCACATAGACAAAAGTCTTTTCACCTCTTTAGTTGGTATGCTAAATTGTCCACTAATTTGTTTTCATTAGAGTTCTCATGTTCCTGTTAAGTTCAGACCATTGTAAGATTAGACTTGAGCTTGAAACAGAAATTTCTGATAGCCCTTCCCTTTGTCCCCATCCTTTTCCCTCTTTCATATGGTTGTTTGGCATTTGCAACTGTTTAGTTTCAGTCAGTGTTTACCAAACTGTACAAGAATTAGAGTAATGGGAGTAAATAGTGGAGGGAGTAACAATACAAAGGGGAAAATACACTATTTCCAAAACAATTCTATTGAATAAATTTTAAAAAGACAGTGCAGAGTACCAGTTCAAAGCTTGAGTTTGAAATATTCACCTTTTTTAGATATAATATGTTTAATGGGATATTAAATATTCCTTTAAATCCTTAGCTGATATCTGTAATTCTCCAGAGCTTATAAGGCTAAAAAAAAGAAGGCTTAGTGTCACAGTATGAACAGTAAATATCCCTCTAATTAGTCTGGTCATTTCCAGCTGCTCAGCTGCCTCTAAATGTTGTTTTGACTATCAAAGAAATGCCTAAAATGCTTTTAATCCAGAGTACAGAAGGAATTACTTTGTCACCTCCTTTGTCTGGTTCCCGATATGGGCCTCCAAATTTACAAGGATCTCTTGGAAAAAAAAAGACTTTTTTTCTTCAGGGAATGCTAAATGCTGCGTGTCAGGGAGAATTAGCTTAGGGAAAGGAGGAATTCAGTTGTTTTCTGTTTCAGTTATTAAGATAACCAAGGAGGGAAACAAATCAACTGAGTAAATAGAATCTGGGTAGCCAAAGTAAAATATTGAACCACTGAAAGGTTAAACCATTAAAAAGTTGATAGTGTAATTTCTTCATCTGTGGGAGGGATAGCAATCACTAGGAGATGGAATAAGTGGCTGGAAAATAAGTGGCTGGAAAATCACTGAATTCAAACTGAATTATTTACATTCTATTCCAAGGTGGTGTGGGACAGCTGGATGAGATTGGCACCTTCAGGAGGGCTATGTCAGTACACTTCTGGAAATGACAGAAGCAGCCAGTGTGTTAGCAGCCTTTGAGCCAAAGCTACAGCCACATACCCACATCACAGAAAACTAGTTGAGAGCTATTGTTTTTTTTTTTTTTTTTTTTTTCTAGAAGAAATCCATCCATGCCTTTGCATACAGCAACTGCAATACACTATCAGCAACATCACCTGCTAGTCTAAATGTCTTAAGGCACCATTTATATTAGTGAATTACATGGGGACAGGACTCTGTCTTGCAGTCATTTATGTGGTTTAACTGTTTAGTTAGACCTGGGAGGTTTTCAGCCTGTGCCAACTGGTGCACTTCCAGACAAGGTGCTGGGACCACTCCCAGGGGCACCAAGGAAAGGGGAAGAAGGAAGGAGCGATAATTTAGCTTCTGTTCATGTATCTGCATGAACTGCATGAGTGTGTGATCTGCAAGCTTCTGCTGATGTGGCAGCTCTGCTACCACAGATGCTCTCAAGGCCAGAGTGTGGATGATGGCCCAATTTCAGTTAGGGTAGACACAACCAAATTGATTCTCAAACCTTCATGCAAGCACATAATTGCGAAATCCTACTGTTGTTTTTGGAAGCACAGCTTCTCTCTTTCTAACCACTATTCTTGAAACTAATGCTGTAAAAAGCTAATAAAACTGCTGATTTATACCTACACCTGATTTTTTTTTTTTTTTTTTTTTGATATTAGAAGCTTCGTCTTATATATGGAGACAGTGTAGTACAGAGAACACAGCCTCCTCAATGTCATGTAATATTCCTGTATTAAGTTATTGTCAGAATAATTCAGTAATTCAGTTTATACTTCTGTGATATGTCTGGTTCACCAAAGGTTTAACTACATAAAAACCTAAAAGATCACATTGTTAACCAATTTAACAGAGGAAAATTAGTTTGTATCAGCAGGATATTTATATCTTCGTACTTCTAGCCATGCTGCAGAGCAGGAAGGGGCATCCCCTGCTTGCTACTCAGTGAGCTGGGAATGAGTTACTGTAGTTCCACAAGGTGGCACTAATAACATGTAGAACAGTACAACTGAATTAGCGTTTTCTAGTTCTGTGGAAGTATTCTGAAAATTTCTAACGTTACACCATAATACTCATAACAGTGTTTTCAAGTTTGACAATAGAAAATATCCCCATTTTCATGCAGATATGTTTTCATTGTGAGGCAATAAAAATCTGGACAAAACCATTTTTTTTTCACTTTGAAAACACTGCAATTCTGAAAACAAATTTTGGATGTTTATTGCATTCACTTTACAGACTTCTTCAGTGAACAGCTTTCATTGTGTCCTTATGTTCTGAAGACTTCAAGTATAATCCTCATGTTAGTTCCTTTCGTACAGCAATCATATATAACTACACCACACATAAGCTTTCTTGCATCTATTATCCCAAAATATTAAGACCATTAAATGTTTTGGAGCCTGTGTTAGGAGGGAGCTATATCCAAAACAGGTGAGATTCTCCAGTAATCTCCTAACATGTTACAAACTTTTTTTTTTAAGCTCAGAGAAGCATTAATTCTACACTGTAATGCAAACTGATTTTAGAGTGCCATTATTTATTTTCTTTACTAAGTTATAATTGCATAGACTACAATTAGACTAGGAGTTCATAAATCAGCATAGCACCTTTGAGGTAGCATTGAAGTGAGTGAAAGATATTAATGATAGGGAAGACTACAAATATACATAGAAAGTCTGGGAGAAATAATTCATTGTGGATAAATGTCTCAAAAAATAATTTCAGGAACCTACTCTGATAGTCTTTAAACATGTGCCTCAATTAAAGCATTTCTCCTTTGATGACAAGTGGATTATTTGCATGGCATTTAAGTTAATTTAACTTTTGCTGAATCAGAGCCTAGAGGGTCAATTGTGGAACAACTTGAGTAAGTATTTTATGAAATGCAATAATACATTCTTCATGTCTGTAAATTCAAAGATGTCAAGCCTGCAATTATCTTTGGCATCTAAGTATTTGGGAGGTAAATTCTTATTGTCTTCCATGTTTTTTTTTTTTTTTTTCCCAAGTCTACAACTATTTCTGGAGAGTACCCAAAGCAAGAGGCAGATCCTAATTTGCACATATGTGTCAAAAATACAATGGTGCCAAAAAACAATGTTTCTGTTGGTGTGTCATGCTATTTCCTAACCTGAGATAAAATTTTGACTTCTCCATTTTGAGTTGTAGACCTTTAAAACTTAACCACCTTAGCTTCTGAGGTCATTTCTGTGTTTTGCTCAGTTACTGTTAGGAGCAAAAGGCATAGGCAGTCCAAGGCTCATGTACAAAAGCCTAAATCTCCATCTTCTGAACTTTGTTGAGCCTGGTATTCAGAGCAATGGAAGTTATGAATTTGCTTAAACTAAGAAACATGAACACAAACTTCCTTTGTCTAAGCATTAAGCTCCCATTGAAAAGATCACTGTCACAGGCATTTTGATAAAGGCGAGCCCTGCTCAGTCCTTCACAAGGAAACCAGCTTTACTCGTATGAGTGAATCACATCTGTGTCCATACCCACAAACTAACTAAATCCAGCATGCAGGCTGAAGAACTGCTCACATTTATCCATATTGTGTAATTGTTAACAGACCCAATGGTATGGTTCTTGGCCTGTGGCAGTCAGTTCTTTCAAACAGTATCCAAGGCGTTCAGTTCAGGGGCTAGCATGACCATGGCTGTTCCCAAAAGACATTATAATGAGATCGCCCAATTTGGGCGTGGGACAGGGAGGGAGGAAGGCAAAATAATGTAGCCGTAGAGTTGTGAACCATGCTGTGCTGCTTGTCTTCTCAGCCTGAGAAAGAAAATGGGTTATGTCCCATTTTATTTACTGAATAGACATAGGCTAAGCAACTTCCCTCTAGCACATTGTGAGCTTTACTCCTGCCAGTAAACGGCTCCTCTTTCTCTTCTCCTTGTCCTTCCTATTAAAATCAATCTGCTTTACTTTTATAGATAAAACCCAAGTGCTTCATGACTGTGTCTTTGAAAGTTCTGAGTCCACCAGTCCTGAACAAAAGATTACGAAACAGAATTTAGGTGAAACTATATTTGGCACTTCCTATTGCTAACCTAGGTAATTTCTAAATTAGTCTATAGGGTATTCAGATCATGTCTCTGAAGTTCTGTTCTAGGTGCAAATTGGTCATAAATACTTTTTGGTCTCAGTTAGTTCATAGCAAAATGAGAAATCATCTTCAAATTTCTGTTCGATTATGGGAGTATGTCCATGGATGTAAAGAAAAGTAAAAGAAAAAAGAATTTTAACTGTGCGAATTTTGGGAAGTTAAACTGTGGCAGCTTGAAAACCACAAAATTCCCTGATCAGAAGAGTACCAAATTGATTAAGTGGTTTAAAAGCTGTGCATAAAAGGGATTTAGGAGACAGAATGCATAATGAGATATAGAAAAGCAGTTTTATGATTTTATTCAGAAAAATAGGCTTTGTATATTGTTATCATTTCAGAAGTATGCCTATTAAATATTAACTGCAAACAGTTTTTTATCATATCTGATAATCTATATAAATACAGTAATGGGAAAAAATAATTTCCAGAATTATTTTGGAATTACTGAATTATTTACTCCATAAAATACTCCAAAAAAAAATAAAAATAAAAAAAGAGTTTTTATCTGCAGCTATAAAGGACAGATTAATATACTCTGAAATCATACTGTTATGAAAACAGAAGTTTGATGAGATCAATTTTTGACTCAAGTTTAATTAATGGTGGAAAAAGATGCAGAGATGCAGTCTTGCACACTCTTACATGTTTGTGGTAAAATGATGGGATTCATTTTGTTAATTAATAGTCATGTAAAGTAACTATGTAGCTCTCTTGATATCTGATAAGGAGAAATACATATCTCCAAAAGACAGTTAATTTCCTCCTAAACAGAATAATGAAGTGATGCACATGGATGGTTACTGGTAGCTTTCCCAATACAGCAGCACAGAATTTAAGAAATATAATTTATCTGTCAAAATAAATGCATATTCATCCACTCAGAACTTCTTGCAAAAGGGTTGCAGTTTCTCAAAGTCTTACAGGCCTACTACACATATTGCCTACACGTGTTTGTAGCAGTCTGAACAGTAAGTGTGATTTCGTGCTTAGTTACTGCTTTGAATTAACTTCACTCTGGTTGTTTACATTTCAGTAGTACTCATAACATGACACATCCAAAGGAAGAGTCTAATTTAATCTTGCTTTATTTTATTCCAATAGCAAAATGAAGAAATAAGATAGGAAAAAATGCAACTGAGATCTGTAAACAGAGTAGCCTATTTGTGGATCGTTTGTCAGTTGTTTTCCTCACAACTCTCTTGAGTGCCTTTATCCCCTCATCTGTAGCAGTCAGAATGCTTCTGTTCATCTTGATCTTTATACACTTTTTCTGACAGAGAGAAGTGCAAAATAAAAAGCAAAGTAATTATATAATTAGGATATATTGTAGAATATCCCAAGTTGGAAGGGATCCACAAGGATCATTGAGTCCGACTCCTGAACTATATATTATTATAATATATTATATAATATTTCCTTAATACAGTACTTCTTCCTCTATTTTCTGTACCATTCTTTCTGTTGTCTACTATTTTCTCTGATTAGGAGTTGTATTTAGTTTTTTTTTTTTCTTTGATATCCTTCAAAGGATTGTGGGATAAGTCAGGATGCAAAGGCCTTCATGAGGTCTCATCCAATGTCCTTCTCAAAGCAGGGTCAGGACTAAGATCAGACTGGGTTGCTCAGAGCTTTATCTAGTCTGGTCTTGAAAACCTCGAAGGATGCAGACTACAGCCTCTCTGGGCAGCATTTGCCACTTTCTGTCTGTCCTTACATCTTACATTCTAAACTTTTTAACTTTAATAAGGATATTGCTCTACTTTATTTATACTGTAAATAAATGATAAAAAGAATGAAAGTGTGTGTTTTCTCCCCCAAGACTAGTTTCAGAGAATGTGGAATACAGAGACTGAGCTACCCATTATCAGCACATGGTATCCTGAAAGAACTAACGCAGCTCTGGACTTTCACTTGTTAGTGAAAATTAGGGCTCTTATATTTAAGAACAGTTTCAAGACCTGTCTGACCTGACTGATCTGACCTGTCTGGCAGAGCAGGATGGGGCCCATCTTTAGTTCTTCTCCATCATAAGGCTGTGAGTTTTCTAGAAGAACTTTATTTTCAGTAGTCCCAATGAAAACCAGAAAGTATGGCAACTCTTTTTTTTTTTTTTTTTTTTTTCCCTTCCTGATTGTTCTATTGTTTTTTCTATTGATTTTATTGTTACGTTTCTATAGGAAGAGAACAAATGGATCTCCCTTGTAAGGAGGCAAGATTGTTTTTTCCCTAGGGAAAGGTTTGGGGGCAGGAAAGAGACCTAGGCAAAAGAACCCAGGAGCTTGTAGCGTACGCAGAATCTGAGAGACTGCAGAGAAGGACAGAGAATAAATAATCAGGCCTCAGTGGTTATTTCAGATGGAAAAAAAACTTCTTGGGATCAAAGACACTTGGCAGTTTGCTTCAACTCAGAAATCCACTTAGATGGTTGAAACCAAACTTGGATGGAAGGACAAGCAAAGGGAGAGGTGCTTATATCCATTGTTTCTGATCTAATTGCTCCAAGTTCTCATTTATAAATTTCCTACTAAAAGAAATTAAACTTGTCTTTTTAAGTTTAGAAACCTTTTGTCTTTTTTGGAGAGATGTCTATAAGGAAAATGTACATGCAGATTCATCTCAGTCCTTTGGCTGACTCTGGGTCATGTCACAGAAAATGTTAGCACAGAGCATTTTTTTTTTTTTTTTCTAAAATTGTCTTGTTTAATTTGACTTGCTGACTCATTTTTCCAGCTGGGCTGTCATTCTACTCAATTCCAGATGAGGCAATAGGAAAAAGAAAACTCTTTTGAATGTTCCACCCTCTTGCCAAACCAAGTAACAATTAAAAACTCCAATTTTCATTGCAGTTCTTTATCTCTCTTAATTATCCAAGGAACAGTAAATCAGATATATTGTCCTCTGCTTGTTGTCAATAATTTAAATTCTGAATTCTTTATAGATTAGTTGCAGATTTGACATGCTGCTTCTTTTCCCTAAATTACATATCATTTTGAAACTTCAGTCCAACGCAGTGTTTCATTTTTGTATTTGAGATCAAATGCAAGACAGTGCAGTCTAATTGACTGGTGTTTTATACACATGCAAGCAAATCCACATGAGTCTTTCTTACTTAATTAGTTACTTTTAATCCAAAAGAGACATCGGGTCACTCACCTATCTAACTAGTGGTCTTTAGTGGGTTTTGTCTTTGTTTCACCATAATTCTTAAGAATGTAATCTTAATTAATTGTTTAGTGGACACTAAACTGGGAACAGTTGTGAGTCCAAAAGAAGAGCGGAAGACAGGGACCATGTGAGCTGAGAGATACTGATAGAAAACAACATTGTGATATTTAGCTTGGGAAAAAATGGGTGGTAATTAAATAGAAGCAGAAAGGTCTAGAAGGGTTATAGCTTGCAGTTTTTAAAAGAGGTGAACAACAAATGGGGGATGGCAAATGTAACTTGATTTTACAATGTAATATAGTAATGTAATAATAATAAAGTTACAAATATATCAGTTGAAGTCATGTTCTCACTAGCAGTATAGTCATTTTCAAGGTAATGGAAGGTATTTTTCATCTGTTTCTATCCAGATGAACTAAGAGAACAATATTTTAGCATCACATGTACAATCATTCCCATACCTGTCTGTGTAACTAAAACTTCCAATTGGCTTGAATAGTTACTGAGAAATGTAAAGATTGGTTTCATTAGAGCTTCAAATTTTGTCTGCATGTAAAAAATATGTATATATGTGTATGAGTAGTTGCTTTTGTTCTTCTAGAAGCAAAGGGTTTATACAGATAAAGAAAATCAAAACATTGCTAATTAAAATGACATCTAGCACAAACCTTGGTTTGCCCTTCTTCCATATAGAGGTCATCTGTAATAAAGTTTTGCCAATTGCTAGCTGCTGACTGATGATTCGGAGCTATTCTTATATCTCTGGGTTAATGTGTAAGCTCTGATAGTGTCACAATGTTTTTGTTCCTTATTGGAAAATTAAGATTTATGTAGTAATAGCTCATGCTAAATAAAGTGATGAAAAAATGTATAAATAACCACTTAAAAATGTAGAAACAATCAGAGAGTAGTTTACAAGGAGTATCTGCAACTTCATATTGTGAATACTGTATTTAAAGAAAACATTACCGTTTTACTCAGTCCCAGATAAAGGAATTTGTATTCTGATTTCATATTGTGATCTGCGTTCTGTGGTAAAGTTAGAGGTCTATAAAGAAAGAGATGTCTGAAAAGGAAAAGGCCACCTGGTACTTGGACAGTCCTTCAGATGGACATAGTAATAGTGATCAGCTATTAAAACTGTTGGGAAAATATTTTTATTAACTTTTCCAGAAAAGTTAATCTTCTGAGCAAAGTATTCAACTGGAAACCAAGACACAGTAATTGTAGTTTTCTGTGTCTTGTAGGATTTTTCATCTGTGTACAGAAATAATATTAGTTTTTGTTTGTTTGTTTGCTTGTTTTATTTTTTTCTCATTCAGATCAGACAATTGGCATGGAAAATAATCTCAGCTGAAAATCCTGTTTTCTGTCCAAAACTTGGACAGCATTTTTTTGTATTTCTCTGGAACTATGACTCCCCTGAGTTGCAGAGATAAATTGGAATTGCATTGGCTAAACAGAATAGAACTGATCTTTTAAAACACACAGCTTTAATGAATATCAGGAGTTTAAAGTGAAATTTCAGCATCTTAATCCATCGAATGCTGTTGAACTAATTTAGTGGTTTTACAAGAAAAAAAGTTTAAGCAAAACAAAAATGCTCTTCTACGTTGCTTTGAATTCTGCTACCCATGCATATATTGATTTTAATTAATTGGGAATTCTAATGGCAACTGATTTAATAAAACCTGAAGAGTTATTATTAATGTCCTAGAAAAATATAAATGAAATTGAAATGGTTTATGGACAGTAACCAGTGTAAGAGATTTAAAGCATGAAAGATGTATGAAAACATTATTCACGAGTTCTGCTTGGTGGGCCCAAATATTTAATGGGAATATGTAAAATGTCATAATGCATCTATGCATTAATCTTACGTGAATCTATTGTACTGATATCAAACTGTAACTTCATAGCTTTCATTTTCTGATCAAATATATCAAAAATCCAACTATCATTAACTTGAGGGTAACGGCTAAGTAATTACATATAGTTAAGTTATATTTGTTGCTGTTTTTTGATTTGGATAGGTACGTGTGTTCACATTTTCTGTTGGTCAACATAATTATGATAAAGGACCTATACAGTGGATGGCCTGTGAAAATAAAGGTACTGTGTCTTTGAGACTGTTCTTTGCTAGAGCAAAAAAAAAAAAAAAGAGAGGAAAAAATTAGCTTTCTTCTATTTTTAATCAAAGTTACAAAAAGTTACTTGAAATAAATGTGTATATACATGTGCATAGATAATATGTTTACATGTTTGACTATTTAAAAGTATGCTGTAAGAAAAATATGATACAGTATTTCTTACTATAAAAATAAGATATTATGGATCAATTTAGAGCACTCCTGTTGTAATAGACATTTATGAAAAAGATGGAATTGATGACAGATAAGAAAATTAAGCAAAGATGTTTTATATTAAGGAGTTTGGACAAAGGGATTTTTTGTTTGATTGGTTGGCTGGTTAGGGTTCTTTCTTTTTTTTTTTCTGTTTTGTATTTTAAATGGACCACCTTCCAAGTCTGACTGAAAATTAGTTTAAAAAATCAATGATTAAAAAATCAGTGAGAAGCAAGAGGTGAGAGGCAGGAGACATTTCAGAGGGTCCTGAAAATGAAGACAGCCACGGAAGAAGAAGAGGTATAAGAATAGGATAAACCAAAGGTAAGAGAATGAGAAAGATATAGATGTAGAAAAAATGATATAGAAAAATCTATAGCCAGGGTGAACAGCATGTGTATCATAACCTCACCAATCCCTCTGTATGCTGACTTAAGTTATGCAGAAGATACTACAACTTCACAAAGAACAAATTTTGTACTGTGCAGAAGATCAGCATTTGATTTTTGAACAAGGATTTTTAAAGTAATGTCTTGGTATCTCAAAGTACTATGTAAACTCCATTGTGCTAAAACAAACCAACTGGCTTACAGAATAACCACCTATGTCATGTTATCAAGGGAAAATGATCATACTCATCTTTTCAAAATTGATACAATTCTTTGTACATCCAAAGAGGAAAACTTTTATTTAACTTGTCCTTAATTAGAACTTTTAACTTATTATCAAGTTGCACATTATTTAAGGCAAAGTAAGTGTCTAACCTCAATACTCTGACCTCTCCAGTCCTGCTCCTTCACTCCAATTTGACTTACAAACTCATGCTATCTGAAACTGGATATCACATTCTGAATCAGAAGCTTAGTGTACCTTTGTTTTCAGTCTTATTGATGAATATAGGCAATATTTTTAATTCCAACAAATATCAGTGATGAATATTGCTGTAGACTGTACTTGCATTCTTCTGTGCATTCAGCATATTCACTGTTGCTATCACAGTGTATTAAAATGGCCATTAAATATGCTGGCACATCAAAGTAACTCAGATTACAGGAATACAAATTCAGTACATTATCTCAGTTTTAGAGACAGCAAATAAAAGAAACACATAATACGCTCTCAATACTTAAGAGTTACACTAGCTTGGTTTGTATGATATGGTGACCCATCATATGTGGCTGCATGTTGCTGTGGCATTGACAAAAAAGGGATTTCATCCATATATGACAGTTTCTATAAAATTTTAATTAGAAATTACAAGGAAAATTCAATTCCCTAAGGTAAGGGGGGTTAGAATTGTATTACAGTAAGGTAATGTTATTTCTGTTCCGAATTTTAGGTTATTATTATGAAATTCCATCCATTGGAGCCATAAGAATAAACACCCAGGTAAGTATGATTGCAAAAGGCAGAAGCAGTTGCATCACAAAGTAGAGTAGTTTCTGTTCTAAAATATAAAGACACAATGCATTAAGAACAGAGAAAAAAAATAAGGCTTTCATTTATATATGAAGTATTAATCTGTTAGAGTATTCTAATTTATTTTTTCCTTTTGTGTACTTGCAGTGAGTCAATTTCTAATGTGATCCTTATTACCCTGGACAGCTAGCATACAGTGGCTTGCATACACGCTAGTCCTGGTAGCATCCTCTAAAGCTGGCTGGCCATGTCCACACAACCCTAGTGTTTGAAGTGATCTATATCCTGCAAACCTTTTCTGCACAAAGGATATATTTTGGGCTCAATTTTCTTCCTGTCCTTACAGGGTCCCTCTTTGATTGTGAATCATTATAGCAACTTTTATAAAGTTATTTAAAAACAGCAATTTCTTATAGCTTGTCTAGACATTCAGAGTCTGCCTCATGCCAGACTTAGAGCATGATCCTACAGATTTGTATTGATTGGAGAAAGCCATAGAACCATGAGAAGGCATAAACCTGTTAATATGTCTGAACTGAGCTGGGCAGAAACAGTGGCCTGATACAGTCCTGCTTATTCGAGAGGTTCCTGGATTGTTCCAAGCAGTCATAGCTTTTACTCTTCAAAATCCAGGGATAATTTAGGAGACATCAGTGTAGATAATTACAGGGCCCTGGAATTACATGATACGATCCAAATTGTCAGTGTAGATGAACAGATACTCATTTCTGTTTTATGAAAGTTCATGTATTTATATGTCCAGAAAAGCAAAGAACTACCATAGCAGTTTTTTGTCTTTCTGAGGCCAGACATGACTTTTTTTTTGGAAAAAAAAACAAAAAAAAAATCATTTTTTGGTTTGAATTAGAGTCCTTTGATGCTGTTAAACTCTTCCAGATAGTGTCTGGCAAGAAATATTCCTAATATATTATGACAAATTGGAAAGGTTGAAGACTAAAACAAGTTTGATGGCATCCACTTCCGAACCAGACCAGAAATCTTATATCTCATAAGATCATCAACTCTATCTGCACTCCAGAACTAAGGGAAGGTAGGGACTATGCAGGTTTAAAAATCTGAAAGTTTTATTGCAATAGGAGTTATGCAAGTTCTTGCTGTAGGACCCAGCTGTTACCACTCTCTCTTCATGGCCCACTGTCTCTTCTGAGCTGAAGGCTCTGTGATCTACTTATAATTTCATTATGGCATTAGCAATTATTTTTGAACAGAAATAATTGTAATTTTCACTTCATAGAAAGACAGCAGTGGATAAGGATCTGTAAGGTCCATGTGAATGAGCAACAGACATAGAAATACAGGGATTGCATTAGCAGTAGATACTGTAACTGAAGACTGAATTGTTGGGTAGTAAACCGTAAATAAATAAAATTCCCGTATTGGTGAATTTTGACTTTTTTTTTATATATCTTTTTTTTCCATAGCTTTTATTTTGATAGTGTTATTTATTTTTCATTGCTGTTTCTGGACTTTGATAACTACCTTCTGATGAGTTTATTACACTTTTTGGCAGGAATATCTGGATGTTTTGGGAAGACCAATGGTTTTAGCTGGAGAGAAAGCGAAACAGGTCCAATGGACAAATGTCTATCTGGATGCTCTGGTATGACTGTTATTTATCTCTAGTAAAGTAAGATCTTGGTCTATTCAGAAGAAAGGCATGGCAAATCAGTAAGTATAGGGCTCCATTTTCCACAGTCCCAATTTTCAGATTCAATTTTCTATAGTTTCAAACATAATATTCTTGCATTTCCAGCATCTGAATTCTTCAATAGAGCAATTTTCTGAACATGCTGGTCTTTGCATCTGGTATTCTGATGACTGACCTCAACTTTAACAGAGGAAAACAATTAATCCTAATCACAGATCCTTAAGTGTAGGTCATGGATGTCCTCAAATTAGCAAAAGAAAAAATAAGAAGCAAAAATTTTCCTGCATTGTACCTGTGCAGCACTAGAGATCATCGGTTGCGTTATTGGTGTGGAGTTCTTGCTCTTTCATTATTATTATTATTTTTCTAAGAATTCCAGACAGAATGAAACCTGTCAGTTTTACTGGGTATTTGTACAAATTTTGACCTTGGATTTTTAAAGCACCATAGTTAGTGTAATTATTTGCTTGCTCAAGGTAATGATTTCTTTAATTGGACAGTGTATATAATGGGGAAATAAACAAAAAGATATATGAAGTGCTTTCCTTACTGCTAAATTTATCATTTTGGTCTTGTAAAACAAACATATTCAGGAAACTACAAACTGCAATGTATTATTAGCAGCTATCCAATCTGTTGCTCTAGATAACCTTCTTCTGAGTAACTCTAACTAGGCAAAAATTACTGTAAAATGGTCATCTGGAATCATGTATTTATCCAAGTTCACATAGTCATCTAATGTCATGTTAAAGTCCACTTCCTCCTATCCATCAGCATTAGAGTAAATTTTTTATCAGCACATCATAGAACCAAGCGTGACACTGAGGAACCCATTTTTCTTTGGAATTTCAATGGCCAGAAGTTCATTAACCATGTTTTCTTGGTTACTGTTGAGGTACTTACTGGAAACATAAAGGATGTTATGACCAAAGTTCATACGTCTGTACACATCCTGTTGTCAAGTCACAGCTAAATTTGTAACTGGGGATAGAAAGAGATCTGTTTAATGAAGAGTGATACCTGCAGACATCTGTCATGTTTTTGTATGCTTTCAGTATGTTCATTCAGCCTTTCCTTCAAGCTTTTCTGCATGTGTGTGTTTTCTAAGTGCCTTTGTATATATATATGTATATTTGTGTGTTTGCATATGTATGTATTTATAAAAAGTAGGACATTTTAGTAATATATTTATTAGGCGAAGACAAACCCAAGCTAAACTGTTGAGGTAAAGGTTGAAATCCGTGAACTTTCTCATCACAGATGAGGGCACAGGTGTGACTAATCTACTCCATTTTGTTCTCTCCTCCCAGTGGTTGGTGTTAACTGAAACTGATTTGTAACACTGGTTCTTTATCTTAATTTTCCTAAAGCAAGCTCCTGTAGGGCTTGTATTTCTTGTACTTTATCACTGTGTCCTATTCTTTTTCTCTTACTGTGTCAGAAGAGTTGATTCCAGCAGCATTTCTGGGGGCAAAATTCACATGTGAATTCAGCCTGCTGGAGTGGTACACTTTTTGAAAATACTAATGTAAGGTTTAGATTCAAATCATGAAGTCCTAAAGAGGTACTCTAACTTGAGGCTGTCTCTCAAGACTGTCGCTAAAATTTTGATGTATGTTGGCAATTTGAATCTCTTTTCTCACCCTTCTGTGTCCACTATACTTTTGCTCTGGCCTTGCTTTCTGCAAAATAATCCCAGAATTTTCAGATCCTGTTAGATTTTCCAGTTATTCACACTTTATTCACAGCCATTGTCCTCTCTTATTGTACATTGGGAGAAGGGGGGAGGGTGTTCCCTTCCCCCATATGTACCTTCCCTGTTTTATTATTTATCTCTTCAATGGTCCTACTAAAGAATATCCACGTACCTTTTTCTCTGATTCATCTCCAGTTCTCCTTTTCTTACTCTCTGAAAAAGTCTACTTCTTTTCACCTTGCTTGTTGTAATGTTACTAACCCCGATCTCATCACCTTTCAATTTGATACAGAAAATTAAGTTAATGAAAGGTGCATTACAATTCGAAAAGATTCTACTAGATAGAGGAAATGGAGAGTTGATTTCATCAAAGTGAGTTAATAAAGTATTCTAGCTTATTTTATTCTAATGAAGCAAAGAGAGGTCATGACTCCTCAGTAAAAATACACAGAAGGAAGAAAAGAGAAAGTACCAGAGAAAGAAAACAAATTTTTAAATACAAAATAACACAAAAATGATAGAAACCTACCTGTGAACAATTTAGGATGGAAAACCAATCATTTCTGGTTATCTAAATGTATGGTTTTCTGAATCCTATATTTGGTATGGATTGTGACTGTTAAAGGAAAAGCCAATTTGTTATATCTTCCCAAATAAGTACAAATTCTTTGCCTCAGTACCAGAAGAGACCATGTGATCTTGTAGAACTGATGATGGTCGTTGCAAGAAAGCAGTGATGATATGAGAACTTGTAGCATTACCTGGTGGATTTTTCTGTGTTGTTTTTGCCTGACTGTATTTGTTGATTACCTATTAATTATCTTTTAGTTTGATCTGGATTTTTTCCTTTTCCTTTTTTCTACTCTGCAAAGATCTTAGTATAGTGAGAACTGTAGCTATTAACTCATTTTCGTAGCATTTAGTTTTTATTAAACTATTACATCCCAAGTTGTTGCACACCATCTATTTTTAAAAAGCAATGTACTATTTTTATTCATACATGTTCACAAAAAATGCAATTTCGACTTTCTATGGATAAAATCAATGAAGCGTAACTACCATTCTTTTTTTTTTTTTCATACTTAAAGTCAAGACTCTACTCTAGAATTTAGCTACTGTAATCTGTGGATTTTTCTAATGTATTATACCACAATATTTGTTATTTAATTAAAAAGTTTTTTTTCTCCCATCTTCATGTGATTGTTTCCTAGGAGCTGGGCCTTGTGATTACAGGAACTCTGCCTGTCTTCAATCTAACAAAGGAACAAAATGGGAAAATAGTAAGCTTTTTCTTAAAGTAAAACAAACATATTTCAGTTATTTTAATTCCATTTAATGCTTAAATACATTGAAAAAAAATATGTGTATTTCCACAAAACTTTCTACAGTTCAATTGTCTTCTACATCAGAAACTAATGTGTCTTCTCTAGTTGCCTGATAACCTCCTGGGAAGAATATGTAGATGACCCTTTTTGTAGTTCTGAGTTTCAGGGTATGACATTCCTTGATCTATCTCTGTGACCTGATGGCAGTGAAAATGAGCTAAGGGCTCAGTAGATGGGAAAATAGAAGAAGATATAATTTAGGCCTTGCCAAGAAAGGAAGTCCAGATAATTTATAACAAATCAGTGAAGTTATGATGTTTCAGGGTAGAAGGCAAAGATGTAGAGACTTTAAATGATCTGGTTGTAATGATAATACAAAATAGCACTGTGTATACATATTAAAATCTAAGTATTAAATATATTTCCCTACTCCTATTACTGTCTGATAAGGAATCAGTTTATGTCCTCTTTCCAAAATCAGAATGCTGCTTTTTAAATATCAGATGCTGATGATTGTTATAGTCACTTATTTGCTTTTGGTTTTATTCATCATTGTTCCATAGCCAAAAGAGGTTAATTGTCGGTTGCCCAACCTGAGGATGTATTAGTAGCTCTGTATGGTTTATACCAGTTTGACAGAAAACATCTTTCACCTCTTTTGTTCCTGCATTTATTGTTTGTTCATCCAGAAAAGCATCTATTTTCATCTTCATAAACCATTTTCGTATTCTATACTAACTTCTGATTATTATTTTGAATCACTTTTGTTATTATTTGAAGTATTTAAAATAGGCACATCAGTAAATAAGCAACTTTTCAAGTAGTATTGTCAAACGAGATGAAGGCAAAATTAAAATTCAACATCTTGCAGTTATTCTGCATTGTAAATATGACAAACATATTCTAACATTTTTGAATCTTACCAGAATCAGCTGATTCTTGGAGTAATGGGGGTTGATGTCTCTCTGGAGGACATAAAAAAACTGACACCCCGCTTTACGGTGAGTTGGTTGTGTTGGTGGTTTTTCTTTATGTGCAATTTATGTATAATTTTTCATAAGTCATTCATAACTCATACAGCAATGACTCAAAATACCAGCAGGCCTCTTTTCATATATTCTTTTCCATTATTGTAGATTTTCTGACAGTTTTCTCTCCAGCTGTTTCTGAGCTTTTATATGAATTGTCCATCAGTATGCATCCATAAAAGTCAAGTTTTATATTGGGTGGTGTATTCCAAGTATTTATTATTCTGTAGCCTTAGGCTGCTGTCCAGTCAAGTGTTTGGTTCTTATCACAGTGCAAAATGAACAATTACTAAAGGTAGTAATAATACTTCTTAGCATTTATATAGGACAATTCTTTATAGAAAAATTCTTAAATATACATATCTCTCTGTACACTACCCAGTATGACTGATATATGTATTTAGACATCTAGTTAGGGAATTTCCAAGAAAATCACCACCACTGAGCCTGCTGTCATCCACATGCTTGCTGTGGTTGTACCTGTTCTGTCTGTCTGTCGTTAATAAAGATATTAAACAGAAGTGGTCCCAGTATAGACCACTGAGGGACGACACTCGTCAATGATCTCTGCCTGGTCACTGAATCATTGAATGCAACTCTCTGGATGGACCTAGACTGACACAGACTTTTCTTGGAGGTTTATAGCAAAATACAAGAATCAATCATTGTAATTGTGTGAGGAAAACTTCCAACTAGAAATAAGGAAAAACAATTATTGTGAGGGTAGTTAAACATGAGCAGGTTGCCTGCTCATGCAAGGTTGCCTGTTGTGGAACCTCCATGCTTGGAGGTATTCAAAGACCTTCTTCAAACATGTCTAAGCTTGAACAAGGATGTTATTTTCAATTTCTCTCTGCTTTTAGTGGAGGGTTGGGCCAGGTGACCACCAGAGGTCCCATAAGCCCAAAATATTCTACCAAGTTCATGATTCTAAAAGAGTAAACATTCAAAAATGTTCTTCTTGAGATTAATATCTCACATATTTCATGATGCCCAAGGCAATCTATTTTCCTAAATGTGGCCATTGTTTTAAAACCACTGATTAATTCTATTACTTAAAGCTTTATAATGCCAGACTTCACTTCTTTCTTTCAGCTTTGTCCAAATGGATATTATTTTGCAATTGATCCTAATGGGTATGTGCTACTTCATCCAAATCTCCAACCAAAGGTATGAAAAGCCTTCTAATTTAGTTCTTCGTTGTATGGGGACATTGTCAGAAATAACAGAAATACATAAGATCTGTCTAAAGTCCCCGAGAACAATAGTAAAGAATTCTCCATTGTGGGATGTTAGGAAAATCCACAGCATGTTTATGGCTTCATCTAAATCCATCTTTGTCAACAGACTAATATTAGCTTCTGTTGAATTTGGTTATAAATAAAATAAGAAAGGTAGATGTATATTTTACACAGGCATTTATAGATGTGAAATAAGTGTTGTGATGCTTTCTCATTTCAGAATTTGAAACCTTCATACTTGCAAAATCACTTTTGGCAATTTTTGTTCAAATTGTTTACATTGCACAAATGCACCATTCTATAAGAGGTGAAGTTAAAACTGAATTAATAAAAATAAATAAATAAACTCCAAGCTGATAGATAATGTACAGATAACAATTCAGAAATTATTGTGAATCACTGTAAGTATTGCAGATCAAAGAGTACATCCATGTAGTTCAGCTGTCAATATTAACATTTCTTATTTAGATGACTTGAGCAATATAAGGGCATGATAAATGCAAGAACTCAATACACAAGCAAATAAGGCTAGTATGGCTTTTAAACTTCAGTGGCATCCTACTCACATTTATCATTTATTTCTTAGCATTTAGTACAGTTAAGAGAAACTTCTTAAGTAATTAAAGCCTGTACTTGCTGCCTTTAGGCATGGAAATACTGTGTTTAGTACATTGGATGCATATCCATCAGCCATGATCCTGTGGCAGAGTAGCAGCAAGTCTCTGACCTCATGGCTGTGCAACTGTCCTCTCATGTTTATTCACCAGAAAGTCCTACAATAGCTACAAGAGAGGTTTTTCAGTACTCCAACATATTTAACTGTCAAAGGCAGGGAAATAAATGATGAATTCTTCTACATATTTTAGTGATTCACTTAATTCTCAAGATGAGAAAATTTGCATTATGAATATGTGAATGAATTTCCTGAAGCAATAAAAATGTTTGAAAACTTTTGCCAAGTGTGTAGCAAAATAAATGTATGCTTTTTGAGAAGAGAAGGAATAACTCGATCTTAACTATTGATGGAATATCCCTGTTAATTTATTTTGAAAGTACACTTTTAAAAAGAACAAGAAGAAAAAGAAGGATTTTGTAGATTTTATAGGTTTTCATAATTTGCAAGCGCTTCAATTTCTATATATTTAAATTTGGCTTTCATAATGTGTTAAAAACTGAAAGTTTTGATCTGATGATTATGCTTGGGGAAATATTCTGAGACAAATAATTGCATCATTATTTAGAATCTTTTCTTCAGTAGAGATAATTAGAACTTCAGATGGTAGCAGGTGGTTTACCTTTTCCTCATATGCAAATGATACTAGCATTTTGTTAACAGAAGGAATATATATTTTATATGTGATGTGTTTTATCTCATAGAATAATATCTAAATGTAATATTAAGCTTGTGCATTATTATTGTTATTATTGTTATTAACAGTTACACAGACTAGACTTTTTCACTCCCAGTTTGTTTGGGGTAGTGCATGCTATACAGACTGAAACAAGAACTACGTTTTAAAACTAAGGTACACTCCAAAGATGGATGTATTTAGAACTCATGGACTTCCTTTAACATGTCATATTAATTTTAGTTGAACATCCTGGTAGCCATTAACTTATTAACTAACAACATCTTAACCCTCTTTGACAGCAGTTTTTCTGTAGATGTAAACTAAAACATAACTACGTCTTTACCTTTGAAGAGGTGAGGGTGTGTTAAACTTCCAGTAGTGCCTTCTTCTCAGTGTCTTTCCTTCTGAAATCTGTTACCTGAAATCAAAACTGGTTCAACACAATATTTTGAAAAAGTCTTGCAGTATCACAAAAAAAAAAAAAAAAAAAAAAAACTTAGAAACTCTGAACTTGTGAAGTTGTTTGTACAAATTTCAAAATTGTTAAAAAGGCAGATTTTTACACTTTTTCTTCCCATGTGTGTGTGTTTTCACATTCTTCTGGGAAAAAAAAACAGGTACCTGTCCCACCAAATAAGTATAGTCACTAGACTGAGTGGTTAGTTTGCATTAAGCGTGTGTTAACAAGATCAGTCTTAATTAGATAGGATTTGAAAATAGTGAGTAATTCAGTTTTTTATATCCGTTCTAAGTATTAGCATCATATTCTTCACTTTTATTATGGTTCTGATTAAAATACAGCTAATGGTAATTATAAAACTCCATGTGCTTTCAGTTGGATTCAGTATTGACCTTACGGTTTACATTTTGAAAAAAAAAAAAGTAGAGGAAGACAGGGCAGACAGAACAGTAAACAAAAGGTGAAACTCTTCTTATTCCACATTTTAATTCTGGCAGAGTACATTGGGAGGGAGAACTCTCTGTTAACTTAATTCACATCATTTAACATATGTCTAGATTTTGTTTCCCTAGACAAAACCTGTGTGTAACTCTGATAGAGAGCTTGGAACTCCTGGGCAGAATGAGGCCTAGTCCCTGGGTCCAGTACATGTGCACTGGAAAATAGAGATATGTAGGGAAGATTTCACTTCTATAAGTGGGCTGTTTACTAATAGTGTAAAAATATAAATTACTGCTTTTCTGTTACTTCAGCATATTGGTGTGGGCATACCAAAAGTTAATTTGAGAAAAAGGAGACCCAATGTACAGGTAACTTTGGATGGAGGTGACTAGTGCATTAGAGTGCATAGACCTGGAAATATGTTAGAAAGTTTCTGTCCTGCTTACTAGGAAAAATCTAACTAAAGAAGTGTTTACTTTGACAAACAGCTTCCAAAGCATGAAGCCTGCATCCTTTCTTGTTTAAATAATAAAAAACATGTTATTGGCTGTAGAGAAGGGTGTTCTGTTAAATTATGGTGCTTTACTAATGGGTGCTAATTAGAGCTGTGTTGTAAAAATTATTCTTCAGATTTTGAAATAAATTTGAAGACTGGGAAAAAAAAAGAGACTACTTGTGCTGGCTTTGCTTGCATAAACCATAAGTCAAGAGAAGAACATTCTTATGACTTCATTGCCAAGTTTCATTGTACAGTATATGCTGTATAACATAACTGAATTTGAATAAGATGGTCAGGGTTTTTTTGTTTGTTTGTTTTTTCCACAGAAGTCAGAGTACGGCATGTGTTTTATCTATTATTTACATAAGGTTTATCAGATTAGCAAATCTAAATCATTTAGTTACATTTATGTAATTCAAGAGCAGAAAACACCTAAGGAAAACTTAAAAAAAAAAATGAATTAAAGGAATAGATTAACTACATAACAAGAAATATAGCAAAATTAGATGCAATATATCCTGATAATGTCTTAAACATGCGGGAATATATCATGCAAAACTAGTTTGTTCCATAGCAACACCAGTAAAGTCATGGTTTAAAATCCTGATCTATTTCAAGTCAGTGATTTCACCAAGTCTCAAGTGGCTGTTCTTACACATCTGGAAGACCATCCTTGGGCTAGATTTTTTGATATGTGCTGGAGAAATCAGCACTGGCACATACCAAATCTCAATTTTCAGAGCGCAGCTGGCTCCTCAGCGAATTGAGGTGTAATTTGTCTGTGGCTGGGATCTCCTGGCTGTGCCATCTTCCCAGGAAAAGCATTGGGCTCCCACCCATGCTGGTAGCTGTTCTCTCGATTTCCTCTGGGGCCCAGGATTTTTCTGCCTCCTTACCATCATTAGTTTTAAAGCCTGACAGTCCACATCTTCATCAGTACCCCAGGTATGAACAGGAATTAGGCTCCTGCAAGTCACACCAAGGGAAGCCTTCTGCATAATTTGTGAGAATACTGACCTCCCAAATACACACAACAATGACATTTTAATTAAGTTTCTTATGTTGCTGCACCAGTTCTTTCTTTCTTTGTTTCCTTCTTGATTTGTCATTGAAGTAATAGATCTTAGCCTTTATTTTTCATGCTGAAAATGGATTGCATTTCCCTTCATTTGCATGCTTCATTGCTAGTGATTTACTTCTGTTTTGTTTTATTAAGTTGTGCTGGTGAATGTAGTCGTGTTGTGCTTATTCTAGTCATGTTGCGTGCATGACTGAATAAAGAGAAGAGCAAACTGAACATTAAGTTTGTTTCTTCGTGGCTTGGAATAAACCCTACAAAATGGCAACCTAGGAAGAGAAAATTATGGAGCCCAAATACTGGTAAATACACACTCATGGGGAAAAAAGACAGTGGGGAACAAACAGTCTTCCCTTTAAAATAGTGGGCTAAGAATTTTCTAATTTCTAAGAGATTTTTTGTGCCTCAAGCACATCACATAATGTATTTCTGTATATGCTTTGTTTCCTCATATATAAAATGCCATTAATACCTGATAAAGAATGTGTGGTGATTCTTCAAAAGAACAAGGAAAGCTTGTGAATGTGTACTTTAATTTTGACGGACTGTTAAAGTTATCTATTTGTCTTTGGGACTCCTTAACTATGGCTAGCCCGGGTTATCATTTGAAATGATTATTATTGATTTGATGTGATGGTTTTTTATTTCTTTTTTTTTTTTACCGTTTCTTTTCTTTTCTGTTCTTTTGTGTGTTGGAATGGAATGTGAACTTCATAAATGCAACTTCTGCCATGGTAATGCCTTCATGCATGCTGTTTGGGTTTGACCGTGCTATTCATTATCCATTGCATGTAAGAAAATGTACTTTTTATTTATTTTTACATTTTAGCCTTTTGCTGTTTATTTTCAGAGTGTGGATTTGTTGGGGAAGGAAAGAAAATGCATTAGAAAAGGCTGTACTGAATGTATTGAATTAGTATAGAGCATATTTTAGTGTTACACTAAAGTTATGAGTTTTATTTATCCTTTATAAATAAGAAAATTAAAATGTATTTGAAGTTATCAGTAGGCATTAAAAAAAATAATCCAGAATCTTTGTCTGAAATCTTTCCAGTACATGAATAAATTTCTTCACTTTTCCCTTAGCAGAAAGAAAGTCTTACTTGTTAAGAAAATGAATTCTATATACCTAGAAACAGGTACATTTGTACCTTAAGAATATGAAGGAATAGTCACGTATCTTCTAATACTATTCTATATTACAGTTTTGAAAATAAGGACTAGTGTCCAGGTTATTATATGAAGTCATCTTTTATATACTTTTACATTATATGAAGGCATCTTTTATCATCTATTCAGGACAACTTTCTTCCAATATGAACTAGGAATACACATCTAAATTGTGATGAAACATGCTTGCATTCTTTCATAGAAGTCACATGTACATTCATCATCTACCTTTGCCAGAGTATGTTGCCTAATTCCAGCTATTGTCTACTGGCATAAAAGGAATATAATCATCGTTTTAAAGAAGGGACTGTAGTGTATCCTACAACTATGTTGGTGTAGCTGGATTACTGAAATAATCTAAAAATGACATTATCAGAAATTACACTAGTCTTGAAATAATAGTATCAGCTAATGACGCATTTTGAATTGCTAATCATATGAGAAACAGTACTCAGTTACTGAGAAAACTAGGTCTTGAGATCCTTTAATATGTGAACCATCCTATTACAAAAGATATATGTATATCATTCAAAATAAATTAATAAAACTCAATGTATTTCCTATTCTAAAGTATCAGATTGAAATGGTTAAATAATAGTTATTTTTTTCTAAGATCCTTCATCAGGTGGGTGTATTAAATAACTTCCTAGTGATGAGGATCAAGGGTTTTTATACCACATTTAAAGACAGTTAATATTATTTGGCAGCAATATGAAGTCAATGGGACTGAGTCAAAATTCCTTAAAAAAAACAAAAACAAAAACAAAACAAAAAACAAACAAACAGAAAACAAAACAAAACAACAAAAAAAACTGATTCTGGGCAGTTCACGTGGAAGACAGTTCTGTTCAAGAAAATACAAACTGCAACTGAGAAGGGAGTAGAGCCTGCTGGGTGGCTGGAGCTAGTTCAGCGGAACTGGGCCCAGCAGCAGCAAAGTACTGGGTCCTCTTGCTCTCCTCAGGGATGTGAGTTACGACCGATGCAAACCATCTATAGTGGACGGTAGACATCATGACATCCACGAGTCTTGAAGCTGCCAGGGCACAGCATTTCTGTGACAGAGGTTTCTATCTCTTAAACGGAGATAGCAGTACTGATGTCAAGAGAAATGCATTCAAAACTGCCAGGTGCTCAGGGAAGTCCTTTAGTGCCCACAATAATAACAATTTTATTTTGTTATAAGAAATCTTTTATTTATAAGATTTATTTTTAAGATTAATTTATAAGATTTATTTATTTATTTATGTTATAAGAAATCTTTTATTGCAATTGCTGCCATTGTGAGTCTTGAACCACAGTCAATTCCCATCTCAATACAACAAATCTGTACTCTTGCTGTTGGCAAAACTGCAAAGTAGTACAATTGTTTCACCTTACTGGCCAGCTGAGAAACTTTCCTGGCTTTCCCCCTCCCGTTTTGGAGGCAGGATGCCTAATAGGAAATTAAGAGCTGATGCTATGACATTTCTTCTCTCACCTTGCAGTCTGTGGCATACCAGCATCAGGGGAAACAACCTCCCAATGTGAATCCCCTGACTGTGGACAGCCACTAGTCATTAAGGTTAACCTGATTTTCACTTGCCCAATTAGCCTCTCTATCCAATGAAATAAAATAAATGACAAAGAGCTGCTAGGAATTCTTTTTGTTATAAGAGATTAAAATAAATGGGTAAGCAAATAAATGGGTAAGCATGGGTAAGTAGCTTACTTCAAAACAAAGGGATTATAATGATTTCTAATAATTTATCTCTAACGTTATATTACTCTGTCTTCTATTTTTTATCACTTAATATATTCTGCTCCAGAATCCAAAATCCCAGGAGCCAGTTACACTGGATTTTCTAGATGCTGAATTGGAAAATGATATTAAAGTTGAGGTGAGATTAACTACTTTCTTAGTACCTGGTGCTTGTATTTTACTGTGTAGTAACTGAAAAGCAATACATGTTCTAGATTTTGAATGGAAACCTATTTCAATCAAAAATTTTAATTAAAAACATTTCCAGATACTGACTTTATAGAGCAATGAAGTTATAATGAAAGATTTTTACAAATTAACTCAGTTTACTCTTAAGCAAAGACAATGAATTTCTCTCATTTTGAAAGTTACCATAATTTCTATTTAAATAATATTTATCCAGTCTTTTTTATTAAGTGCTAATTCATGGGAAGGGAAAATTGTAAAATTTTTAGAAATAGAACACTTCTCAGAGGATATTTATCTAATATTTTAAAATTTTTATATTTTTTTTTTTTTTTTTTTTTTTTCCCTCTCTGCATTGATTTTGATTAATACAAACTTACTGCTGTGGTAAGGAAATGAGAAATAAAGTTACTTAAATTGTTGACAAAAAAATGAATTCCTCTGTATACTTTGGAGTTACCAATTTAAGAGTACATTTATAAATCATTTTAAAATAGTTTGTTAGCTTTGTGACATAAAATGGAATTTTATTTTAACTTTTAAAGTTTTCAAACAATTTTTTTTCACTTCATTTGAAATTGTTCTTTCATAATGATAATAATCAGTACTTCTTGGTATCTGTTAAATTCCACCTTCAGTTTCTTAGAATTGCTGCTTCAGAGAGGAATTTATCTCTGACTGATATAAATTTTTGTTTTGAATCCCTGTAACTAGCTGAATCACAGATGTGCTGGGAAGCACTAGAAGTTCTAGACAAAACACATTCTCATCCATGGGGTTGTCTTGATATGCAAAGTATACCAGAAATGTTAATACACGTGTCTGTTAATTCAAAATATTTGGATAAAGCAACTTCATATTAGAAAAACTGGAAAATAGAAACATTAAAAAAAATAAAAAAAATAAGATCCATGACTTTCAAATGCCTTACTATTTCCTGTGTTTCTATAAAATGCCTTAAATTACTGGAAACTTTAATCATGCTACATGCAATACCTAGTTCTTATTTTATTTATTTTTCTTGCCAATAGATTCGAAAGAAAATGATAGATGGAGAAAGTGGAGAAAAAACATTTGAAACACTGGTCAAGTCCCAAGATGAGGTAAGATAGAAAAAGACAATTAGATTTACAGGAGCAAACAAAAAGAATAACAATACCGTGAAATGGTGAAAAGATGTTCATTTTATAATGTCAGTGTATATAATTTCTTGCCCCTACATTTGCTAGTTTTACTGGCTTAGAATAAATAATTATATAGTTCTGAAAAGCAATTTTTTTTTTGGTTTCTTTGGTGTGTCTTTAATCAGGCAGTTGTTGATGAGGTCTTGCACTCTGTTCACCAGCAGATCCAGTTCACTCTGTAGACCCAGCCTACTCCTGTGCATGGATCCCAAAACAAAGAACTTAATTTGCTTGTGGAGGTGTGCAACGATAGGATTAATAGTTTATATTTTGAATGGGAATAAAGAAGCAAGAAAAAAAATGTTTATATGCTATAAATGAAGACAACTTGGGATAAGCAATGTCATTTTACGGTTGTATTATTTACTTGTGCTTGTTCAGCTCTTTTTCATTTTCATGTCCAAAATCCTTACTCCTGGCAGATCACTAGTGGTTTCTCTAACAAGACAGAGATATATCCTAGCAAAAGGAAATCCTGAAATTTGATATGGATGCTTACATGCATGCCTTTATTCATGGGGACTTTAATAAGAAGAAATCCTGATCGGAGCCACAGGAGCAGATATGGCCAGAGCGTGCTGCCCAGTTACAGTTCACCAACAGCTTTTTGAAATTGTTGCAATCAATGTAAAACAGCTTGAAGATAGCTAATGTAATGGATTTATCAGAAGAAAATGTAACATCAATCAGGCAGTACAGGCTTCAGGGAGACCTCATTGCGGCCTTTCAATACTTAAAGGGGTCTTATAAAAAAGGATGGAGAGGGACTCTTTACTTGCATAGATAATGATAGGACAAGAAGGTATGGTCTTAAACTAAAAGAGCATAGATTTAGATTAGACATTAGGAGGAAATTCTTCAGTGTAAGGGTTGTGAGACACTGGTACAGGTTGCCCAGAGAAGCTGTGGATGCCCCATCCCTGGAGGTATTAATGGCCTGGCTGGCTGGGGTCTTGGCCAACCTGATCAGGGAGGTGTCCCTGTCCATGGCAGGGGGTGGTGGAAGTTGATATCTTTAGGGTCCTTTCCATTTTATTGGACCCCATTAGGGTCCAAACCATTTTATGATTCTATGATAAGCACACCATAGCAATACTAAGGATTATTGTTTGGATGTATGCAGATAATTGTTCATGTGTATTATTAGCCTCTCTCTCCTGTCAATCTCCTGTAACTTTGCTACCTCCAGTGGTTTTGCTGTTTGTTTGCTAATGTCAAAAGGCTCCAGTGGCCTTTTTTTTTTTTTTTTTTTTTTTCCTCACAAGGCATATGCTACAGAAACCAATCAAGTTAATTACATTTTTAGGCTTGCGTTGTTGGTTTGTTTAAGGAGAGTCTTTCCAAGCCTGTGGGTGAAAAAGGCTCTGTGTAAGTGGCTAGAAAAGTGAGGATGAGACGATCAAAAAAAATAATAATAATAATTCATTAACGCCATTGTGATTGTACAAGAAGTTGCATTCATAGCAAAATTTTTGAAGAGATCTCAGGCTGTGCTTGCATTTCTCAGGCTTCATGGTGCCCTTGTGAAAAGGCCAGAACAGCTGTCCCTACAGTTGTTTGCCAGAAGAGTGAGGGAGGGAAATTGTTCACGCTGGCAAATGCTGGAGTCAACTACAGCACTAGGGGAAATGTGACGTCCTTGGGTGCATGAGAATGTGTCAGTCTTAAATAGCCCAGACCACAAACTGAAAGATGTTATTCAAATAGAATAAAATATCTCAAGCCTTTTGTTCCTACATGCTTCAAGTCCTCAGTGAAATTATTTTTCCTCACCTTACCTTGCTTCATGGCCTGAGATTTCTTCCTCTGCTCAGACCCCTCAGAGAGAAGGCAGCAGCCAGAGATGGCTGGCAATGGTGACTGCTTCAAGCTATTGCATCCTCCCAGCTTCAGGCTGCTAGAGCCAGAATAAAGCTGCTTCAGACCACTGAGCCATGCATCACTTAGGATTTGATAGCTTCATATATTTTCTTATAAAAAGGGCTGATGTGGTCAGTTGCTCAGAACTGACAGTTGCAGTCTCGAGGCTTGAAATTGATGTCCTTTTTGTTTTGCTTTTTGGTTTTTGCATTGCTTGCTTTTTGTATTGCAGCTGGCCCCAACAGTGTCCTGGGATATGACCTCATACTACAGCATAGAGACTGGACTCAGAGCAAGCGTGGGTGGGGTGTGCTGGAGTCTCCCAAGGCCTCGGGGGCTTTCCAACTAACAGAGAAGATGCCATAGGAACAAAAGCATTGCCACATTCAGGCAGCTGGGGTGGGCAGTAGTGCAAACTGAAGGGTCACAAGAACTGCAATAACATGTAGGTTCTTTGGCAGTGACCAGCTGGGGTGAGACTGCATCAGATGACTGACATTTATGAAAATAGGCAAAGGTAAATGGGAACAGATATATGAGGGCATGTGATCTGCTGCGTTATCTTTGAAGGGAGGTTTCAGCCAGTTTGCCTTCAGGCATGCTCACAGCACTGGTTATGAGAGGATTTAATATGAGCCCAGTTCTCTTCCTGCCTTCCTACTTTTCTCTTGGATTTGCATATGGTGTGCAAACCACAGTGCTGTGCATGATTTGGAGGTGTTGTCCCTGCTAGGTTCAAGTGTCTAATTATTCTTGAGCTGAAGTATCAGTATAGGCACATTATTGAATATAGATAGGCTTGTAAAGGAGTGTGTTCATCCATTCTTTTACCTTAAATATAAAATATACTAGGATATTAACCACTGATACATGCATTTTTTTCCCAAATGACTATTAAATGGTTTAAATTATCATGCTGTGCTGACAAGAAGGAACCAAGTAATAAGGAGATTTTGAATAATAAATGTCAAAAAAGATGTCTCTTTCTCATTACCATGGCCATTTTCACACTTTTGTTTTATCACAGTGAAAGAATGAACCTGTGATACCTTTCATCACTGTATGTGATGTTGCAGTGTGTATACTTACAAATCTCTGTAAAATAATAGTATGTTGCAGCTGGAATAAACTTTTAATTTTCAGTGCAGAAAACTGGGTGAAACACTGTCAGCCAGTGCTGACATATATGCATTAATGATTAATTCTATAGGGAACTGTGGGGTTGTGCTTATCATGTCATTTTATTTTTTATTTTTTTTTCATACCAAAAGAAAGTGAATGGTAAAGCTTATCCTAATGTATTAAAATAATTTTAAAATATTTTGGGGTGAAGAATGGAAGATTGGAAGAATTTACTTCCATTGTAAATTTTTCACAAATGTAAGACCCTCTTAATGTGATTGGAAACACATGTAATTTTAGCATGCGGTACAGTCAGGACTATATGGCTGCACCTATGACTCCAGTGTAATACCTGTATTACAGTCACTGGTACTGTAATACTGAAAGGACAGGCACAGGTGTTTTGATGTTGTTGTTACAGAGTTACTTACAAATTCTTTTTTTTTTTTTTATTGAATTTGTTGTTGTTATTTTAATGTAAAATAGTCCATAAAGGAGATAACATCTTTCATCAAATTCCAAGCACATACAAAAAGTTTGTATAGGCCTGGCTAATGAAAGTAAAAGGGAAAATATAGTATCTGTCTGGTTTTATTTAAATTTTCATTTCTTTGCTGTTTAATAAAATGATATAGATGATTCTTTTGCATAATATAACTTTGGAAATTAAGAAAAGTAGTTGCAGCTCAAGTTGTACTTAGTGAAATAATAACTAGAGTCCCAACAAACTTGGTTATATACTTCATTTCTCAAGAAAAGAGTACACTGCTTGAAGCTTTGGAATTAGTAATTTGTTTCTTGACCAATATCTCTTTGTAGAGATACATTGATAAAGGAAACAGAACATACACATGGACTGCTGTGAATGGCACTGATTACAGGTAACTTTTTTCTGTTCTCTGAATTCTGCATAGTTAAATGCCCTTTTAATTTATTTTGGTTAGTATTTTTAGTGTTATATTTTCTATACTAGTTAAGTCAGGATCAGGTCATTTTGTGTCTGGGCCTACAAGATTTGCTGGGTTCCTTTAAACCTTTACAGCTCAGAATTGTTTCTCTGTCTAAGGAAGAGAACCTCAGTCTTCTATCCAGCTGTTGAGATTTACCACTAGTGCATTTCATTATGCAGGAAAAAATTGATTTTGTGATTGGGTGTTAAGAATCTTATTTTTCTTCTACTTTCTGTGTAACTGTATACTTTGATTTTTAACTGTACACTTTCTCTTAGATTCCTCCTCTTTTCATTGTCTCCATGTTCTTGTTTTTAATATGCACATTGAAAATAAAGATGCCGTATTTTATTTATCCCAGTAAACAATGTAACACATTATTCTGTGCAAATCTCTTTCAGACACTTTTATAGCTTATATCACGACATGGCTAACCTACTTGTCAGATCTTAAGGGCAGAAACCATGCTACCGATTATCTCTGAAATCTTCAATCTATTTGTGACTAATTATCTAAAAATCATATACGAATGACAGCAGGAACAAATGAAGTATGGTATAAATCTTGCCCCCACTGCATACAACATTGGTGTGTACATCATTCCAAAATCATTTAAGCACACAGCTCTGTAACTTTGGTAGGAATGTAGCAAACTGACATTAAAAAAGAAGTTAAGGTTTACCAAATTTCAAAAAAGTTGAAGTATTCAAGTTCAAAACTAGATGGTTCAAATACCGAGTCAACTGTTTACCAAAATAATATTTGTATTGTGGTGAATTACAATAGCTTTTAGCTATTGTAATTGTATCAGTTCTCTTTTCTGCAATGTTCTGTACAGGTGTACAGCCAATGAGAATGCAAACATTAATTTGTAAGCAAAACCAAACAAATCAGTTTTAACAAGTAAATGTAGGTGTAGAACTTTATCTTTTATTCATCATCCCACTTTTAAGTTCAATTTCCTCTGTCATTGTACTCATTATCCTCAGTGGGAACAGATTTTTTTTTTTTTTTTTTAATCATAATATGTCATCTAGCAATCAGTAAAAAAAGATACTGGGTTTATATTAGTTCTTAATTCATACAGAGCTTCCTGGCATGAGATACAGCAAAAAATCCATGGAGTCACATTGCAGCAAGCCTGTTAAACATAAAATTATAGATTTTAATTAGCAATTTTTGTTGGCAGTAGCTGCTAATGACAGGTAAAGTGCTAGTGATTTCCCTAGAGGAGAATTAGTAGAAGGCTATCAGTAAATATTCAGCAATCTCACATTCTGTTTAAATGGCACATGTATCATTAAAGGTCATGCCATTTATGGTACAATTGTGCAACTTTTTTTTTTTTTTTTTTTAAGGTTAATTTCTGCAGCTATCTTTAGAAACTTCTGCAGTTTTGCAGACATGAAAATTGACAACAAATATTAAGGATGTGATGTGGGAGATGATACGTCTTCGGTGATGATTTGCACCTCCTGTCCTTTACAGACTTTTTTAAAACTGAACTCTCCTACATGTATATTGAATTAGTGGCAATAAGCGCCTTATATATATATATATTAAATATATTTAATATAAAAGGAATAACATGCATTGCAAATCTTAAAATATTATTGCACAGCGATGTTCAAAGGTTATTAGTTGTGACTGCATGATTCAGGAAAATATTTTGCATCTTGAACGTAAAGTGAATTCAAGTACTGCAAGATAAATTTCTTAATATATATTTTTTTAATGAGTTAATCATGCATCAAATTGGTACAGTACTACATGGTGTTTTTTACTGTCAGTCACCACGTTGACATGCTACATTGTAATGTTAAATGTGTTAGAGGAAGTTACAACAAACCCTGCTTTTTATTATTTGCAATTATTTGGAAATTCCTCTCTTATCCATTAAAAAGTGCATTTATGCCTAAATATTTGAATAAAAATGAAAAGAAACACGGGGAACTTTAAGACCCGTATGAATCTACTCATACCTATTTCAAAAAGTGAGGCTGGTATGTCACTACATAACTGTCTCATTTCATGATAATCTAATTTCCAAACTTGTTAAATGGTTTCAAAACACTTAAAAGGTGAAATTAGAAAACTGCTCCAAATAGCATAATTGTTTTACCTGTCTTATTTCTCTTGCAGTTTGGCATTGGTGCTACCATCATACAGCTTTTATTATATTAAAGCCAAAATAGATGAACCATTAATTCAAGCCAGATGTAAGTACTGTGAAGGTTGTCCTGGTTTTGTCAAGTATTGCCAAGTCTCAGATTCACTTTAACAAATGTTTAAAATTCATACATTTGGTTGAATTCACTAATGTTACCATATGTACCCAAAATCTGCAGCAATGATTCTAATCCAACACCCAAGGTACAAGAAATATTCTATAAAGATAGAATATGTGCAGGTACCCCAGTTCCACTGACAATCCCTTCTGCCTTGCTATGTACCTGTAGAATCATTGCTTTGCGTATCCTCTGTTGCTGTAATTTTAAGGGTCTGGTTACTATTCTTTTTCATTCTATTAGGTAAATATTATTATATGGACTATAGTAGTAAGTTCACTTTGTTATTTTTGCTGTAGGTGCAGTATTATATTTTGGAAATTACCTTTGATACCTGTAGAAATAGATAAATATGACAGCACTGTTTCATTTGTATTGCGGCAAGGCTTTTATTCTGCACTCTACAAATGGTTTAAGTGGATGTTTTTAATGCATTTTTGGCTTAGACTGTTTACAAGCCATTTACAGATTCTGTAGTGGTAATTGGGAATGATACTTGTGAGTATTGAAAGCTTTTTTTTTTTTTATTACATCTATATAACATCTAACTAGAAGATCTAGATAGTAGACAGAATAGACTCATCAAATCCTTTTAACTTTATCCAAATATGAATAGATGTGCAGTTAAATACAAGGTTAAAAAAGCACTGTTAATGTCCCTGACAGGCATAGATTAAACTTTAATGAAATTGCTGTCCTCTACCTTCACCCCCTGGGTGTGAAAATTATAGCAAGTTTTTAATAATTAGTGATTTATTTTTATAACTTTATCAAATCTTTAGTTTAAAATTAAAGTTTTAGTAAGTTAACATGTTTCTTTTTATGGATTGGATCATCTGTTTTTGCACTTACATGAGTATAGCCTGCAAAACAGACCCTTGAAATAGCCACAGTATATAGAAGGTACTTGAGAAATAATTGACAAGGGCATATATTTTCCAGTGTTCAAATATGTTTGTCTTTTTCCAGACTACAGCTGTACATAAATTGAACCTTTGATCTTTCTATGCACAATATTTTTATTCAAGGGACTGTTTGAATAAAATATTGGTTTGTGACCCCTTTTGCTTTACCCTGTTTTTTTCTGTTTCCCTGCTTTCTCTTTCTGATGGATAGTGGCAAACAAAATGGGCAAGTATATTCTTGTTGCTCAGTTTCCTTCTGTTTACTGCAGTTGATATTTTTTCACTTGTATTTCTATTCCTACTGGACATTCTCCTCTGTATTCCTCATCTCAGGATTTTTCCCATTTTCATTGGGTACCATACCAATAGGAAGAAGAAAAAAAACTAGTGTTTTTCTGTTTTCATATACATTGTAGTATGTTGTGAATCTCTAATCCTTGCTCATCTGGTCCTGGTGTTCAGTGACACCAGCCTTTAAAGCCATTATTTTCAGTAGCATTGAAAGTGATGTTTACATAGATGAGGGTTTTTTGTTTGTTTGTTTGTTTTTGTTTTTTAACTTTATTGCTGAAAATACTAGAAACATTTTCCTTCATGTTCTAACAACTCTTTGTCTCAAATATTTCTTTGTATCAGATTGTAATTCTAATGAAAACATCCCATACATTTACATGATAATTAAATGTCACCTCTAATTAGGTTGTTAGATACATTATTGTTGTCAGGTGTGTGTTGTATATAATATTCAAATAATTTCATCCTACACTGTGACATACTGAGAAATATAAAGTATATTAGTAGGAGAATGTTGCAAAATGAACATTCATAGATGCATGCAAAAGCTAGTCAAGTGTTTGAGAAGGAAAACGATGGTAATAAGTCATTTACTTATTTGATGTTTTCTCTTCATCTTTGTAGATTCAGAAACACTGAAGCTTGATCATTTTGATGAAGCTGGCTATACTTTTTTAGCACCAAGGTTGGTTTATTTCCCAGTAGTAAGTGTTATTTCAGCAGTAAATAGGAATTTTGGTTAATGACGTTTACAAAATGTAAATAATTTACATTTACAAAATGTAAATGTAATAATAGGTTAATGACATTTACAAAATATGGGCTTAACCGATAAAGATTTTGGTTAAAAAAATTGGTTAAAATAATTGCCTTGAGATTTATATTTTTTTAAATTTAAGAGTTTCAAAGCTGTCTATCACTTAGGAATGAATTAATTTTTCATTCATTGAACACACATATTGACTGAGTCATTGAAAAATTGATCAAGTAAGTTCATTAGTTCCCTGTTCTTTCATGTGAAATTGTGTGGTCCTGGTTGCCTTTGTAAAAGTGTGTTTACAAGGGAAACATAGTAAGATAAATAGCTCTGAAAAATTAATTTCCTTTATTTCCTAACTTTCCAAGTTAGTTATGGTAAATAACAGAAATGCTGCACCACAAAGATGAGTCAAAAATTGGTCCATTCCTTTTTTATCTTATGAATTTCTGTATGCTTTTAAGTTTAGACAGTTATATTGATTCATATGTAATACATAGTCTTCTGTCTTCAAATGTACTCTCATCAGTAACTGTTTAATTTTTCTGAAGGACTGAAGTTATTTATGATCAATTGTACCCACTAACAGTTTCCAACATGTCACTAGTCGTTAAACTGATCTATATGGAAAGGGCCTGTCTGATATGGACCTCTGCTTAAATGTGAACATTGGTATAGTACAGCAAATTATGCCAATAGTCTTTCAGGGATATGGTAAAGTAAGTAAAGAGTTATAAGATAGCTTAATAAGATATTCAAACAGACTTCTGTTGTTCATAAAGTTAATTTAATAAGTTCAGTTAAAAAGAGAGCTCCTGGCTTTAGTGCTGAATATTCTTTACATTTTAATTACAGCTGTCTAATGCCACTCACCATCTAATATATGCCTTCAAAATGCTCAGTGACTTTTATTGTGCTAATTTTTATTCAGTGAATTGCCCACTGATATACTGCTTTGCATTATATAAATGACAATAGTTTCCTGTTAATCTGTTTTGCATATGTCAAAACAAAGAGCATTTATATGTGTATAGGGTGTGTACTCTATTAAAATTGCCTTTAAGTCTTCTCAGAAATTAGGATCTCATCCCATAAATCCAGCCAAAGTTGAACATAAAGTGACAATTTCTCCTACAGCAGTCCAGATACTTTCCAGTACAGTTTAACCCAGTAGGAGTCTTATTTCCCTGGGCATTTTCTTATTTATTTTACAGACGCTATTGTCTCCTAACTTCATGGCCTACACAAGTCCAGAGTGCTTTTTCTGAGAATCTGTGCCCTATGTCATACATGCAGCTTTGTTAGAATTCAGATCTAGGCAGGCACTTGAACCCTTGATTTCCTGTGTATTCCTGAAATACCAAATATGATCAGGACTATTTTTAAATTCATATTGACTGTGTAAGTGACATAGCCAACCACCTCACACTAGTGGCACAATACTGCTTTTACTTTCACATTGCTGATTCATATTTGTCTGCTTCAGAAACATGAAACAAATCTTAGAAACTGGTGTTCTGTTGTTTTTCAGAGAATACTGTAGTGATGTAAAGAAATCAGAAAACAACACCGAATTTTTATTAAATTTTAATGAGTTTATTGATAGAAATACTCCAAACAGTTCATCATGTAAGTACTCTTCTCAATCCACTGATTCCCCTGCCGGCCGCCCCCCTCCCCTTAGGAAAATGCTCATAAATGAGAATTAATCAAAATGAAAGCTTTCATGCCCAAATCACACGTTGTTTTTTTATCTTCACTGTTATTTATTATTTTTTAAATAGAAATACATCTAGTGTTGAACTTTTCTACACAAGACAGATTGAAGTCTGGAGTTTTCTGGGTTTATTTAAGAATGATAATGATTGCAGGGCATAATGAATTCAGTGTTTTACATGCTTCCCTTTAACCTTATGTTTTGGCAGCAACCTACTACTGGCTTTTTTTTTGTGCACTCCAAGTATTTTGAATTGAAATGTTTTTCTCTTGAGATCATCAGCCAAAATATATCTCAAAAAGACTTAAAATTCTTGTAATAAAACCATCAGTCTGTTTTCTTGTTAGCTTATGTAACTAAAGAAAAAAAATCTGAGAATAAATATAACCAGAATAAAAGATGAGAAAGGTCTTTTACAGATTGGTTAGAGATTTCTCTTAGGCTTGAATTGTTTAAGATCATAGATGGATATAATTGCTGCAGTGGTGAGCACTGGGCTTTAGGATGGTACTCATATTTAGCATTTTGATTTAATTTCTAGTAAAATGTGAACACAGCAAGGGATCCAACGGCAGTACCCTTGTTTACATTATATAGTATATCATGATAGTGTGCAAGTGAATACAGGAGGTGAATCTGTGGCATTAGATGCAGTTTAGCGGGTTTACCTAGCGAAGCCATGTAAGCATATCTAATTAGAATTAAATTAATGTATTAAAATGATATGAGAGAGTGCTTCCTGCTGGTAGATCAGAGCTGCTGGCTCTATGCATAGCATGTCTACAAATTCAGGCTGCAGTGGGAAAAAGCCTTTTGGCAAAAGCTTAAGGAGCTTCTCAATACCCTAATACTTAATGATCAGTTTTGTGAAAACAGGTTGAATTAGGGCATTAAAAAACAAAACAAAAAAAAACTGAGTTTTCTTGAATCTGAAATTCAGGCTGTCATGGGTCTCTGGAGCAAAACCGAAGAAAAAGGATTTTATGGATTTTTTATTTTTCTGAATGAATGTTCAGTATGTTCTACAGGGCTGAGCGGCCAGAGTTTTGCAGAATTCAGAGTTGCAAATTCCAGTCATAACTCTAACACTGCTTTGCTATGTGACATTAAAAACCAAGCAGCAGCTTTTCCCTCTACACTTCTAATTACACTATAGCCCAGTTTAATTTTCCATAAAAAAGAAAGTGATAAAGTCTGTATTAAAGTGTGTGCTTTAGTTGACCATTCCTAGAAGCTACTTTTACAAAGTAATATTGAAAAAGATGCTTGAGAAGCACTGACTTCAAGTCACCTTTTCAATGATATTTAAAAATGACATATCCATCTAAGCCACTAATTCAAAAGAAGACAAATAGGTGTGTGTTTGTTTGTTTGAGAGTTTGAGACTAAAATGATTGAAAAATTTATATTGTAGTTGAATTATCTCATTTTTTGTAACATGTGAGAGTAAGTACTCAGTAAAATTTAAATGTTTATTTGTGTGCAACCTCTTTAAAACTGAGATAAAAATGTTTGAATTAAAATGTTTTAAAATTAAGTTTATTTCCAAATATAACACAAGGCCTTGCAAAGTTGAGACTTGGTGCCTTAAACAACTTGCTTAATCTTTTGCTGCAAGGAGAGTTTTTTAGGATAGAACAAAGGAAAAGCTGAAGTGAACTCAGGAGTTTCAGAACAGTCTGTTTAACAAGGATTACTTGATGTAATTTGAAGTTAGACTGAATGTATCATAAAAATAGCCCAATTTTGGTGGTAGTAGCATTTGGACAACTTGGAATTTCATTTTAGCAGTTTAAGCCCCATGTCATATGGTTTCAGATGAGTGTCTTGCCTCTTTTGCTAGGTAATACTGATATGATCATTAGAGTTTTGCTGGATGCAGGATTTACAAATGAACTTGCCCAAAATTATTGGAGTAAGCTTTATCTGTAAGTATTTCTGTTACTTGCTTTTTTTTCATTTTTTCTTTTTTTTAAACGAATTTCAAAGCCTGAAAATAAACTCTTTCTTAACAATTTGGTAATAATGTAACATATATGTGTGTGTATATACAGATATACAGTTAATCTTTACACGGGGTAGATATTTAATTCACAGTTACGCACTTAAAGGGCAACCCTTGCCATAGGAACTTAAGATTTACGTTAGTTTTGATTTTAAAACTCCTGTTTACAGGGATGGAGTTGCTGCACAATTTGTTGTTACAGATGGTGGAATTACCAGAGTGTTTCCCAAAAGGTAAGAATATTATAAAATAGTGTAATATGATAATGAAAAGCAACTTTGCATACTGTCTAAATCTGCACTGGTAACTATAAAACAAATGGGATGTCTTGTTTTTCTTTGATTTTATCTATCTTCCGGCTTGAAACTGATCTTTAACATATTATTTCCATAGCAGGTGGTGTAATGTAGGTTTCTAATCAGTATAGAGGGGCAGTAAAAGGAGTGCCCTTGTGCTGGTGGTGGGGCCATGTTAATCCCTCATTACTCCTAAGCATTTGGTTGTTTGGCAGGCTGGCAGACAGAAAATCAATAAAGTAGTAGATGATTTTTTCTAGACTAGTAGGAGCAGACCAAGTGATCCAGGGCCTTCAAGAGAGAAAAATGTATCATTACCAGAGGGCAAAAAGAGAATGTTAAAGTTGATTCATATAATCAACTAAAAACTACCTTCAGTGATCAGGAGTAGTGAGGGTACCAGTACAGACATATTAAGTGGCAAATTTATCTGATTGTTTAGGTTATTCTGTTTCCCCAAAATGGGAGAATGCCAGTGGTTTTTGCTCCCCAAAACAGTTTCTTTGTTTGTTTGTTTGTTTTGTTTTGTTTTGTTTTGTTTTCATGTTATTAATGGCATGAGATAATAGGATAGTGTTTTCTTAAGAGATAGCATGTGGTAAGGTTTGTTTATGTTTTGTTATAAATAACCTTACAGTAATATTTATCTCTGTATATCTAAAAATGAGGAGACAAGATCCATGCTGTTCCTAGAATACTTTTTTTTTTTTTTCCTAAAATTTTGTTTTACTAATGGTACCTGGCACTTAACCAGCTAAAGCTAATAAAGTCTGAGGATTATATAAGTGAATCTCACATTATTTCCAACTATGAAACATTAAACCAAACCGAAACAAAAAAGAAAACCTGTGCAGCATATCTTTCATGAGATCATAACCATCTTTTTTTTTGTTGTTTATTATTATTTTTTCATGATTAGGGCAGGAGAAGATTGGTTAGAAAATGCTGAAACTTACGAAGTCAGCTTCTATAAACGGAGTTTAGATAATGACAACTACGTTTTCACAGCTCCGTACTACAACAGTAAGTCATCACTGTTTTGAAATTTTGGAGCTAGCTAGTCTAATGTAAGTATATTTCTGGAAATTTCCAATACCAGTTGAGCTCACCAACAAAGGTTTCAAGTCTGATACTTCAAAAGGAAAAAAGTCTTGGACATCACCTATTGTTAAGGGAAAGGTAGCTGGGAATGCACCAAGGACATAATAACTTTTAATCTACTTTGGTGGCCATGTTCATCAAGAATTAACAAAGCTGAGAAGACATGCAAAGTATTTGCGCTTATTTATTATACCGGAAGAGTGTTTTCTGAAGATGCTTTGGCAGAATTATTTAAAAGGAAGTGAAAGAAAATTGCACTCAGGAGAATAAGATTACTTAAAAAAAAAAACTATTTGAGCTGAATTCTGTGTATTTCTTCAGCAGTGAACCTAATTTGGCAAAGCAGGTACAAGAGCCCACTGCACTGCAGCTTAGTTTAAAGTTTTGCTTTTGAATTCTATTTCAAATAGCTATTACTCACCAAAACAGCTTATATGAAATACTGTGATATTTAAAACCTATATGTGCTCATTACTGATGTGAGCAGCATTAACCTTGCCAAGCTCATCTAAAAGCAGATGCTACCACAAATGACATTCTTCCCTCTTAAACATATGGGATCTTTTATTGCTGTTATTTCATATGCATTTATTACATCTTTTCTCAATAAAATATTAACAAGGTAATTAAATAAATTCTTTGAAGCCTTTGTTGTTCCTTAAAGAGCTCCAGGGGATGTATTTTTAACTTGCTTTTTCATACAAAGCGGTGTTGAAAACGGGCTGAAGTCTGTCAAAGTAGTAATTGTCAGTTAGAGAGTGGTGTTAGTATACTCTGTATTGAAAAATACAGACAACAGCAGGATAAAATCTTTGCTCTGATCCTAGTTTTAACAGTGTGTAAAGTTATTCATGGCTGTTTGCAGAAAAAAAGGCTACAGTAACTTTATGAAGAGACAACATACAAAATATGAATGAAGAGAAGTAACCAAAACTATTTCTCTTAGCCATCTAGGTGTTAGATCTGAGCTATTGAAGGTGATAAGTAAAAAAGTACAACTAGGTTTTCAAATAAGAATTCTTGGAATGATTCTGGGTATTTGAACAATCATTAATTTCAATTACAGAGGAAGAGACTTTTATCTCACCCTTTTTTTTTTTTTTTTTTCCTTCCTTCTATACTCTCAGAAAGTGGTGCCAATAGCTATGAAACAGGTATTATGGTAAGCAAGGCTGTGGAAATAACAATTAACGGGAAACTTCTGAAACCTGCAGGTAAGATAGAATGGAGCTAAAACTCTAAATACAGGTCTTACTTTGTTGTTGCTCAACAGTGAATGAGAAATTTAATTGAGATTTCAAAGGAGCTTCAGTTTATATAATATTCTTTTCTCTAAGACTTTTAATCTTACTAGTGGAAATCAAGCCAGCAATCTGGCTGTGTTTGAGTAAGACTAGTTAATTTATTAGTCTCATGAAGGATGTTGGTGGTCAGAAAACAGAGCAAAACTCATCTTTTATACTTTTCCAGTTTAATAATTTAGATGTTATTATAATTTTCCTATTTTTTAGGATTCTACAGTTACCTTTTTTTTCTTTTGCATTTTACTAAAAAAGACTTTCATGTATTTCTTGTTAGTTGTTGGAATAAAAATTGATGCAACCAGATGGATGGAAAATTTCACAAAAACCACAATCAAGAGCCTGGTAAGCAATTGACCAAGTCTTTTTTTGAACTTTATGTGCATTTCTCAAAGCTTCAGATACAAGTAGGTCTAACAGCTTTTTGTGCCAGAGTCACACTGATGCATAGATGCCAAGTAGTTGTGGTATTTAAATCATTCAAATGCACAAAATAAATCTATGTTGAAACAGGATGCGTTTTGTACGTGTCTTGCTTTCATAATTATAGAACATGGATAAAGACAAAGAAAAAATGACATATTGTAGCCTGTAGGCTGCCTACTAAGATCATGCTGTAGTAGTGAATAAAATCTGCAAAATAATTTCTTCCAAAAAAAATGAAAAAAGTGAATTTATTTTTATTTAATACAGAGGGTGTGTAAGCAGGGACTTGTAAGGATTTATATTGCAATCAACATCACAGCATTTTAGCAGAAATTAATGAAATAGTCACCTAGCCCTTTTATTTTTTACATCTAGTCATAGAATTGTATTTAGGTATAAATGAGAAGGAGAAAAAGGTAAAGGAAAAACTAAATCATTATGTGGTACATTGGGAAAGGGGAGGCACAAAATGGAAACAGTTACAGATCAACTAGATAAGGCGATGTTGCTTGATTGTTTGTATATTAAGGGAATTGGTAACTATGGTCATTGTAGGTATTAGAGCTAGGTAAATGCATTGCCTAAAATGTCAGAGCTAAGGAAAAAAAATGAAAGAGAGAGTAATTTATTTGAAATGAATGGCTACAGCATTGTGGTAATTATTTTGCTCAGGATATAATGTGTGGAAACAGTTATGTGTGTATAATCACACATATTGCAAGAAAAAGAGAGAAACATGCTAATAATCAAAGCTAAATATAGGTGGTGGGCTTCCTTTGTCACATATGATTACCATACTTAGAGATTCGTGAAGCTTTTCAATCAAAAAGATACTTGGTAAATGTTTTTCTAGGCTTTCTTTATATACTCAAAATACATGCAAATGCACGTCCTTTCTCTTTTACTTTATACCTGAAATCTTGGTAAGTCTCCCCCACCCCACCCCCCCAAGGTAGGTTAATATACAGATATTGAAAATCACATCACTTGTTCTTGTCTTGATTGATAAATATCAATTAAAAATACAGTTTCTTTTGAAACACTTTTGTGAAGATTACTATACTTCTGTTTTTTAGTGCAACAGTGAAATCTGTGGCTGTGAAAGAAACAGTATGGTAAGAATATATTCTGTTAGTGAAAAAATGACTAATTTTCTCTAGATTTATGTAGACCATTATCCTATCATGTTATTATTTGAGGATTAATATTTTGAAAACTTAGCCTTTTGTGAAAATTAGAAGTGGAGAGAGTAAAAGAGCGAATAAAAGTCAGGTGAAATGTTTGTTTCAAGAATCATTGCAGTAAGATTATGAGAACAAGAGGGAAAAAGAAAAACAATAGAGTTAGACCAATAGAGAATGACATGAAGAAAAATGTGGAAAAGATAACTTTCAAAGCACAAGGTAATCCTGAAAAAAAAATGAATAATTAAAAAGAAAAAAAAAAAAGGAAAAAAAAAAAGGAAAGACAACTAGAAGAGTACCTTAGAAAAAGGTAAATACAAAGTAAAATGTACCAGAGTACGTGATGTACCCTTCAACAACCATTAGTTATCCTCCCTTCCTCTGTTTCCTGACCGATCAGGACTTGGGGATCCCACAGCTCTGCTGGCATGCAGGAGAGTACAATTTCAGCAGCTATCACAGTATCAGATTCTGCCATGTGCTTAAAAGCTTTCTCTGCTCAGGTCTTCTGCGAGTTCTTTTGTTGAGTTTGAAGAATGGTAAATGCAGGAGTTATAACAATAATGGTAATCTGGGAGTCTATTTGGCCTCACTGCTATCTCCTCAATCTCTGATTACAGGGATCTTTTACAAAGTACAAAGCATAGGGAACCAGTGGTCTTCCCAGTCCTGCACCTGACACCTGGAAGAAACTCGCTGGGCAAGCTTGAAATATATAGAAATGTGAAAAAAAACATGAATAGCAAGACTCTGCCTTTAGGACCTTTACCATTAGAAGCTGCAAATTGTAAAGGACTTTAAACATGGCTTGAAAGCATATCAGAAGTTGTAGCCCCTTATTATGAGTTAAGATTCAGTTATCATCCGATTTCATAAGGATAAAGCGCTCTTGGAGCTACCAAAGGATTGAATAAATAAGAATTTACAAAACAACTTTTATGAAATTAAGCCACAAATAAGCCTTTGATCTCCACAAACTTTTATAGTACTGATAATGCTACTTATTTTAGCATAGTATTGGCCCTTGGCTATGGGGTTGTGATTTAGCCTCATAGATTGGAAGATATTGGCAGTGTTGAATAATAATAATAATAATAATAAATTCTCACAGTGTTCTCTTGGCAAATTCTACAAAACTTATTTTACTTTTTTTATAATAGCATGTGGATTGTGTTATCCTTGATGATGGTGGATTTCTTTTGATGTCAAATAGGGATGAATATACTCAACAGGTATGTTTATTTTTACATGTAGTTTTTAACAACATAATTGTTTACTTTTTCATAAGAAAACTACATGGAAGTACTTTAATTTAACTCTATACATTCTATTTCATCAGATTGGAAGATTCTTTGGTGAAATTGACCCTGGCCTGATGCGAAACCTAATTAATATGTCCCTGTATGCCTTTAACAAGTCGTATGACTATCAGTCAGTCTGTGATCCTGAAGAAGAACCAAAGCAAGGAGCTGGAATTCGTTCGGCGTATGTGGTCAGTAGTCTCTCATGAGGTTACTGGCATTCCTTTAAAAGCGTGCAGGTGTTTATACAAATAACATAATCTTTTTTTTTTTTTTTTTTCACAGCCTACAATAACAGATATTTTGCATCTAGGATGGTGGGCTTCGGCAGCTGCATGGTAAGTACAAGTGTGTAGGAAATCTGTATGTCAAAACTGGAATTCTTCAGTAGTTTGAGACTATTAGTCTTCCCTCCCCCCCTCCTCCCCCAAATAAAATAAAATAATAATAATAAAACTCTGAACCCTTCGTTTTTGTCATTACTCAAGGTGAAAATTCTTATTTCTCCAAACCCCTTTGAATATGCAGTGATCTGTTAACAGTCAAATTCAAAACTGCTTTTGCCAGGTTTTGTGACTGTGTGCTCTGACTCTACAGTCAGCTTCAGCAAGTAAACTGGGATTAATGGTCTGATTGGCAGCTGTGAAGGTTCAGATGAATGGCTAAGGGGGCCTACAGGTAGGGACACTTTATCAGGAAGTTTAGTTATAGGACAAGGGGGAATGGCTTTAAACTGAAAAAGGGGAGATTTAGATTAGATATTAGGAAGACGTTCTTTAGTTTAAGAGGTTGGTAAGACACTGGCACAGGTTGCCCAGAGAAGCTGTGGATGCCCCATCCCTGGAAGTGTTCAAAGACAGGCTGGATGGGGCTTTGGGTAATCTAGTCTAGCGGGATGTCTCCCTGCCGATGGTAGGGGGTTGGAATTAGATGACGTTTAAAGTAATTTCCAACCCAAACTATTTTATGAAATTATATTCAGAATTATTGGTCATTTTCAAGAGCCATGTAGACAACATACCAAATTGGAGTAAACTACTGCGGCTGATGTGATTTTTACACTGGTGTAAATTGCACTCGTGGAGACTCTCATTTTTTGTAAAGTTTCATGATATTTATTTTTTTAGAGTAATTATCAAGCTGGAATAAATTACATATTTTATGGAGTTATGAGTTAAAATATATAGCAGCTGAACAAACATAGTTATTTTCTCACAGCTAGCATTGTGAAGATTATATGTTGTTTTTTATTGTTGGTTACATTTTGTTAACAGCTAAAATCTTGGTTTTCTTGGACAACAGCAAACCTCAAAAACTGGAGATGGGCAGTAATCCAGAAGAGAAACTTGAGCTCTTCACACACAGAGAAACTTTAGTGTATCAGTGTTCAAATCAGACTTGGTGGTCTGGACTCAATTTAGACCTGAGGTTTATTTCGTGTGATGTTTAACTTGAAAGCACCACATGAAAGTTCTTTCTGTGGACATGTTTTTAATGGAATCTAGGTCAGGAGCAGGCAGAGAAAGCCATTAAGCAAGCAAAGTGAAAAGGGCTGACCAAAAATGGATTCAGTGAGGCACCTGGCAAAAGGAAACTTGGAGAAATAAGAGAAAGCAGGTTGAAGAAAACTATAATGTTTCAAGCAATAATGTGAGATAGAAGAGTGATAATTTTCAAAAATGTATGTGGGATACATCAGCATTTAGTTAAGACAGTATGTACTGTTTCTCCTTCATGCTCTTTTAACTCAGACTTTGCAGTATTTCCAGGTTGCCTTTTTCTCTCATTCCCTGTAAATTCTGTGCCCCCTTATGAAGGGCTGCATGAGGATTACTGTTTTCAGTCAGCAAATTCTATCATTGTTGAATGGTATTAGGTGTCTTACCATCCATGACAGTTGGTGCACTGTCCATCTGATGATGATTCAAGGTAGAAAGGTGTGGAAGTGAATCCAGAGCTCCTTCAAGAACTACCTTGACTGGAAGGATGACAGGCAGATTCAGTTTTGCTATGTATAGATTACAGTGGTTTAGGAGAAAAGGAAAAAAGTCGTAGAGGTTGAATAAAATTATACGGTCCCTTTCCACTGCAGAACAGGTATTGTAATAATGTGATAAGGAGAGATCAGGTCATGTTTGTAGTTAGAGGCAATCCTAAAACATGACAACAGAAAGATACAATTTTAAGGTTTAAGTAGAAACAGTGAGACGAGGAATGTAACTCGATTCCTGTTTTGGTAGGTCAGCAGAGGAGAACAGAGCTAACTGGCAAACCAGTACTTGCTTCAAGTAAATAACATTGAAAAAATGTTATCATGAGTAAAGAAAAATAATTTTGAAATAAGTAGAGCTCTTTAAACCTAAGTGTTTTGGCATCATCTAGGATGAAAATATATTCCATACCTCAAGAGCAGGAATGGAGGTGATTTTAAAAGTCAATGGTTACAGTCATTTTTGTAATATACTTGTTATGTGCTGCTGTTCATCTCCTTCTCAGCAATTCAATGAGCCGTAATTAGTGTAAAGTAGAATTCAGGAGCATTTTCCCAGGATAGGGTGGGGGTGGGAAGTTCAGAAGAAGTTCTAGGTGGTTTGAGTGCTGGAGGAACACCACCATGCCTCTTCTACCTCCTGCAGAGAGATAAAAGAAAGGCATGGATGGTGTGATAATGTTTCCGTTATGTGAGTTATGGGCACAAATGATAGCAAATTTCAACTGTGGAATAAAAGATTAATGTGAAAGAAGACAAGAGAGTAACTGGAAAGAGTAAAACTGTAAAATTTTAAAAAGCACGGCTTTAATAAAAGCCGTAAAAGTATAATTAGCTGTGATAATTCTGCTATTAATTACTCTTGAGTAATTTTTAAGGACCCAGTAAAACACAAAGAAGATAAAAAAACTTTTAATGAATATATATTGTCTTTCTGTGTTCAGGTCTATCTTACAGCAGCTGTTTTTGAGCTTGACTTTCCCACGTTTCCTTGAGGCAGGTAAGTCAAGAGAATGTTAGAGAGTCAACTTTGACTGAAATAGAAGGTAAGAATCTAGGCTGGGAGCCATATTGGGATCTCCCCTTTGCGTCCACAACTTTTAAGATGTCGTTATTTATTTATTTATTTATTTTCCTCTTCCTGGCAGCTGATATGGAAGATGATGATTTCTCTGCTGCCCTGCCTAAAACAAGTTGTATCACTGAGCAAACTCAGTATTTCTTTGAAAATGATGATAAATCTTTTTTTGGCATTGTAGACTGTATAAACTGTTCAAGGTAAGTCTTCTTCAATATTAGTAATAGCTTTTGAATATTCATTTTTTATACAAAAAATGACGACACCGTTATAAGAACAAAAATATATTTTGCATTAATTACATCAAGCTCACATAAGCAAAGTAGAGAAGTATACAGGCAGTACACTGATAAATTGCATTCTTTTTGTATTTGTTTAGAAGGAAATTTAATTGTAATAATTGAATTATCATGGAAACATTTTACTCAAATTTTTGTTTAATAGCCTATATGCTCTGTGAAAATAGATCTTGTATTTCTGTTGCTATTGTTCTTTTTTATTTATTTATTACATGAATTAAAGAGATTCTGTAATATTCAGAAGCAGATTATTTCCTTTAATCTGGTTATTTGTTGGGATTTATGATGGTCAAGAAGATTATGCAATTTATCTTCAAATTTACCTTCTAGTCAATAGCACTGAAGATTTAAGAGCTGTCATAGAGAGTATTAACTTCAGTGTTTATCAGTCTCTGAGGGTATTGTTGGAAAGCTTGGAAATATTTTGTCTTGAGTAAACAAATAGTTCGATTTTCTAAAGATGATTCTTTGACTCCCACATAGCACACATTGCCTCAACCTGTTTCTTTTCCGTCTTACAGACAGGTTTATGTGTGTTCATTTTTGTTTTGTTTGGCTGTTTGTTTGTTTTTTTGGTGTTGCTAGGAGAAAAAATGATGCTGAACTGATTTTATTTCTCAGTACATCTACTGCTTTAGCAGCACCGAGCTGTAAAATCAATTATAGGCCTTATATGCTCTTTTCCATTTTTTTTCCTCTAATAAGTCTAGTTGAAAGAGGGAACCATGGAAATGTCAAAAAGATTACAAAATTTGTTATAAATGTTTCTTACTGTTCATTAATAGAAAAGATAAACAGCAGAAGGCAGTTTGATTCTTAGAAGTTGGATTACTTTTTATTCCAGTCATGTGTGTCCTTCATATACGGTTTTCCTTGTTTCATTTAAGCATATTTATTGTTGGCTTTTTTTTCCAGACTTTATCATGCAGAGAAGATTTCAAACACCAATCTGGTATTCATTATTAGTGACAGTCAGCTGCTGTGCCGCTCCTGTGATCCAAAACCACTGATGCAAGCAGAGAAGCCGGGTATCCTTTAAAATCATGTTATTTAGTTATGTGGGATGATTTTTTGGTCTATGGAATACTGCAATATATTAGGAAAAGAGTGACCTGATCATGTATATATTAGTAGTGTTCTTGCCATCAGAGTACTTGAGGCAGCAGATATTTATGGATGATACCACAGTGTCTGAGGCAGCAGTCAGAGAGGTAGAGAGCAAAGCTGTTTTTTGTGAGGACCTTAACAGGAATGGGCCCAAAGGAACTTAACGAAGCTTCCATAAGGCAGGTGCAAAGTCTTCCAGGACAGAATGCCATGCAACTGGACAGGCTGGGGACTGAGTGATGAGAACCAGCTTTACAGTAAAGGACTTGAGGAGAAGAAATTGAAAATCAGTTGGCAGTATGCCTAGCAATGAAGAGGGTCAGTCACATCATGGGGTATGTTAGCAGGAGTGTAGAAGTGTTAGCAGGAGTGTTAGCAGGCTGGCAGAAATGATCCTTCCTATCTCATCTGCACTGGTGAGACTGCATCTGGAGTGCTTTGAATGGTTTGGGGCTCCACAGTACCATACTGTCATAGTGGAGCAAATCACAGAATCATAGAGTGGTTTGGGTTGGAAGAGATCTTAAAGATCACAGAATCTCCTCCCCTGCCATTGGCAGGAACACCTCCCACTAGACCAGGCTGTCCAAAGCCCTATCCAACCTGGCCTGGAACACTTGCAGGGATGGGGCATCCACAGCTTCTGTGGGCAACCTGTTCCAGGACTTCACCATCCTCAGAGTAAAGAATTTCCTCTTAATGTGTAATCTAAACCTATCCTTTTTTGGTTTAAAGCCATTCCCCTTTGTCCTATCACTATACACCCCCTCCTCCCCCCCTGGCAAAAAGTCCCTCCCCAGCTTTCCTGTAGGGCTCCTTTAGGTACTGGAAGACCTGTAGAGCCTCCCCAGAGCCTTCCCTTCTCTAGGCTGAACAACAGCAACTTTCTCAGCCTCTCTTCACAGGAGAGGTGCTCCAGCCCCTTGATCATCCTTGTGGCCTCCTCTGGACTCATTCAAATATTTCCATGTCCTTCTTGTGCTGGGACCTCAGAGGTCCAGTAAAGGACCATCAAGGTCATTGGCAGCTGGAGTGCAGGACTTACAAGGGGAGCTTGAGACACCTGGGTTTCTTCAGCCTTAAGAAAAGGCAAAGGTATGTCTGTCTAGAGAAATAAGTGAAAAGGGAAACACCAAGATAATAAAAGGGTTTGGTCAGTAAAATTTGAGTATTACAATGATGTCTGTAATACTCAGGCAAAGTGATTGAGGCACTTCAGGGTGTGCTTACTGCCAATGAGAACTACTTAGTCCTTGTGGAAATTGCTTTAACCATCAAAGGCTGGAGTTTTCCAGCTGCAATCATAGAATTTCTTCAGAGCTGGTTGGAGACATAGGATGGTACACCTGCCAAGTACAGTCCTTGCAGCACACGCATTAAAATAAAAAATCATGTGAAAGGTTGTTCTAATGTAAAACAATCTCCTGAAAGAAAAGCAGATGGTAGAGATGACTGTATTTCTTTGGCACAAGTAATGCGTTCATTGCCACATTAATAAAATGGGAATTCCATTTACGCTTGGGCTGAAAAAGGAAGTTACATCGGGGTGGAAGTAATATTCATGTCATCACAGAGCTATGTAAACACAGCCTAATATTCTAATTGGCTTCAGTCCATGACAGTTTGATTAACTGTTGCTACTGTCTGAATTTATGGACAGGACTTGCTACAGAAAATGAAGCACGTTTGATGGGAAATGGTCACATTACTTGCATTTCCCTGTGGGGCTCCAACCTTCCAGAGAGCAGTAAATGACCTAAAATGGCAGTCTGAGCAGCTGGGTGGGCTTATATTGACTAAATGAACTATTTTATTTTTCATTTCAACTATGCAGTACTAAGCTAACCTCTCTTTTCTACAACTAAGATACATTGTGAAATGCAGGTGTAGCATAACATCACACAGATAGGCAGAATGACCTTTAGGTGCTATTCAGATGGTTATTATTAGGCTCTGCTTCCTTCAGGCTGGTACAACTTTGCTTGTACACATGGTCTTTTAGAGTTCTTCTATGTTTCTATTTCTTTTTCACCTGGGACCCCACAGAGGAAAGGGAAGGTGAGTCTGATAACATCTGAATGAATACAGAAATAGATTGCAGAGCTGTAGAACTAAATTCCCTGTCTTCTTGCCTTTACTTCCATGGGGCTTTTCTACTCACAGCAAAGCACTACATGAATAGGATTGATTCAAGTATAAGTTAGAGCTAAGACAGGCAAAAGTTTCAGCAGTTGAACTTTCAATGTTTTTTAAAAAAACTCTAGCTTAGCTTTAAGGTGTGTACTACCAACAGTGCAATTGATTAAAGAAAAAAAAAAAAGTGACATACAGAATGGTAATACAAACAGGTTCAATAGAAGACTGTTTTGCAGCATTTAGTGCACCAGTGCCTTTCTAGTGTGCTGCAATGATTTCTGTTCCTTGTTAGCCTGTAGCTAATGTGAGGTATCACATATATGCTTAAATATCAGCAGTCATGAGTTTCATATAAACTAATGCATTACCTCATATTTACAGTTAGCTAATTAATAGCATATCCCATTTCAACACTGCTGTTCTGCAGTTGTAGTTTGTAGTAGTCTTCTTCACTGAATTGCTTATAAGATCCAGCTAACTTTTCTATCATTTACTATCAAAGTCTGCACTGGAATTATTTTGTCTATGATATTTGAGGTTGCATACTTATCATAAAGCAGGTAGTTCTTATAGGTCTTGAACTATCATTAAACTTGTCCCACAAAAGTAAAATCAGAGTGTTAATCCTGGATATAAATGATGCACAAAAAAACAGTCATGTTCCTTAACAAGCAAAACAGATGAAGGGCCAAATCCTTGTGAAATGGTCAAACAGCCTAGATACAGAAAAGGTCCTGATGTCTGTTTTGATGAAGCCAAACAGGTAAAATTGAACTTGTAGCACTTTAGAAATAGTTGAGTTGTTTTAGAAGAGTAGGGAAAGAGTAGCTATGATTAAATGTACCTTGTTGCCTGATAACCTCTCTATCACTAAACTCTTCACTCTAGACCATAGTCACTCTACTTCAAGTATCCCATGATTTACATAAAATTTACAGCTGCTTTCTTATCTACCTTTCCTGTAACCATTGTACTTTCACACGATTCTGACTAAAAAAAAAAAAAAAAAAAAAACAAAAAAAAACAACCAATAAAACCAACATCAGCAAGCATAAAAATGATCTGCCTGCAGTGCTGTGAAACTCAATTTTTCTGTGGATTTGGCAAACAGATGATAATCCTGGTTTAGAACTAGTATTTATTTATTAGTATTTCCAAATAGTATTTAAGGCATTGTTAAATGGTTAAAGTCATCTGTTCTAGGATGTTCCTCTTAGAAATTCTGCAAATGTGTATTGACCTTAGGTCAGATTCCTAATAAGTACAAAACTGTGTTTCTTTTCTGAAATCAGCAAAGCTATGGTGCTTTTGTCCTCCCTGTATTGTATACATTATTATAGTTTTAAAAGAAAAAATAACTGTGCCACATACATAATTCATTTTGAAAACAATCTACATACTTTATGAAAGAGAATGTATTTAATTCAAAATGCTCAGAAAATCATCTTAGTGACCAACAAAGGTTAAACAAAGTTGAAAAACCATCACGAAGCTGGCTAAATTTTGGCCTTTGTAAATATTCCAAATCCTCCTGATACTATTGTGTGTGAAAGTACAAGTCTTGCTCACTAGCTTGGTGTGCTAATCAGTGTGTAAGTCATGTGTTTTGTAACAGTGGATTATTTTGGTTGTTTATTTGCAAAATGTGCTATGAAGCTCTTGCTCTTGGGTTGATGCTTTCACATTAACTCTGCTAACTGCCAGCAAACTGCATGATATCTCATCTTGTATGTCTTTTTTTCTGTGTTTTCTTTCCTTTCCTCTACTTGCTACTTTGCCCGTTATTAATAGGATCAACCTATATGCACAACGAGTCGTGCCTCTGCCATGACGTCCGCTCCTATCTTCATTTTTCTGCAAGTTTTCATGTGGTGTGGATGGTCAGTTACTTTCTCTAATTTTTTGTTTTGTTCTTGGCTTATAAAAATTAGCAGACTTTTCTTTTACTAAGTGTCAAGAAGAAAACAGAACGAAACAGGTTCTAAAAGTAACAATCTGGAGCAAATTGCTATTACAATATTAAGGAAAAATAAATATGAAAAAAAAAAAACACCTGTCTGGAGCCTTATAAATCAGAATTACAGAACATGAGGGCCTCTCCCATAGCAAATACAAAGACACGGGAACCTGTTGGGTTTATATGGTCAGCTCTTTGAGATTACATGTGTACCGAGTCAGTTTACCAGTCACCCTTCAAAACATTTTTCTTCTAATGAAATACATGAATACGTGAATTTCTGCATGTCGACCTAGTGCAGACTCTCAGGTTCATAACAATAGCCCTGACATTTTTGGTTGTGTTGTGTTTAATGGTGTGAGAGAACTTCTAGTACTGTGCTAGTAGTAACTTGTATGCATGAGAAGTACTGATCTAATGAGAATAAAATTCATGTTGAACTTGTACATTGGCAGGATTCCTGATCAATATTATTGCCCAGAAAACCACTAGATGGAGATACTAACATATCTATCAAAGTAAAGCCAACTGACAGCAGAAATGAGACCTGAGAGGCCAGATTTCAGAGTTAGTGTGGTAAAATGTTAAAAACTGTATCAAACTAAAACACTTCTTCTTGTTTTAATGTATGTTCTTTTTATACCTGGGGGAAGGTTCAATTAATATCACTTGAACATCAGTGAAGAAAGCTTAAAGTTCTTTTTAACTGCTGTAATTGAGTAATTTTGAAGTTTTGTGTTCTTTATTTAAATAATCTTATTTTTAGCAAACCTAGGAATTTGCACAGAGATGGCTGAAGGTTGTAAGGAAGGGTGAAAGTCCCTTCCCCCAAGCCAGTGATATTTCGCAGTCACATCTAGATAACATCTTATGTGCTTGCTTGTGCAATTTGCTCTGCAAGTAACCTTATTTTAATTAAAAAGCTACTGTCTAATGTACATAAGGCAGAGACTCACCTTGAACTGAATTCTTTATGACCATAACAATCTTTCTGCTCAAGGAGGCAAACAAAAATACTTACAGTTGGAGATCCATGAAACATAATTTTAGCTGAAAGACTTTTGGCAGCAGAAAGATATAAAAGTAATTTTATTCATTCATTCTGTTTTTAATAAACTTGTGATTTTGGTAACAGGTTCAAACTGGAAATTAATCCACATAGTTTTATTAAAGTCACTGAAGCCAACACAGACATAGAATAGATGATCAGGTTCAGCTTTTTTTTTTTTTTTTTTTTTTCCTTTTCTTTTTTCCATCAACCATAACAGAATAGTCTTTATCACCCCTTGAATACCCTGCTCTTACTGGTTTTGTTTGCCATGCCTTAGAATAAAGAGAAAACCTACAAGATTTTAGCCCCTTCTGGGAATACCTTATTTCTGTCAGCTCCCAGGGATGTCAGTGGGAGTTTTGAGGGTGAATAGCACACCAGACAACTATAAACATGTTGATAGGACTGACTGTATGCTTGATCTGTGGGTGGCTGACTGTATAGCTTTGACAGTGTCGTGTGGTAGTCCAGACAAAGGAAGATAACAGAAAATTTGTGAAAGACCATCCAGTGATACCTGAAATAACTCGTAAGTACAAGCAGAGGTGTTTTCCATGCTAGATGGAGAGTTTCTAATAAATTCTAATAAATTTGAAGTAGTCATTTGATATCAAAGGTCAGCTCAGAAGCTCTTTGGCAAGTATATTTGTTTTATCCTATTCATGGTATAACATGATGGGTCCTGATAAAAGGTCAAGATAAAATTTTGGTATATGAAATAGTTATAGTGTACCTCTAAAGCAATAACAAGTATGTTTATAGACTTTGGTGTGTATGTTTATATATTTTCATGTTCGTCTTTAAAATTTTGGACTGGCACTGCCTTCCAGGAAATATTGCTGTAAAGCAATGAATATGTGGTTTTGATACTTAGCAATAAAAGTATGATTTTGTTAAAGCATTCATTTCCATTTTGCAAGTACTGAATCATTTTCACAGTGTATAATGTTGTAAAATAACTCTCTCAGGAGTTACCGTAGTAAGACATGACATGAAGGAGATGACATTTGGATTTGATGCTTCTTCACTTCGAGCATGGGAGGAAATTTGACATGTGATTTATTAATGCAAGAAATTTATTATACAGTTTTTATGAAAAGAAGTTGGCTAAAGAGAATTCTTTCCAATGAAAAAAATGCTCAAAGAGAAATAATATACAGAATATTATTTAGAAGATAACAAAAAGAGGGCATCCCCAGCTAATCTGTTCCATATTTAGCTCTTCTGAGTGTACGTAGCAGTGACTAATGGGTTGGAAAATTTCTGTGAAACTACATAGAAGGTAGGTCAGTGTCTGATTGTACTGGCAGACGTAAAGAGTGAAAATTGCGATGTGCAATTCGTTATAAAAAATATAAGAAAGCTTAGAAGTAATATTTACAGGAAACACTTGAGAAATTCTCTTAAAACTGAGGAATGTGTTCTCAAATACAACATTCTGAGGACCACTCAGAACTGAGGTTTTGCTGAATCTGGCTCTGTCCTCATCCAAATTAATGGCGGGATTCCACTTCAGTAAAACTGCTGATTCTTTTGAATTTGTGTAAATATGATATAATCGGACTTTCTCTACTTTTTTTTAAAATTATTATTACTATTTCTTTTAATTTTCAAGCATATGAGAATTACAGTGTGCAATGCTGGGGAGGAAAAAGTATTTTAGACAGGATTCACTGTAATTTCCTAGCCACTATTATTTTTGTCTTACATTAGGACACAAAATAATAATAACTCATGCCAGAGAGAATATTTAGAAATTTTTCTTAGCAGAACTGCTGGTTTTCCACTGTAAATTGGTCTACAAAACTCAGAAATTCAATTTTACTTTAATCAATATGATGCTGAGATCTTACCTGCCTTGAAATATGTGTATAAAATTTGTGTACTTTTGTCTAGTACAGTTTAACTCTGCCATTCGTAATGAGGAAGTGTCTCTCCTCTGTGAGGCTTCCAAGACATTCTTCATTATGTGAAGTTATATATCCTTTAAAAACTGTTCTGTGTAGACTTAGAGTGAGAGCAAGAGATATGAGAATACTTCTTTTCAACCCAATAGGAATACTACATAGCGTTTAACAGTTGAATTAAAAAAAAAAATAAAATTGTGAGGCTTAAATAAAACATCTCCAAAAGCAAATAGAAATGGACAACAAAGTGGAGGGTGTTTTTTGTTAGTTTGTTTTATTTGTTTGTTTGTTTGTTTTCCAAGTATGTATAGTGGTAGAATTCATTCATCAATATAAATTACCCAATATTTGGTCTAATACAGGAGTGACATGAAAGCTGAATTCTGTATAATACTATAGGTGGAACTGTCATACCTCTTTATCCATGTGGATGCCATTTTCACTATGATGATATTTTTCCCTTCCTATCATGCACAGATTTGCTTTAAAGCCTTTAGTTTATTTCTTATGTGCTCTCTAAATATCTCTCTTCTGTTGGAAAATCTGCCTGATGCTTACCTTTAGACTATTTTTGCAAAGATGACTCTTCTAAGTAATTTCAATGATGAGTCTTGAGTACAAAGAGGTAACAATGAGTACTGTTCGCTGAATACGTGTGAAGAAACCTTTACTGATATTACTGTTTCTGATAGTAGTCCCTGTGAAGAATAAAAAACACAGTTAGTTTAGGCAGTTTGAACAGAAATAAAGCTACATGAGTAGACACAATGCACATGCAAAAAGTGGCAGAGCCAAACTAAATAAACCAGAAAGTTCAGTGTATCTTCAAATCTTAGTGTCCTACTCCAAATCTGTTGCACTTACATAGTGGAGTTCACTTAAGACTTGTTTGTTGACTGGAAACAGAAGTTTTTAACTTGCAAAGTGCAATCAAATAGCAAAAGCTTAAGACAATATTACAGAACTAAATTATAAAGCTAACAGATGGCAGAGGTGTCTGGTAATGGCTGCTATTGATAAGCAGCTGACATTAGCTGCTGTTCTTACTTTAGGGCAGAATTAAATTATTTATTTATTTTTCCTGAGGAATATCAGTGCTGTTTTGTTTTGTTATTTTTTTTTTCTTTAGTCTAAAATTATTTATCCAAGTGAATATTATAATTCCTGTGATTTACTGAGTTTAATTTGTCTACTTGATCTGATTTCCAGTATGTTTATTCCTAACCGATCTGGTTCATCTGGCCTCTCTGCTTTAAAGAATACATTGCTTGTTGTGAGAATTTCATGAAAGTGTTTATCCATAAAAACTGATACACACTGAAAACTCATTGAAATTCTTGGTATGCCCTGTAATGCCTAAATTCCCTCTTTACACCTGTGTTACCAAACAGTTGAATTAATCGCATATTTGGCACTGTGCTTTTGTTTTATTCAAAACTTTCTACCATCATTTTTAGTATGTGTTGTGGGGAGGTCATCAGAATTCTTTATCAGCTTTCCTAATTTCCTGTTTACATCTAATTTGCCATTTATATGTGCTTTTTTGTTCTTGCCCATTTGGGTAAGTTTTATCTTCATTCCTTAGCTGCTGACCTTTTCCCTATGACAGCCTGCTTAATCTTCCTACTGATTCATGCAGGAGTTATGGATTTTTTGTTTGTTTGTTTTGTAGTTGTTATTGTTCCTTTTGTTGATGTTGTTTGTTTTAATTTTGACATTTGTTTTACCTCATTATCCAATGCAATATTTCTAAACAGCCTTTTGTGTTGAGGGTCTTGCTTTTTGGGCTGCTGCTTCTAGGCTTTTTCCTGTTTTTTTTTTTTTTTTTTTTTTTTTTTTTCCTTCCTTCCTTTCCTTTTTAACTATTGTTTATAATTTTCACATAGTTCCCTTTCTTGAGCGTTTTGTGGTTAATTGGTTTGGCCTGATCTTTCATATGGTAATGCTAAGTCCAACTGCATTGTGGTCTACAGAGCTACTAGACTTATACTACAGAGGTATAGAGCAGCTTGCTACTAATAATTTTGAAGTGGGACTTATGCACCCCTGATGATTCAAAGACTGTTCCAAGAGGCTATCATTTATTTTATCCAAAAATGTGATCTCTGCATCTCTTTGATAAGGCATTGATGCAGTCTATATAAGGCCTCTCAAATCTCCTGTCTTGTTCCATGATTGATACTGTCACTTTGATCAGGTGGTCAGCAATGCATTCCTAGTATTAATTTTTTATTATTAAACTCTGAAATTTCATTCACACAGGGATTCCATCACACTTTCCTCTCCCTGTAATATGCTTATCTTATCACACTTTCTATGATCATTTACATATTACCAACCCACTGTATGTCCTACACCACCATTCTTACCAAGCTGGTAGTCCAACAGTGGTCTGTCCTACTGATTATTCTCCTTCTACCACCTCTCTGTGATATGTGTTATTTGAGGTGCTTGACTGATGACTTGTCTTCATTTTCCCATCTTAATTTTTTGCTCCTAGAATTGGTGTAGAAGCACTTGAAAGTTTTGCTTAAGATGTGCTGGTAAACTGAAGGCATTTTAATGAGCCTCCCTTTACTATTCCGTTTGTACTGCTTATTTTTCCCCTGAGCTTTTCTGAGGCACATTAAATATTAGTTATGCCTTCCTCAGAGGCATGTCAGTTCCATGAGCTGACAGTTCCAGGAGTTGTTCCATGCTCATTGGCTTTTCTCTGCTTTCTGTTTTAAGTGTTCCTCTGAAACCTTTGGAATTTCTGTACGAGCAGCAGGGCTGTGTTAGAATTAAGGTGTACTCTGTCCTTCCTGCACATTTCTCCTGTTCAAGAAGCTTCCCCAGTTCCTGAGGGCACCAAAGTCCCTTCCCACCTACACTGTTGTCCTTGGAGACTCTGGATGTCTTGGTGTGAATAAAGGGAAAGCGTATTTTATAATATGGGTATAGGATAAAGTGAAAACAAGCAGAAAAAGAAGTATTTTCAACCTTTATAACTACCCATGAATCTCAGATTTGGTGGACAAAGCCATGCAGGGGATGACTGAAACATTTCCCTGGAATTTTAGACAGCTAAATATGCATTGTGTTTGTGTAGCTCTTAAGAAACAAGGTGTACAGATGTTACAGACAACAGAATATGTATCAAATACAGGATTTTCATTCTTTTTTTTTTTATCATATCTTTATGTGCAGATTATATTCTCTTTAATGTGTGATCATTTTGATGTAATGGGAATGAACAGTCTGGTATTTGATTTCTTATCTTGAAAAGTTATCTGTTTTTCCATCTTTCCCTGCAATAAAATGATACTCCAAATCTCCAAACTGATGTAATTTTAAGTACCAGGGCCCCCAGGTATATTCCATAGCATTTGTTGTTTCATTGTGTAGACATCCCATCTAGTTCATAAATGACTGCAGTAAGCCTTGCAAGTATTTAATTTTCCCAAGCCTATAGTTAATGTAGTAATGCCATTCATTGTATCAATAATAAGACAAGCTTCCTAGAACTTCCTAGAATTATTTTATTGTGCTTGGTTGTTGTTGTTGGTGGTTTTTTTTTGTTGTTGTTTGTTTGTTTGTTTGATAAAATAATGTACTTAAGATGAAAAATCATACCTCAAGGTTAGTTCAAAATGCCGAAACCTAAAATGTAGATAGCTTCTCAGGACATTTAGATGTGATTAATGTTAAATTATGTTTTCTTTTCTTGCCAACAGGAAGATTCAGCTGACTGTGGTGGTGTCTCTGGTCTGAGTCCATCACTGTGGTCTATGGTAGGAATTCAGTTGGTCCTGCTTTGGCTGTTATCTGGCAGCAGACACTGTCAGTTATGACCTTGCTAAACCAAAACCTGCATAACTTAATCAAGACCCGGCCAAAACGATAGCCTCAATTTCATTTCAAAAAGGGTCAGCTATTCAGACAGCAGCAGAACAGCAATGCTCATGTCTGGTTATCACGCGTTGTGAGACTCATAAAGGCACCCGCAGTGGCTGCATGTTGGAGTGTCAGATCCTTAAACGTGTGTGAATGCTGCATCATTTATGCCATCTGAACAGAATTCTGTATGTGCTTCATTGGGGAATCTAAGTTTTTTTTTTTTTTTTTTTTTTTTCATTTGTTTGTTGTAATCTTTATGACTTAATGTAAAAGGGCTCCCCTGAAAATAGCATATGTACATGATTTTCTTTTAAGCTTTGAATTTCTTGAAGATTTATATTCTTTTACATGAACATTTATTTATATAAAATACAAGAAAAAAAAAAAGAAAATGTGCTCCCAGGTATACATTACTAGCACCTCAATGGCTGCTTTGAACATCAGTTTTGTCCGAACTACTTGAGTGAAATAAAGATATTAGCTAATCTTCATCAGAAGCTCAGCATAATTGAAATGCTTTATGATGAGTGGATTATTCTTCCAAAGTTAATCAGAATGGGTATCTGGAAGTTTTTGGTAAATTGGTAACTTGTTAATTTAAAGAAAAGGGAGAAAGGAGGAAACTAAAAATATAAAGGTGCTTGAGAGTTTAACTAAAAAAACAATTCTCATATTAAACTTGGTGTCATTTTCTATCAGAAAAGTGTTAATTTCAATGTAATATTCACCTCCTTTTCACAATGCAGATATATATATAAAGCTGGTCAAGTCCTTCAAAGGCTCAAAGAAAAATGCTTGTGAATAAGAAATGTATTTGTGATATTTGAACGTTGGTTTCCAAGGGTATTTTGCATGATGATGATGATGCTATGTTTCTGTTTTTCAGTTAGTTTTCTTTGATGGTAGAGTATAGTCCACTGAAAAGGTATCTGAGTGGTTCTTTTATTGTGTGAGAAACTGAACATTGCAATGTGTTGCAATCAAATCATATTAAATTATATTATGAAACAGAGCTCTGAATATACTGTGCAATGAAAAAGCTGAGAAAATAGGGTAAATTTAGCTATCGTAACAAAAAGGTTGAGTTGGATTTTTTACAGAATAGGAATCTCACATGAAAACCTGTGTACAGATATTTTAAGTATATAAAAATCAGATTTGACATATTTATTTTTGAAAGTATATGTTCAGTAAGGTTCATATCAGGTTCCCCCTTTGTTTGCTGTATAAAATTCATCCATAATATTAAAACTGATGCTATTGCTATTTATTATTAAAAATAGCAAGTTTAACAGCAAAATTACCTGGTTGCTGAGATTGGGAAAAATCTAAACAAATGGGGAGCCTTGAATCTGTATGTATGCACATTGATACTTGATTGCGAATAATAATTTTAGAAGTTTTTTTTATACAACCTCATCGGTGATACAGATTGGTGCAGTAAATTACAATATTAGAGTGTAGCATAGTGTTGATGCAAAATATGATTTGTGCTTTTTTCTAGTTTTCAGAACTAAACAGTATTGCAAGACAGCTAAACCAATGAATGTGCAACTCTGCTGATATTGTATAATTCTGCTAACAACTGCAATATGCAAATATTACCATGGCACAATACACTAGCTCTTTAAAAAATAAGAAAATGCGAAGCATTGGTATGTGTATGCTGGCAATTGATTGATATAATTTTGATCATGTCAAAAGCTTAAAGAAATAATTGGGCATGCATTAATATCCTATGAAACCTGAAGATGCTACTCAAAGCCATGGCATGGCCTAAAAGATCAGACGTCTACTATAATTGTACCCATAGCTGGTTTGTTGTTTTTCTCATGTACCTGGGCTCCAGCTATGTATTTTCTTACGTTTGGGAATACAATTAGTGAAAAGAGTAAAAGCTGACCTTCTGTTCAGTGATCAAATTTAGCATTTTTTTTTTTAAAAAAACATCTTTAGCAAAGTCGTGGGGTTAAAATTGCAATTAACTGTGTTGGATGACTTCAGGTCCTCCTCAGGGAAGGTGAGGTAATTTTGATACTATGGGTGAAGATAATCTTGGAGCTCTTCCTTCCAGTTATATTACTGCACTTCTCTTCACCCTGTCACCAGCTATCACCTCATAAAAAATTGGTTTGAGACTTTCGAATGCTGAGACTGCATCCTGTATTTTTCCTTAACATGGTAAATTGAAATCTTATGGAGGAAGAAGTTTTGTAGGATTAGGCCAATACTTAGTACGCTTATAACTTTTATTTAAGATTACTCCAAATTCACATTACTTCACATTTTGCTCTTTTAATTTCTTGAAAGACTGTCAGTATATTAAGCACTATATAGTTTTCACGTAGCTACCCAAAAGCTACTCAAAAGAAACCCTTCATGGAAAAATTACATTATGTATATGTTAGAATAGTTTGCTTACACTGGTGAGCCATACTCTAAGTTACCAAATAAACATTTGATTAGAGTCTGTAGGCAGAAAGAAAGATGGCATTAAGCCATGCTGCCATAGAAAACAGCTGGGGCTTTTGCTCTCATCCCACTTCCCTTAGAGGGCTCAAATTAAAAAAGGAGGGAGAAGCCCATGCAATGCAGACACCTTAGACTTCTTGGGCTATCCAAAGAGGAAAATATTTTCTGTTCCTCTCCTCTGTCCCTCTGTAGGACTTGAAGAAACAAGTCTCAATATAAACACCTAGCCTTCCAGCCATTAAACTCAGGATCTGGCTTTACCTTTAAACAGGTAAAAATGAAATATTGGCTTCTGTTTATATAAGAAATATATATATATATTGAAGTGATATTACTGAATATATTTAAGTGATATCTGAGTGATAATCAAGATTTGTTAAAATACACTACCTATATATCTACAAAATACAAAACACCAGAAAGCAAATGCAATGTGAATGTTAGCTGTCTCAAAATGTGAAGACCAGTGAGTTACAAATAACTTCCGAGGTTATCTACTTATTCTTATGCAGAAGAGTATCCTTACTCTCACATAATGTATAATAGTCATCTTCTCTTGTGTATAAGAAAATAAACTTGATCCTAGGCTTTAAACTGAGGCATTTTCAAGGTACAATATGCTGTAAAAGTTTCTTTTTTTTAAAAAAAAAAAAAAAAAAAAAAGGTCAGATAATAAGCTATGTTGATATTTGCTCAGATCCTTTAAATAGACAGGGGCAGACTAAGGGACAGACATAAACTGCTGGAAGTGTTTTAGTTTACACAAAAGTCATGCAGCCTAATGTACGTCTGACAAATACCCACCATTAAAGTTCTTATAGCATGGCACTCTACAAAATGTGATCTGAGGACTTAACATGAAAGGTTTCTTTTTAAGTTTTCATTTAAACAACCAGCATTACTGCCAAAACACTGACCGTGGTCCATATTTGTAACAGGTTTTTAACATGACATAGCAGGTTTGATTGACAAGATTTTTAGGTCCTGTACCTTTAAGATTTTAGTATGATCTTTTTCATGTTTCTAATGCTTGAGGCTTTATTGCTTAACTTGACAAAAACAAAATAAAAAAATAAAAAACACACAGTGTTGCTGCCATTTGTAAGTTTTCCTATAATATTCCTTTTACTAACTTAAAAACTGGCCTTACTGGGTTCAAATAGGCAGTATCCCTTTTAAGTGACCTTTGCAACCCAAGTGTTACTTGCTGTTGAAAGTAACAGTTTTGGTATCATTGAAGAGGCATTAAGATTTTTTTTTTTTTTTTTCTCATTAGCATGTAAACTCAGAAAGCATGCTTAGTATCTCTTAATTTCAGAACACAACCTCAATCCCACTAGTCAACTGAAGGTAAAATCTTAATAAGTCTTTCCTTAGCTGAAATTTTACCCTAGCTTCACAAGATATCCAAGCCTCTAAAAAGGCCAGATTTCTATTTTTTTTTTTTCTTCTTCCATACCACAATGTTAATATTGTTAATACTCATTGTACACTACTGTAAAAAGATTAAAACAAAGTGTCTGAATACAATTCAAGCATTTTGAAAATTTCGCCTCACCCTCTTCCCAGCTGCTTACATCTGTACCATTTATGGTTTAAAAGAAAAATATCATCTCGAAGAAATAATTTCACTGAGGCTAAGGGGTACTGTCTTGTTTAGATGCCATGAAAATGCGATTGTGATCTGACAAAGCTGTCTTCTCTTCTTGTGTTGTATGGAATATCTGGATCATGCTTTCTGGGATACTTTTATTGAAATGCTCAGTGTGCGTTTCTGCAAAAAAAGGCTTGATTGCTTTTTACAAGGCAAGCAGGTCTTTCTCCCTTTTATTGTGTTCTCTTGACACTTTTGTGGAACTTGACAAGCCTGAAAAAATAATTTTTTGTAAAAATTTGTATAATAATGTTATAAAAAGTTTATAATCCTAGAACTGTTGTGTTAATCCTTGTGCAAAAACAGTATATTCAGAATAAAAGTTTATCATTTAAAATCAACAACTACTTGGATTTTTCACTCTTTGTGATAAAAACTGGAAATAATGGCTGCATAAATAGCTGAATAATGTCTGAATTTGCTACATAATTGCACACAAAAATCTGAAAGAGAGAGATTTTCCAAAGAATAGAGAGTGACTTAACCAGTTCATACTGGGGATTAAAGGAGGATGTGCAGCAAACCCCCATTTGTGGCTGTGAAAATTTCAGAAAGTTAAAAAAATGTAACTAATGAAAACTGAGAGTCTGTAAAGCAGTCAGTAAAATAATAGTCTGTAAAGCATCCGAAGTAGCCCTGTTGTTCTGAAACAATTGCTTTTGGAAGGACTGTCATTTACTAACTTGTAAACATTGATGAAGTCCAAGAGTTCATCCACATGAAGAAGCAGACTAAAATCAGATTGCTCGGATGGTGGCTGCCCAAGTTGCTGCCCCACCTCTCACAAAGATCACAGCTTGATTTATGAGCCAGCTTCTGTACTGCTGCAGTTCTCAGCTAAGCATTAAATTCGGAGTGGATCTATGTACCTTTATAAACAGTCTCAAGATGTTTAGGAGTTACTTCACTGGGTTTTTAGATTTAGTGTGGTGGGAATGGTAATCTGCATCTGAAGGGCTGGGCAGATGGCTGCAAGTGGTAACTGCTTCAGAAGCCTGATTTTAATCCTTTGCTGCGTATGTGTCAAAGCCCAAAGAGAATGGCAGTCATAAATTACACTGGATTTACGGAATCCCTGGGGAGTCAGATAAGAGAGCAAGAAATCAAATGCAGATTCTAATGCTGCAAAGTACCCGATCGCCCATGTGGAAATGCTACAAGGCAGCACATGACACTGCAAATCAACATCCAGAGATTACTGGCCTCAACTAGATTAAACACTGCCGTGTAACGACATGATTACCCCCACATGCTGAACTAATTGTATCATGTTTTCTGTATGCTGAGTGCCATTGAGATGCAAAAATAAAGAAACCACCAAATCCCTTCCCAGTACATGTTTAATTTCAATTCTGTATTACAGTACTCTATTCATTAAGCACCAGGAACCAAGGCTTTCAGAAAACAGAGGCTCTGTGTCGTGGTTCCTCCCACCCCCCAATTTCTGGAATTTACAAGCAGATCAATTTGGGAATGGCTGCACTGCAGTGAAATATTCTATACTAGTCCCCAGTGCAAATCGAGCCGGAATACACTATGCCTGTCACATCATATTATTTTGAGAGATGACTTCACATTGTCCAATGCAGCATTATTGCTGCTAACCATCTACAAAAAAGAAAAAAAAAAATCAAGAAGATTATATAACAGTTATGTTATAAAAATCCTTCACTGTCACAACTATTAGCCAAGTGCTCCTTGCAATGCTTGACTGAACAAAATGCACACCCTAAATGGTACAGCATTTTATCTGCCTGTTGCAAAGACATTGAAAGTCTCCCTTTCCAATAGGCTGTTGTAAGCTTTTATTCACAAAGTGTGTGTGGGGAGAATGGAGGGAAAAAGAGATTTCCAGGATAATGCTTTTATCTAGATTCTAACTGTATTTCTTCTAGATGTTTATATATATATATATATACATATATATATCTGCTTTTCTGATTCAGAAAATCACTTTCCCAGAAGCTGACCATTCCTTCTGAAACCTTGTTCAGAAACCCAAAAACTTTTAAATAAAATCTTTCATTTTAATGAAACACCCATACCTCTGTTTCTCTTTGGGGCTGAAGCTTTTTCTTTTGAATCCCACAAGCATTTTCTTGACTACACCTCATGTTATGTAAAATAGGTGTTCAGTCTTGCTAGTGTGTTCCCCTTGGGGAAACAGTAAGCATTTTTGTGATTTGTCTCATCCAAATTTATTTGTCTACAACTAGTCATGAGTTCATTCTATGGTAAAAAGAATTTTAGGAGCTATGAAAGCTGCTGCAGGTTTTGATCATCTCCCTTAAAGATCTGAAGGTGAATTCTTAAAGAAAGAAGTTGTGACTGCTTTAGTAGAAACTTTACTGTTTTAGTAGTATGCCTTTTCCAAGACAAATTTTCACATTGAGGATAAGCTGCATCTGCTAGTTTTTCCATTACATTCATACTATTTTAATGGGTTCCTAGTGCTGTTAGTTTCTGACAGCTGTTTTGTGAAGACAATATGAAATATAGGACTTCAGTTGTATTCACTCTTCCCCTTTAAGAAAGTCTCCCATTTTTTCAGTTACTGAATTAGTTATTTCATAAACAAAATAAAATTCATGGAATTTGTAATGCAAACTCTCTCAGAAATTCCATTTTAACTTTTGTTGCTTTAACTCAGAACCTTCTTGTGATCTCAGCCTTGTGGCTTGATTATTTAAAAATAAATTTTTGGTGCATTATAATACACACACACATATATATACTATAGTCTGGAAAGGGTAACTAACATTCTTGGAACAATGACCAATAGTTAGCACTATGTTTTGGTATGTGTGGTTAACATGTATTATTCTATTTAACTGTTCTGAGAGTCCAAGCAGTTAATAGTCACTATGGTAAGGGTTAGTCAGTTTGCCAGATGTGCTTTTATATCTTCAGGAATCAAATATTTCTATGAGAAAAAAATACAGGTAACTGAGGTTCATCTCTGACTGGAAAGATGCTAATACCTAATTTCAAATGGCCTAGAAATTAGGAGCATTCTCCTATCCTGTAATTTGCACAAAGGATAAACAGTGTTAGCATGGAAGGATTGGCTTTTGACATCTTTCTGGAACCCCAAAATAGGAAATAGCATACATGAAAACTTTGAGAACCTGGGACAAAGACACAGGCAGTGGGATTCACTAGGTGGTCCTAAGGTGTTCCACTAGGTGTCTACATTCCTTGTTCGATCACTGGAGATTCACTCAGTGTAGTCAGCGGAGCAGGGAGAACTATTCAAATGACCAACCACTAGAGGTTTGATAGTAGTTGTGGTTGCATGCACAACCCTTCAGTTGAAATTGAGGCATGAGGATGCTAGATCCAGAGACAGACCAAGTAGTGGTGATACATGAATTCAAAACTTGATTCTTTTTTTTTTTTTTTTTTCTGGATCCAATGCATTCCTAAGACCAAGATCTGTGCTGAGTAAATTCCACATAAAGAAAGACAGATGTGAAATTTAGGATCTAACTATCAGAGAATGATGCAGACTTATGTCTGCTCTAACAGCCATTGCTATGCAGACAAAGTAGAAGGGATGCCAAACTCCAAGTCCTGAGAAAAGCTTGTTCTGGTGGCTGTGGTTGGAGCACATGGTCTGGGACAACACTGAATTCCTTCCAAAGTGGAGGAGAGAGTGGTGATGGTGAGGGAGGTGTTACTCAGCTTTTGCATCATGTACTTCCATTTATAGTACTTGTCTGAAAAGTGTAAAATCTGTTTCTAAGCTGTCTTTAGTCTGAGGTTATCTGTGGGTGAGGGAATCTGAACACTTACAAATAGAGGCAGCAATGAAATCTGGCCTGAAGGCAGCCTGAAAGGTCTTGCTCTTGGGCTCTTGAAGAAAGGTGTACAGTAAATAGAAAAGCATGCAACTTCAAACTTTCTGTTATTATTATTTGGTTAAGAAATTCTTATCAATTCATTATGCCATGAAAAGAAATTAAGAGATAGTTATGTGAAGAACTTTACGATCTAGAGAGTTCTGTAAAGCTTAGGTATTTCTACCTAGGTAGATGGCAGTTGGATGCTGGATTTTCAGCATCACTGTTGTGTGTTTTTTAGGGTCCCACATTTTGTCTAAGTCATATTTTAGTTCTTAGGTGTTATTATTTGGGATTCTGATGTTAGCCAGTGATTCTAGCACACTTCTGAGCCTGGTATCTTTTAAGTGGTGCCTAGAGCCAGGACAAGTGGCAACGGGAACAAACTGGAGCACAAGATGTTCCATCTGAGCATCAGGAAGCACATATCTGCTCTGCCAGTGACTGAGCACTGGCACAGGTTTCCCAGTGAGGCTGTGGAGTCTCCTTCTTTGGAGATCTGTGCATAGTCCTGGGCAGCCTGTTTGGGGTGTCCTTGCTCGATCAGGGCATTGGGACCAGATGGCCTCCTGAGGTACCTGCCAACATCAAAAATTCTGTGATTCTGCATTTATACCACTAAGCACCTGACTTATGTTTGTTTGTCTGTATTTATGTTCAATTCCAATTTTGTAAATCACACAGTGTCAAGCTTTAAAGCACATCCTTAATTTTCAGTGAATGAAAAGTCCTCTCATAATGGATACAGTTGTGCTTAAAGCTTTGTACTAGGAGGTAGGATTGAGCTCCAATTTTGGTTTTAGTAAACATATATTGCATGAAAAAAAAAAATCTATATCCATTTGTGTTTCAGCTAGGGCAGAAACATGGGGGAACAAAGGTGACATTAGTCATTTGTAGGATCACATGAATACTGCTTTTAGCTATCAGCTTGTGGTACAGTTGAGAAAGTATTTTTTTTTTCTTTAACTTAGCTTTGCAACCAGAAACGTGAGGGTAACATGGCCAAATGGAGATAGGAAAATGCTTTGCAGTCTGCTGAGAGGACACACCTGGCACCACAGCTGTGCATCCTGCTCACCATGAGCTGGATCTGCTTGGCTAAGGTGATTTCCTGGCAGTGCTGGCACAGCCTGATGATTCTCCGAGTGTTGGGGAAGATCAGTACTCCTAGTAGAAACAAATTGATGTCTTCACCTCTCTGTCTTCACCTCTCTATCTCCACCGCTCTGTCTCCCTCTATTAACAGCAAGGAATTAAATGAGCTAGATCATACCTGAGTTTTCAGGTACCTAAAATTTCCCTGTGAAAACTATGAAAATTGGGTAACTAAGAAAAAAATGGATTTCAATTGGTTCCACACCTCTTGGGGAATGGAAATGTTAATGGTGGTAAGATTTTGTGGGAGAAGCATAAATATTTCTATGACTTAGATACTATCTATGGCTTTTAACAACCTGCCAGTGTGCTTTGCTCTCCCAAGGTCAAACACCCCTGCTGTGCCTTTCTGTGGCAGATGAAAGGAGTAAAATCATGCTTTAAAGCAGCCTGCATGCCAGGCCTCCTTTGTAGAGCATGAAGGACAACCTACAGTGTGATTTTTTTATTTTTTTTATTTTTTTTTTCCAGAATCTATAGTTGAGTGAAATGTCTTAAATAGAAACTGGTCTTGATCCGAGTGAAAACCTATCCAGTGTACTGCATATATAGGCACCTTTATTGTTTCCAGAAGGGGATGTCTCATGTAAACGGATATTCTGTTACTAGAGGGCTTTTTTCTTCTTTTTTTTTTTTTTTTTTTTTTAAAATTTTTTTTTTTTTTTTAATGCCATTTTGAAATTACAGAATAATGTGTAATACTATGCTTTATAGCTCAGCTGTACTCACCCTCCTGTAACTAATACCCTGGACTGTCTTCACCGTACATGAAGCTTTTGTCTGCAATTTGTAATTCAGCTGATTTGCCCAGTCCAATGTATCCTAGAATCAAGTTCCAAAACAGTACAGATGATAACAATGATAACAGTGAAATAGGTTTGTTTGTTTTTGTTTTTCCAACAAACAAGCGAAAAACCCACAGATTATAAATCCTTTTTCAAGTAACAAGGAAAAAAATGCCACACAACTGAATTGAATGTCATTAGGAAACACAATTATTTTCATTGTTGCATAACTTTAGTATTTTTTTGTTCTGTGTTTCTTTCAAAATGTATTATATGTTTGTAATGAACCAATATCAAAAATAAAGTCAAATAAAACCAACATAAATATGTGCAGAATGTGGAATGAGTGCAACACTGGACATAGTGTTTCTCTGATAGATACAGGATTTGTTATCAAAACTATAAGGAATTTAACAGCTATAGTTTTGTACAGTAACAGACAGTTTTAATTCTTGGTAAAATGAAGTTCACAGTTGGTGAACAAAATCACTGATTTTAATTCTGAGCAAGTCAGAAGGTCAAAGCTGTTGGAGCAGAAGTATATCTGTGAGGTCATATTTAAACTATAGGCAGATACTCAATTTCTTGCTACAATATTGCTACTGATGGATGAACTGTCTACTTAAAACTTTAAGCTCTGTCTGTCTAGACTTAAAAACTTCAGATTCTCCTGTATTGTTTTTAGTATTCTGGCATTGTTATAATAATGGGCTTAAGTCTGGATTTTCAAGATTGCCAAGTATTTGCCTCTCAGAGCAGAAGCTGGAAGAGAAGATTCAAGGATTAACAACTTCTGAAAAGAAGACATATTTTAGTAAGGAAAATAAACACTCTTTGGGGGAATCTTAGCTAGGCTAGAAGAGGTAGTTACTCTTGCTAGGCTAAGGGTTTGAAGCCTTTGAGCCATATAAGAAGGTAAAGCCATGAGATGCCAGAGAAGAGTGCAATGTGCAAGCAGTTGCTTTTTCAGGCTTGTGTTGGTGTTCAGTGAACTTGGTCCATCCTGTCCACATCTCATCATTATGAGAATGACAATTGTTCTTACACCTCCAGCTCACACCTCCTCCTTCATAGTGCATGCAGGCTGCTAGCAAACTGCAACCTCTATGCTCAGCTATGGTGGTGCTGCTTGTAGAACTTGCAGGCGTCTTTCAAGTATTTCTGCACACAAACACACACCAGAACTAGCCTCAGCCTCTGTGTTTGATGGTATTACTCACCACTGGTCAGAGGAAAACCTGACATGAAATTCATAATTAAAACCACAAATAATAAAATTTGAAAAGTATGTCTAGAGTGTCTGGATATAGTTTTGCAAGGAGCAATACAATCTTTGGCAGTGCCAGGCTCTTGCCTTTTGGAAATATTGGGTGGCCTGAAATTAATTTTTTTTAGCTTTTGCTTATGTAAAAGTGCTCAACTTCATGACATCTTTTAAGAACCCAGAGGTTATAGATGTCTAACTTGCATTTATATGAAATAGAAACAGATGCAGCTGTTGGGAAACAGACTATAAAATCATCTGAATATTTTTTAAGTGACTTCACTGATGTTTTGTCTCATGGTTCTTTTTTTAGGATTCATGATTAATATTTTTAAAGGTGATTCATCTTTCATTTTGAGTTCCCCTATTGTTGACCTTAAGAAAGCATGATAGAGCTTGAGAAGAAAGAACATTTTCTGAATGTCATATTTTTATAAATTTCAATTAGTACAACACAAGTCTGTATAGTTATAATCTATGGATATTAGAATAAAATTATAAGTGTATGTTCTTTATTCTTTTTTTTTCTTTTTTTTTTTCTTTTTTCTTTTTTTTTTTCTTCCAATCAAAGCAAAAGCTTAAGGATTTATGTATTTTTATTATCCTACTGTGGATGATGGTAATACTACACTGAGGATCTAACTACTGACTGTTCTTCTGGCTTATCAGCTATAATGGGTAGAGGTAGAACATATGTGTACAGGCTCTTTCTCTACCTCTTTTGTGTTAATAATTATAGCTTATAACGATTAAAGGATACAAGCCTTATCTTGGTTTCTGGCTGAGGCAACGCGAGAAGCATTTTTTCTTAAAATAAAGATGTTATTTATGGAAAAGCTTTCTGAGGTTTCTAGTAGTACCATCTGGTTGCTCCACCAAACAATCATTGCAGTCAATTGTCTGAAAACCAAAGAACTGAAGTACTTGCTTTAAATTTAGCACTTGCTTTACTATATTGCTGGGGGGAACATTGCACATGCATAAAGCCAAGTATGTGCTTAAATACTCTCAATGAATAAAAACATTTAACAGCTAATATATTGATGCCTACAGTGGGAGTTCTATTATGCTCCTTTTCAAAACTACTTTATGCTTGAGCTATCATTATTAATTTTATCTTTTGTAATTTTGTGGTTGTGCATATTCATGCTTAAAAGAAGATAAAAATACTATTTTGAGAACTGTTAATTTAAACTCTCAAAATAAAAGCTATTGTAATTGTCCTCATGCCAAATAAATAAATAAATGTTCTCTATGAGAACTTTTGATGTTATTTCAACAAATGGCAAAATTATCAGTAAACTCCTGCTTGAAACACTATGATACCTCAAGACTTATGTGACACTTGGTGATACATCAAACCTTCCAAGGGAAATGAAATAACAATTTTAAGCGTGATGAAATGTTGTGAGGCTTATTCTTTGTAATAATTCCATGTCCTTATTGCAAAATTTGCAAAGAAAATACTCCAGCCATTAGTTCTGCCTCTTTCCAAAACAATTCATTTGTCTCTGACATTTTTGAGGTAATAAATACATTTCAGTATGCATGGAGTATGAAGGTCGGATGTAATCCACAAGCAAAGGCTGATAAATAATTTGTGAAATTAGAGTGTTGTGTAAGGAAAGTTGATAATGAATCCAACAACTCTGTGAAGTTGGGCACTTTCCAAAGCAATCAGTCCTGCTTAAGACTTGCTAGATAAAGGCTGTGAAGTAACTCTTCTAGTTTAAAATACATATATATGTATATATGTTTGTTTTTGTTTATTTTTTTTTCTTTTTATTTATTAGAAAAGGGGCTGTTGAACAACTTCAGTTCTCAACATCTCTATTGTCTGAGAACCAGTAAAGGCTGTGAAGCTGAGCCACAGGTAGAGAGGTCTGTCCCACTCTGCATGAGCCCTCTGATGACACCTGGGTGTGTGTACTCGGTGCCTGTTCTTTCTATTGGTAAGTGGGGACATCAGTGAATGGAGCTGCCAGTCCCACTCCTCAACCTTTACAGCCTTTATTGTATCTCAGACAATAAAATTGTAGCAGTGTATGGCGCACCTGGGGCTTACAGCATATTGTATCAACACTGACAACTCATAATTCTTTTCCAGTTTTGCAAGAGTGGTCTTTTTTATGGGTATTTCCCTGCTGCATGAGTAGAGCTCTAGTTTATTCATATTTTGTGGGGGAGGGCAAATCTACTTCCATTAGAAAAATAGTTATGTTCAGTATTAAGAGTTTGTACTTCCCACAAAAGCAGCATGATTCTTGGTGAAAAAGAAAAAATTGATCTAACAGGACTCCTGTTTTGTTTGTTTATCTAATTGTCAAAAACCCCAATGCAAAGGCTTAGGTTTTATTTTTATACATATAGAAAGGAGGTAAATACCCCAGAAATCTAATAGGCTATAAAGTTTAGGATGCATTCAGGTGATGTGACAGAATAACCAAAATAACCTCTCGTCACAACTTTTTGAGGATATGGTGTGTAGAAGCTTGAAAGTCTGTTGTTTAACATCATCATCAGATCTCATTGAATCAGTTTCTAATCATAGTATCAGAGAGGTTTTCCATGTCATGCCCTAAAATGTACACCAGTCTCCTACCTCCATCCCAGAGAAGACAATTTTAGCTCTTGATAAATGTAAACTTTCAGATTCAGAAATAAGTAATTTATGGCATCAAGCCATAATTTGGATTCTGTTGGCCAAAAGTCACTGCAGACTAACAGCAGGCATGATAGCTTTTATGACAGTTAATCAGATGGAAAAACAAACAAACAACAATAACAAAAAACTTATATTAAACTTGGACCTTTGTTTGTCCATCTGAAAATGCAAATAACTAGGTCTAGTTACGTAGGCTAAATTAATTCTCACACTGTATTTTCAGTATGCTAGTCCAATAAAAATAAAATGTTAAGGGGAAAAAAAAAAAAAAAAGGTAAGTTTGAGATTCTATTTTGTTCAGTAACTTCTTTTCTAAACTTTCGAAATCCAATTTATTCCCATTTTTTTTTAAGTAAATTTTTTTTTTTTTTTTTTTTTTTTTTTTTTTTTTTTAAAAAAAAAGGAAGGAAAGCTGAGATTCTGAGTCCCTAGTCTCTGGCTCTTAAAATCAAAGAATATTGAGATTATTGAGAAAGGATAGATTACAAAATAATAATAATAATAATAAAATAGCAAAGTTGCTTCTTTGGAGGGAAGGGGAAGGAACATTTTTTGTTGTTGTTGTAGTACTTTGTGCACCTGCACATTTTACACTGCTTTTTAAACATCTGTGTTTGGTAGTGTAAGTGTTGCCTGTCACAAGAATGCCTCAGTGCCTCACCATTCACAAGAAACTGTGAGCTGTTTGGTGACTCATGAAGTTTCTTGGAACATTTTTGCAGCAAATAAATGCATATATAATATTTCATAAGCACAGGGCACCACTTGTAATCAGTGCTAGAAAAATGAATGTGAGATAATGTAACACATATGTGACTTTCTGTTAGTGACTTTGTTTCTTACTGTGAGACCTATGAAAATGGATTAAAGCTAGATTTTTCTTACTCCAGTCTGCACTGAAACCATCTTGCCTGCTATATCGGACCATAGGCACAAATGGGACAGAGGTTTTGTTTAAAGTGCAAGGAAGATACAAATATGAGACATAAACAAGAATGTCATGACATTACATAAATAAATAATGAACATATGAGATCAGTGTCCTGCAAATTTAGATCACACAAACATCTCGTGTGAGCTGTCCTGCTGACTTCAGTGGAAAGCTTGTGTGACCTGTTGAATTATCTAAACAGGATTTGTTGCAAAACACAGGAATTATATTAAAGTACATTTGCATCTTTCATTTTGAGGAATCAGTTTTCTACCATAAAAGAAATAGCTGGATTTAAGGAACATTCCTCTTTTTTTGAAAGTTCATGCACCGAGGTAATAATAATAATTAAAACAGCAACAACAAAATCCTCATATTTCTATTGTACAGTTCTGAGATCACTGCTCCAAGTTCAGGTACTTACTTGCACTTCATCACTCCTTTGGTAGCTATTTATTTGTATTTCCTTCTAAATGACAGTTCATAAAATGTTGCACTAAGTGCCACATCTGTCTGGAGATGCAGTTTTAAATTACAATTTGCTGCTATTTTGCTAATGGTGAAATAACAGAGTAAAAAAGGCTCATACTGAACATGGGAACTTCAGTGTTCCCATGTTCTTGCAGAGGTCACCAAAGATCAGGAAAAGCTTTGCTTGTCTCATGACCTCTGATGTACATTAGAGATGAAGAGGTGTTTTCTGCTAAAAACAAAAATCGGGTGGGGGGGTTAGAGGGAGACGGATGGGACGGGGACGGACATGAACAATGACACAACACCCCCCAACCACAAAGCACCACCTCCACATTAATATCTTGTTATTTAAGGCAAAAAGGACTGTACCTATGGAGTTATGAGTCAATACATTCCCTTGGCATCTTTTCAGAAGAACAGTTACAGCCAGCCTTCTGGATGGTGGTCCTGATAGAAGCAAATATATTCTTACGGGATTAAGTGATGCCTTTGCCTCCCTTACTGGGCCAGGTTGTAACTCCTGAGTTTATTGTTTAAAACTTTACTTTTGTTAGACTACCTAGGGAAGTTTTGTGTAGGGCGTCTTTCACTTTCCCTTACAGTCCTGTCCCGCGAATTTCTCCTGTTGGTAGGGGGAAAAAAGGACAAGTATGTATGTACCAAAAAATGATTATAATTCAGGCACTAGCTCAATGGTTTTGAACACTTTTTTTTTTTTTTTTTTTTTTTTTTTAAATGTAAAACTAATTTTTTTAAATCCAGACTGTGAAAAATCATCACCTTTTTCTCTTCAGTTTTGGATTAGGTCTTAATCTCCTTCCAGATTTATACCTATGCTGACAGGTTTATGACTTTGCTAGCATCTTTTCCAATCTATAACAGTACAGCCAATTGTTCTTGGCAGTGGCAAAGAACTGGTGTAGGTCTTAGAAATGCTAGATATGAGATTTGTGAATGGCTGGGCCCTCACGGGCAACTACCAACAACAAAAAGTTGCTATTTGCTACTTATGTCCATAACATCAGTAACAGCTTTAGCTTCATAAACAGAACCATTGTAAGGACAATTTTGACTGGAGCAGTTGCTGTAGAGTCTGCCAGAAATGTTGAGGAGGGCTGTGTTATCCAGATTAGAAAATGGGAGTATTCTCCTACCTGAGGGTTACATCCTATCTGTAACTGAACTGCCATCTGTGTAGCACTGCAGAGGATGTCTGAGTCACCACCACTCTCCCAATATAACCCAAATCACCGCAGGGCTGCAGTAGGTCAGAAGCTGTTAGTCTGGGGCTCACAACCACAAACATTTTGCTCTCTTACTTGTGGTTAATGGGAAACAGGAATTCAATAGTGAGACTAGTACAGGCAAAAAGCTTACACAGTAAAACTGAAAAAAACATTGTCCTAGATTAGAAGCAATTTTCCCCCAGCTATTAGCTGTGGCTCACCACAGGCTAAGGCCTTGGCTAGAGAAGCACCTCTACAGTGGGACTACATGCATAAAGCTGTTCTGCCAGAATTGTAGCACCAGACAAATCCCTAAGATGAGACAATTCTCTATGTACTTTGTAAAGAGAGAATGAATCCAAAAATGAGTCTGGCAGACAGATCCAGCATCCAGTGCTAATTGTAAAGCCCTTTGGATGTGGGATACATTAGATTTAACTCTGTACTTTGCAGTTTTGATTCCCTCTCTATCTACAACCAGTCTAAAAGAAGAAAACAGAAAAGCCTTGTCAATGATGGGCCAACCAACCATGTGAATAAACCTGACCATACTGCACAAGAGTAACCTATGATGATTCCCCCAAAAGATTATAGTACTCCCTACAGATGATTCCCCCAAAAGATTATAGTACTCCCTCTGGCTTTAAAATATATGGGTCATTTTCTTAGTTCATATTCACAGTTCTTCTGGGATAAAATGTATCTCTCCAAGAAGCCGTTGGTATTTTCAAATGGTTAATCATTCCTTTTCTATGTTCTCACATTTTGGATAGGAGTGTAGCCCTTCTCCAGTTTCACACTCAGTGCTGAGACTAGGAGCTCCCTGCCCGCAGGACTTACCTACTTCCATCAAACTGACAGGAGGCATGGTGCATCCTACTCCAGCTTTGCGCTGGCAATATTTCCAGCAATCGCAAACTACACTTACAGAAATCTTTCCAACAGCACTCTTTCGGCCTGAGGCTGAACTTAGAGTCTGTCTAAAAGATTTAACAGGAAGAGCTGGGAGATGATACTAAACGGCCGTGTCATGGGCTAAGTCCATTCACCCCCCCCAGGTACTGTGAAGGGAAGAGGTTAAGTAGGCAGCTCAGCTCAGTCACTTCAGATGTATGTGGTAGGAACAACCACTTGGGGTGTGACATCCATACCGATGTATTGTTGGCTTCAAGCAAACTAGTGAGAGTTTACAAGAGCTGTGTATAGACTATATTAAATATTTTATTTAATATAAATGAACAGGAACATACACCTGACATACAAATTGGTACATTTATTAGAAGACTGTGACTGTGTGTGCTATTTTCACCTGTTAAGCCTAAAAAGAAGCTATCTGCTCTCCACAGTTTTAGCCAAAGCAGTTTACCATAGAAAATACAGGAGCAGACAAATAGATGAGAAGTGTTCACACTCATTCTGTGATCCAGAGATGGGGGAACTATCCTGGTTGAAGGCAGGGGATGTATTAATAGCTTTTTGGCTTCTACATCAACAGCAAAGTAATTAGAGGCAGTGGGTGCAGTCTCATGAATGGGTTTTTATTGTTGCAAATTATTGACGTGGGCTGCCACAAAGCAGGGTTTGGAAGCCAGTGTCTTGGCAAGTTAGTTGGATGTGAATGCAAGTCACAAAATTGTGAACGACATCTCATTTGCTCTAATTACTTTGCTGTTGATGTAAAAGCCAAAAGGCTGTTAATAAGTTAAATCCACCCCCAACAGTTTCTGTTTTACTCCTCCAGCACAGTACCTGCATCAAGAGAGGCAGAATGAGTCATTGGAAATGCAAACCATCTTTTGTAGCAAAACAGTGCCCTGGAGACTCCAAGGACTGGAGTTTATTCCAGAGAGTATAAGAGGAAAAAATTGTGTGTGGGTAAGGAAAGAAAAAAGGGTTTGATGGCTTATCAGGCAGTGATCTAATTTAACAGGAAGATAACCTCAGTTGGTAGAAATCTTTATAGCTTCATAGCCTTATTGTAGTCCATGGTTAGTTGTATCAGGACTCTTATTCATAAATTTGATTTTGAAGTAAAAACACAACACTCTTTCGGCTTTCTCATTTCAGACTACCAGGCTATAAAGCCACTGAAACTTCCTATAACCTCCGGGAAATTAATACATAAAGAAAAAAAAAATCCCACGTTTTAACAGTAGGCCATTGGATTTCTGACTTAGAAAAAAAAAAAAAAACAAAAAAACAAAAAAAAACACCTCAGACAACTGCAAGGATAATTTGATTTCTTTATTGCATATTTGTTTTATTCAAACCCAATGTGGGTTTTTGAAATGTAAATTCAACAAACCAGGCCTTAGATGCACTCACACAGTCTGGTTTACAGCCTTTTCCAGTGTTAGCCATTTATTCTATAAACAGTATGAAGCTGAAGAAAAAAGGCAAGCTGACTGTTTTTTACCAATGACAAATGGACAAACTCTTGGTTTCTGTAGCCTTGGATAAATATCTTTAGGCAAAGATATTTAGATATCTACATCTTTGGCAAAATTGGGGAATATAACAGAAACTTAACCAAAGTTTTCTGAAAGATAGAAAAGCTGAGCATTTGGTTTGATTTGAGTCATGAGTAAAGCTTAGTTTTGCATCTTATTTCTCTGCCAGGAACCATGTAAATTTAAGAAAAAAAAAATTGCTCTGTTGTCTCTTCCAAAATTGAATACCTGTTGGAAAAACTGTTTTTTATTGTTGTTGTTGTTGTTTATGCTTAGTCTTCAATTTTATTACTTAATTAAAAGCTAAATCAAGGAAAACATTGAGAATCCTGATTTTTATGTTATTAGGGTTTCACATGTAGCTACACTGTTCATATAGCTGAGGGTTGCCTACGGCTGCTTTTTTTTACTCAAAGACCCAGGTTCCTTAGTCATATACGCATACTTAGTCAAAAAGTGGGCTGGGTAGAGGTATGCATGTTTTTGTACATAACTGCAGAAGAAGATAATATAAAGCAACGAGAATCTAGTTCCCTTGGGAGATTCCTACTTTTCAAATAAATGTATATTTTATGAAGACAATATGAAGACAAATAAATAAACAAAACCAAACACACATACCCTAAAAAGCCACCATCACTTCTTGCTTGATGATTCTCATCTCTAAATACACAAGGACACTATTAGCTTTTAAGAATATAAGCTCCAGTCCCATTGACCAGCTTCTTGGTGCCTGAAAAACTTCCATTTGAATTAGCAAAACTGTGGGAGTCATAAAGCAGAGATTCTTTGAAATAATAACGTAAAAAAGAGAGGTTTCCATGGCAGAGAGTAGGACCAGGATCCCTCAGCTTCAGCATAATGATTAATGTCCAGGATGTTAGATTACTCTCCAGTAGGCCAGTTTCTGTCCACTGTCAAGCTGAATGCATATCCTCTATTGACATGAGCATTCAGTAAAGCACTACTCAGTGTATCTGACAGCCTATCTGGCTGGCAGATCAAGAGTCCTGTGAGATACTTTGCAGAGCCTTCTCGCCAGCAATCTGACAACACCTATGTCAGAATAATTCTACACAGCAAGGGGCACCGGTTGTGCATGAAGTGTTTGGAAATGTTGCTCCTTTCTTCTTGCTGCCAGCTGTTTTCATGACCTATTCCTTCATGCATGAAAATTAAAAAATGAAGATGTTACAGGTAATAACACTTCTGTTTTGTGAAATCAGTCATAAAGGGGTATTCTGGAATGTCACCACTTGTATCATGTAATTCTTTAGTTAAATATCATGTCCTCAACAGCCTGCAGTCACAAGATGTCTACTTTAGTTTAAACTTCTGATTCACAGACAAGAGATGGAAAAGAGAAAAAATAAATACCAGCTTTATGAAGTAGAATGAGATTGTGTTGTTAGCAGGAACTGTGGAGCCAGGGAGGGTTAAGGGTAATGGAGATGTATTTTGTAGGATCTGGGTCTTTTTTACCTTGAAAGGACTTGTCATTAGAAGACAGATGTGATATTGCTGCAGAGTTTTTATGCAAACAGTTTCTGAATGCCTGAAAAATATTCTGAGTATGGCTGAAGACTGATGCCACAACAAACAACACTTATTTTTCAAGGGAAACACAAGGGAATGGCATCTGAGAGAGCCTGAGCCTTGTGTAGGGGACTGAGGCACAGAGAATGTAGGGGTTTCTTTCTAACCTTGCATATATTACTGGAACAGAGTGGTCCTCACTTGTTTTATATGAAAAAGGAGAAGAGATGCCTACTTTCTGGAAATGGTCCCAATGACATATAGCTGTTTTGACTCCTTTCTGATGCATCTATTTCTGCCTTTTCACTGCTCAGTCAGGGTTCTGGATCTCATTCAAATAGTTTGCTGCCTATGAAGAAGTCACAGTAGAACCCATGCCTTTTTCTTTTTTTGACTTTTTTTTTTTTTTTTCATTTTCTTAGCCTTTCCAATTTCCCATATTTAAAATAACTATTTCATAGAATCATAGAATGGTTTGGGTTGGAAGGGACCTCAAAGATCACCCAGTTCCAACCCACCTGCCATGGGCAGGGACACCTCCCAGCAGACCATGCTGCTCAAAGCCCCATCCAACCTGGCCTTGAACACTTCCAGGAATGGGGCATTCACAGCTTCTCTGGACAGCCTGTGCCAGTGCCTCACCACCCTCTGAGTAAAGAATTTCCTCTTAACTTCTAATCTAAATCTCCCCTATTTTAGTTGAAAACAATTCCCTCTTGCTCTTTCATTTTCTACCGCAACAAAAAGTTGCCCTCCATCTTTTTTATAAGCCCCCTTTAAGTACTGAAAAGCTACAAAGAGGTCTCCCCAGAGCCTTCTTTCTTCAGGCTGAACATCCACAATTCTTTCAGCCTTTCTTCACAGGAGAGGTGCTCCAGCCTTCTGAGCATCTTCATGGCCCTCCTCTGGACCCACTCTAACAGGTCCACATCCTTCCTGTCTTGGGGACCCAAGACCTGGATGCAGTACTTGAAGTTCGGCCTCACAAGGGCAGAGCAGAGGGGGACAATCACCTCCCTCCATCTGCTGGTCACTCCTCTTTTGATACAGCCCAGGATGCAGTTGGCCTTCTAGGCTGCAAGCATGCACTGCTGGATCACGGTGATCTTTTCATCCACCAGAACCCCCAAGTCCTTCTCTGCAGAGCTGCTCTCAATGAGTTCTTCTCTCAGTTTGTACTCCTATCTGGGATTACCCTGACCCGGGTGCAGCATATTGCACTTGGCCTTGTTGAACCTCATTAGGTTTACACAGACCCACTTTTCTAGCTTGTCCAGGTCCCTTCAGATGGCATTCCTTCCTTTTGTTTTATTGACTGCAGCTGGGTGTCATCTGAAAACCTGCTGAGGGTGCACTTGATCCCACTGTTTGTGTTGTTGATAAAGATATTTAAAAGCACAGATCCCAAGACATACCCCTGAGGGACACCACTCCCCACCAACTTCCATCTGGACACGAAGCCATTGACCACCACTCCCTGGGGGCAGCCTTCAAGCCAATTCCTTATCCACTGAATAGTCCACCCTTCAAATCCATCTTTCTCCAATTTGGAGTTCAGGATGTGTATTCAGTTTATGTGGCAAGGTTTTGGTAGAGGGAGGCTGCAGTTGTGGCCTCTGTGAGAAGAATCTGGAAGCTGCCCCATGTTAGATAAAGCCCAGTTTCTGCTGCCTCCAAAGGGACCCACTGCTGGCCAGAGCCAAGCCAAAAAGTGATGTTGAGAGCAGATTTATGAAAGGGAAACAAAACAAAACAAAACAAAACAAAACAACAACAACAAAAAAAAAACACCTGCTGCACAACACCAGATGGGAGAGCAAACAGTGAGAACCAGCCCTGCAGACACCAAGATCAGTGTGGAAGGAGGGCACAAGGTGCTCCAGGATTGGAGCAGAAATTCCCCTGCAGCCTGTGGAGAGGCCCCTGGTGGAGCAGGCTGTCCCCCTGCAGGCCATGGGTCCCCCATGGGGCAGATCTCCACACTGCAGCCTGTGGAGGAGCCCCCGGTGGAGTAGGTGGATGTGGCCTGGAAGAGGCTGCGGCCCATGGAGACCCCCCGCAGGAGCAGGACCCAGGCCAGAGCTGCAGCCCAGGGAAGAGTGCAGGCAGGAGAAGGGAGTCTGGGGGGAGCTGCTTCCCATGGGGGACCCCTGTTGGAACAGTTTGCTTTTGATGGATGGACCCCTTGGTATGAACACATGTTTGGAGCAGTTCGTGAATTGCTACTGTCTGTGGGAAGCCCCCCGTTGTTCAGTTTTGGAAGAAGGGCATCCCGTGGGAGGGACCCCACAATGAGCAGTGGCAGAGAGTGACCGTGAAGGAGAAGCAGAGATGAAGTGTTAGGGACTGACCACAGCCCCTTTTTCCCTCCTCCCCTGTGCCACTTGGGGGGAGAACGTAGAAGAGCTTGGGGGTGGGGGGAAGAAGGGAGGTGTTTTTAGTTAGTTTTGAATTTCTCACTGCTCTAGCTTGTTAGCAATAGGAAATAAACTACATTAATCTCCCTATGCTGAATCTGTTTTGCCCATGATGATAATAGCTGGGTGATCTCCCTGTCCGTATCTCAGTCCTTGAGCCCTTTTCATTGTGTTTTCTCCTCCTTTGCCTTTGAGGAGGAGGGGAGTGAGAGAATGGTTGTGGTGGACCTTAGCTGCCCAACTGGGTAAAACTACCACAAGATGTCATGTGGGACTGTGTCAAAGGCCTTATAGAATTCCAGGTAGATGACATCATTCAGTCTTCCCTCATCAACTGATGCAGTCAGTCTGTCAAAGAATGTCATCAGATTGGTCAGGCACAATTTGCCCTTGGTGAAGCTGTGCTGGCTGTCTCAGATTACCTCCTTGTTCTGGATGTGCCTTGACATTGCTTCCAAGAGGATGTGTTCTATGATCTTTCAAGGCACAGAGGTGAGGTTGACTGGTCTGTAGTTCCCCAAGTTCTCTTTTCTACCTTTTTTTTTTTTTTTTTAAATAAATAAATAAATAAATACAATAAAATAAAAAATAAAAATGGGAGTGATGTTTCCCTTTTTCCAGTCACCAGAGACTTCTCCTGACTGCCATGACTTTTCAGATATGATGGAGACTGTGGAGACTGTCTTGGCAAATCCATCAGCCAGTTCCCTCAGGACCCTGGGATGAATGTCATCAGGCACCATAGACTTGTATCTGTTCAGTTTCATCAGGTGGTATTGAACCTGCTCTTCTCTACAGTGGGAGGGACTTTGCTCTCTCAGCCCTCATCTACAGGTTCAGGGAAATGAGAAACTTGAAAGCCTGACTGTCAGTGAAGACAGAGGCAAAAAAGTTGTTGAGTACCTCAGTCTTCTCCATGTCTGTCATTCTTTCTTTTAAAGAAGTTCCAAAGAAAAGCGGATCAGTCTTGTAATTCAAAAATATGAGGTAGGACTCATCTCACTTAACTTGGGGTGTCTGCATTATAGACATCTGCTGTTGAAATAGGTTCATCATGTTTAGATGTTTCTAGGTTGAAATGGCACTCACCTTGCCAACAACTATTTTTGTCTACTGACTATAAAAGACAGGTATATACTTTCACACTGTAGTCTTCACTATGTGATCAGACTAATCCCATTCAATATGCCTGGTTCAGCCACAATATCCCATCACATCTTTGGCAAAACACCTCATCATTTCATGTCCATTCGTCACACCTAAACCATACACTTGTCATACAATTGCACAGCTGCCCTCTGCCTGACCGCCTCTGTTAGACAGGAGGTTGACAGATGATTGTCTTCTATTAAGAGGATCCTCAGTCCGACTTGGATGAAGTGTTGCACTGATTGCAGTAATTTGTAAAGCCCTATCATTTGTTCGTTAATATGTTTTAAAACTCCTTGAAAAAGTGAGGTGTTGAGAATGACTCAGAATTAAAATAATGGGCAAAAGCAAAGATGTATATTGTGCACAAGGGGTCAGTGATAGTTATACTGTTTTGTAATCAAAGTTTAAGCTTCCATCAAGCTTTATGGTAAATAACTTTATGTCTACCTAGTGTCTGTCTCTAAGGATCTTTGTCCTTTCTCATTGGAAATGAGTGGGTGCTTAAAACTATGAATTATTGAACTCTGTAAAGGTAGTCCAGACAGGAAAGCTAAGATGGATAAAAATAAATAAATAAATAAATAAATAAATAAGTAAATAAATAAATAAATAATAGAGGAGTGCTGACTTCCATAGATCTGACCTTTCCAAAGGTTTGGAATTTATTAAGATAACAAGGCAAATCCTACTATTTTCCAGAAAGGAACAAATCTTCTCCTAACAAACAATAAATTAATTTTACTAATTTTTGTGAAAGGACATAGAGTTTTTCTTTTTCTTCTTCAATATGCAGTATTCCAAACAATTTGATTTGTCAAAGATTTATTTGTTTTTGGATGTGCATGAAGCACTGTCTTGCTAGGAACTGAATAATTTAGAACAGGACAAAAACACATGTGGGATTTCTGCTTTAATCAACATCAGTTCCGCATACTCAGCAGAGGGATTTTCTAAGGGTTAATATATATTATGCATTGTCATTATTAATTTCTTCTCAATATAATGCAATAACATTTCTCCTGAAGTAATGCCCAGATGGCACTCCAAGCCTTTAGCTCTCTACAGCTTTTTTACCCTTAAGATTACCTAACATCTTCAATAAGAGACTATGAAGACTGGACTGTAGAATTTGCAAAAGTGCCCAAAAACACCAGACAAATCAAATGAACTCTGAACATTCTCTGCATGATTCTCTATCAAATCAGTTTTAAAAGGTACTGCTAATGGAGGTGCTGACAAATGCCTCATATGTTATAAATCTTTCTGTTCTACGTTAGTGGACCTCTGTGGAATACACAGGGTGTAGGAAAGTTTACACTGTGTGGAGGAGCATGATACAGATACAGCCAGTTCTCAGCAAGTTAAAAATGAATGCAACACTCATTCAGGCAACAAAACCCTGTACTCTATTTCATTAGTACCTTTTCCAAACAGTTTTATACTAAGGTGGTTCCACTCACATATAGAGCTAGAATCTGTAGCACAATTTAAAGTGCTTTTTGTTTATAGATGGTGTTGTGGTTTAAACTGGCTGGCAGATAAGTACCACAGAGCCATTCACTCCCTCCCTCCCATCCCCAGCAGAGGCCACCCTTTCCACTCTGGGCAATTGCCCAGTTTTATTGTTCAGCATGATGTCACATGTTGTGGAACATCCCTTTGGTTAGTTTGGGTCACCTGTCCTGGTTCTGTCCCCTCCCAGCATCTTGTGCACCCCCAGCCTCCTCTCTGGCAGGGCAGTAGGAGCTGAAGTCCTTGACTCAGTGTAAGCACTCCTTTGCAACAACTAAAACATTAGTGTATTGTCAGCAATTCTCTAATCCTAAATCAAAACAGAGTACCATACCATGTTTTCATAAATGATTTGGATGTTGGACTTTAAGGTTTTATGAGCAAGTTAACGGATGATACCAAAGTGGGTGGATCTGTTGACTTTGTTGAGGCTGGTGAGACCTTGCAGAGAGATCTAGAAAAATTAGAGAGCTGGGCCATCCTCAGCAATATGAAGTTTGACAAGAGAGAGTGCTGGATTCTGCAACTGAGAAGGGGCAACCCTGGCTATACGTACAGTCTCAGGGATGAGAGGCTGGGGAGCAGCCCTACGGAAAGGGATCTGGGGGTTCTGGTTGATAGCAAGCTGAACATGAGGCAGCAGTGTGCCTTGGCAGCCACCAGAGACAAGAATATGCTTGGGTGCATCAGGCATGGCACAGCCTGTTGAGGGAAGGGATTGTCCCTCTCTGCTTTGCACTGCTGTGGCCTCATCTTGAGTACTGTCTACAGTTTTGGGTGCCACAGCATAAGAAAGATATAAAACTGTTAGAGACTGTTCAAAGGAGGGCTGCAAAGATGGTGAAGGGTCTGGAGGGGAAGATGTGAGAGGAGTACCTGGAGTCACTTGGATTGTTCAGCCTGCAGAAGAGCAGGCTGAGGGGAAGCCTCATGGCAGTCTGCAGCTTCCTCATGAGAGGAGCGGAAGGGCAGGTGCTGAGCTCTCCCCTCTGGGGACTGGTGATAGGGCACAAGGAAATGGCTTGAAGCTGTGACAGGAGCAGTTCAAGCTGGCTATCAGGAAAAGGTTCTTCACTGAGATGGTTGTCAAGCACTGAAACAGGCTCCACATGGCAGTGGTCATGGCACTGAGCCTCCTGGAGTTCAAAAAGTGTTTAGACAATGCTCTCAGAAATATGGTCTGATTTTTTGGGTAGTCCTTTGGGGACCCAGGAGCTGGACTCGATGATCCTTGTGGGTCCCTTCCAACTTGAGATATTCTGTGATTCTGTGATTCTATGACACCAGCTCTTGGTGTAAGTTTAGTTGTGGATGACTTATCTTGGAAGTATTCAAAGTCAGGTTGGATGAGGCTTTGAGCAACCTGATCTAGTGAAAGTTGTCACTGCCCATGTCAGGGGATATGGAATATCTGCGATCTTTAAGGGTCCCTTCAACCCAGCCTATTCTATGATTCTGTGATTTGTCATAGTAATTAATCATCAGAAAATGGTAAACTGGGGTTTAGAGGTCCAGAAACAAAGAAATTATGGTCTTAGCAAATCATAGCATTTTCAGGCCTGTTGCAATTCTCAGGCTATCAGTCCTATTGATACTTTAGTTTAGGAATTTGTTTACATCTCTACCTTTCTTACAAAATGGGAACTTAAACAAACAGAAACTGTCTCTGAGAAAAGAGACAGAAAATCTCTTAAATCCTGTGCCAACACAGACTTGCTGAGCCAGCTTTCACTCTCCTGAATGACCACCACTACAGTGGTGGCTTGGCTTCAACCCACAATGGAAAGATAGTTTGGAATTGGTCTTAAAAAGAATTTTTAAGCAAAAAAGCACTGCTGAAAATGCATTATTTTTCTAAAAAATTTATTCAGATTTAACTGAAAAAAATTGATTCCATGTTTTAAGCAGAGAGACAAAGAGTTGTTTGTTCTAAAGGAGTAGTTTTTAAATTGTGATTTATCTGTTTTCAGTTTTTCCGTCTTACTGATTTGGATTTTCAATAGAAAACTGGGAGAAAAAGAATAGTAAATGATGGGTCCTTGGACATGTATTCTTGAAACAACTATTTTCAAATAAAAGCATTTTCAATGAAACAGTTTTAGTAGCTCTACTAATTATATAATTTAGGGCGTTTCCTCTGTATAGCTAACATCTTTAGAATATCTTATTTTCTCAAGATATGCCTAGTTCATTTCTCAAATTGTTCCGTTTGAAGCCAGTGAAAAGGAGGTCAAAGCACCCAAAGCCTTCAGGTTCATCATCTTCCAGGATAAACTTTTTACAGAAGCCAAACCTACGTGGAAAAGCAATACCTCAGAAGGAGGGTGCAAATTCACCCTCTGCCTTATTTACATGTATACAAATCTTCAGTGGTATAAGGAATGTCAGAAAAATGCAGAAATAACAGAAAGCATTAAACTGGTCCACCCTGAAAGACTACAAGTCTGTAGTGGGGTGTTACTGTCACTTAAACCAATAGTTTGAGTTGTAAGGGATCAAAGATCATCTAGTTCCAACTTCCCAGCCATGGGCAGGGATACTTCCCATTAGATCAGGTTTACCAAACCCCATCCAGCCTGGCCTTGAACACCTCCAGGGATGGGACATCCCCAGCTTTTCTGGGCAACATGTGCCAGTGCCTTACCAGCCACAGAGTAATAGCTGGCTGAATATGAGCCAGCAGTGTGCTCAGATGGCCAAGAAGGCCAACAGCATCCTGGCTTGCATAAGAAACAGCGTGGCCAGCAGGTCCAGGGAAGTGATTGTCCCCCTGTACTCGGCTCTGGAGAGGCCGCACCTCAAGTACTGTGTTCAGTTTTGGGCCCCTCGCTACAAGAAGCACATGGAGGTGCTCAAGCGAGTCCAGAGAAGGGCAACGAAGCTGGTGAGGAGTCTGGAGAACAAGTCTTATGAGGAGCAACTGAGGGAGCTGGGATTGTTCAGCCTGGAAAAGAGCAGTCTCAGGGGTGACCTTATTGCACTCTACAGGTACTTGAAAGTAGGCTGTAGCGAGGTGGCGGTTGGTCTATTCTCCCATGTGCCTGGTGACAGGACAAGGGGGAATGGGCTAAAGTTACACCATGGGAGGTTTCAGTTGGATATTAGAAAGAACTTCTTTATGGAAAGAGTTGTTAGGCATTGGAATAGGCTGCCCAGGGAAGTGGTTGAGTCACCATCCCTGGAGGTCTTTAAAAGACGTTTAGATGTAGAGCTTAGTGACATGGTTTAGTGGAGGACTTGTTAATGTTAGGTCAGAGGTTGGACTATGTGATCTTGGAGGTCTCTTCCAACCTAGATGATTCTGTGATTCTGTAACGTCTAATGTAAATCTACCCTCTTTCTGTTTAAAATCATTACAACTTTTCCTATTACTACACTCAAAAAAAAATAAGGTAAAATGAGAAATGACTAAGATTTTATTCATTATATCTCAGAATATATTTGTACTTCTTGGTTATTAAAATGGGTTATCCAGACATATTTTTTTATAAATCTTAATAATCTACTATCTACACTCTTAGCCACAGTTTTTCTCTTTGCCTTTTATTTCCTATTATGCATTTTTATAAATCAACATGTTTCAGATCTGGAAACTTGCAGTTGTTTAGCCATAAGCAATTTTATTTACAGACAAAGTACAGCTATCTCCATGGTCAGGTCAAAAGTCAATTTATTTATTATAAAAAACATTTGAAAACTGACATCTGTTCTTGAGATACACAGAAATTCTGAATTGACGTCAGTGATATAACCACACACACAAATGTTTCCGGTGAATGTCCGTAGTGTTTTTATCTGAATGATAACTCAGCTCAACGTAGTGTATTTTGCCTTCTTTTCTTCATGCTACAGAATGGTGTGAAAGGGCAAATTTCAAATATTCCTAATAGTGTGAGCCAAATTCAAACTAGATAAACTCATTTATCCTTATATTAAGAGGTTTTGGGAACAGGGACACGTATGATAGGCACTGTTGGAAATTTGCCTCTTACTGTCAAGATGAAACTCTGAAATCTGAGATGACTTGAAAACTGAGGAATAAAGAGGTAGAGGTGTTTTTAGATGTTTCTCTGTTTTTCAGAAGGTAAACTGGCAGCAGTATTTATTTGATTTGTCTAAGCAGGTAACTGTTTCTGACAAAATTTCTGGCAACAATTGAAATCAACAGATTTCAATCATCATCATAATATGAAGCATATCTTGAGAGAATAATTTAAATCAGGCACTTTCACTGTTATTAAAATGCAGATTCACTTGCCTTTGATTCCATACTTGCATAACATCCCCCCCGGATTTTTTATTATTATTATTTTTTATTTTTATTTTTATTTAATGGAAAGGAATCATTAGGGCAATTTTTTCTTAGCTATTTTCACGGCATTAGCTTCTAAGAAGGTTGTAAGTAAGCAAGTCTTCTGGGCTCATCTGTAATAGTTCAATGTCTACATACAAAGGATCTTTCACCTAATTATATAATAATGACTGTGATAAAACTTGAAACTGGAAAAATCAAGCTTACTATTTAAATGTGTGTACGTGACATATTCTGGAGATAATTAGGGTTCATCAGCTGCCATTTATAACCTTATCTCTACATCAGAAGAATCTATCTGTGATGCTGAGTAATTAACAGTTTGAAATGACTTAAAACCTTGAGACATTTGTTTTGTCCTTGCTAGTTAATGATATCATCAGTGGTTAACTCAGCCACTTTATCATAATCTGATTACTTAAGGCTGGGAAGTACCATTTGATCATCTAGTCCAGTCTGTTCTGTAAATTAAAGAGCAGCTTTTCTTTCAGTTATGCATTTATCCAGTTTTGAAACTGGTTTTCTGAGAAATTTGAAAATTTTTAATGGAGGTGGCTCTTGCTCAATGGTAGGAATGTTTAATGGATCCTCATAGCAGGACTGTTGTGTTGCTTCATAACTGGTAGAAGACTGATCCCCAATGTGTATATATCCTAAAGGGGTTTATATGGAACCAGCGGGGGTTTATATGGAACCATTCATTTAAGAATATGAACCGCACAATTAGGCAACAGACTTTAATTGCATTAGTTCACACCTAACATAGACTTCAATACATAGTTCCGGACTTACACACATAGTGGGGGTAGTTCTGACCTACAGATAACTGTTTGGTTAGTCCAGCTAGGATAATACTCAATAGTCAATGCATGACTGGTTATACAGCTACTTTCAAAGGAATTGGTTAACCTCTAGTTCTGTCTGACTTTCCTTCATAGGCAATCTCTCCCTCTTTCTTCTAATGTACTCCTAATTTCCACAAAAATTCCAGAAATGTAACTATTTTTGAAATTTCTACTCTTTTTCAAGTTTGAAATTAGGCAATATTGTTGGAATTGGAGAGCATTTGATACTTACCAGACAGGTCAATGGCCAGACAATTTAATAGATTGCATGGTTGCAAAATTATCATTTCTTAAAGTAATTACACTACTTAATAAATAATCTTACAACAATTAGAATACTAAGTGATGTACTCCATAACTTCAGGTGTTTTTTAAAAAGCTTGCAAGATACATCATTTAATTCTGATATTTTTGATTCCTGTCTTCCCCCCTGTATAGTCATATAAAATTTTTTACTGTGAATGGTCCTCGGTTAATAAAACACAAAGCTCTTCATCAGCCATCACCTATACCACTAGTGACCTGAGTGATTTTTACTTGAATGAAATTAATGTTTTCAATAATAAAGTTTTATAGATTTCATAACCCCAAGCATTGACACAAAGGTTGCCTAATGTGCAGAATCACTAGTAGTATAAGTGATGGCCGATTAAGAGATGTGTTTTTTACTACCTGAAGACATTGCATTGTTAGAGAGGAAAGCAAGTTTTCTGTTGATCAAAATAATGGAAATAATTTTTTGAAAGGCTTCTCTCACCTCTATTTTTTCCTGGGAAATATCAGAAGATCTCAGCTTTATGCCCCACGGTTTGGACACGCTAGACCTGTTCATTTTAATGGAAATTACATGCCCAATTACAAAGATAATTTTGAAAACATGTTTGAAAACTGTACAGGAAGTTCAGAGAATATGTGTTGTGTTGACAAATAAATCTCTCTCTTAGTTAGAAACCAATCAACAACTCTGAAATTTTCAAACCAACATTTTCAAAAACAGATGGTCAGAACTAGATTCCTAGATCCATATTTAAACATTTATTTGAGTTACTTTTCAGAAGTGTAAGCTGTTAAGGTGGTGATTTCAGTAAAATAGGGGAAGTTAGTAAACAGACTTCAAAAAGAGAAGCATTTAGAATTATCTGTGTCTGGACTCTGAATAGCAAGATCCTTAGTATCATGGGCAGAATTCATAAATACCAATACAATAGCCTCTTTCCTTTATTTTCCTTTATTTTCCTTTCTTTTCCTTTCTTTTCCTTTCTTTTCCTTTCTTTTCTCTTCTTTTCTTTTCTTTTCTTTTCTTTTCTTTTTTTCTTTTTCTTTTTCTTTTTCTTTTTCTTTTTCTTTTTCTTTTTTCTTTTTTTTTTGTGTGTACATTATATTTTTTTACAGTTTTTCACTCAAAATCCTGTTTTATTTTCCATTGTATTGATGGAATTGATTAGCTTTCTTACACTTGATTTCATTGAGTAAAGGAACCATTTGTGAAACTTGTTGCTCTTGGTACAGATAGACCAAAGACTCTTACTTTCTTACTCTGTCACTGACTCTTAATTCTTCTTAATTAAAATAAAATTACTTTTTGATTGTTTGTTATGCATTCATATTTGCAATTAACTTAACTGCCCTGGGAGCAGGGAACCATACAAGCAAATGCCAATGGAACTGAGACACTGGAATGAAATATAAACATGTAAGAGAGAATTTCAAATGCTGCAAGTTCACAGGAAATAGGAAATAAATTAAGAAATATTGAACAAAAGATCTCTGTAGCAGGAAATGGTTTCTCAGCAAACTTCAGATTTTTCTTTTTTAGCACATATATCAGATTGGGTGTGCCATAATGCTCCATTATTTAAGATTCACATTCCCCTTTCACCTTTTCTTCCCATTCAGTATCTTACTTTAACCAAAAGAGGGAAATAAGACTACTTACTTTTACAATTCAACCTACTATTTTATTTATTTATTTATTTAGTTATTTTTGGCCAGCTGGCATGGCATGGGCAGTCTATCTCCATCTGTTCTCTATTTCAAGAAGACATCATTAACTACTATTCTGGTAAGCTGAATGAAATAAAACATGGAAGAGAAAAAGTTCCTTTTCAAATTCTTTTAAAAATCCCTTATGTCTGCAGAACAGACATGCTTTATTGAACAAGTTTTAGAGCAGTACCATGATTTACTGCATTTTCAATTTAAACTAAGTCTACATTAAATCACCAATATAGGCAATGTCAAAGTGAATGTAGAACATATAGATATTTCAAGGATTTAAAGATAAGGGATTTAAGTCTGTGCAGTGGCAAATCACCTTTAGAAATTTACTTATCAGTGTAATTGTCAGTAAGTTTGTTTTGGTAGTTGCCAGCTTTAGGAGTCTACAATAGATGATCTTTACATGGTGAATAGTTTGTCTTATCTTTCAGCCAAGACTAGGCTTCTAAGCAGACCGGACATCATTCCAGTAAGAAATATTTACCATAAGAATGTGTCATACATTCTGTAGAAAGAACAACCTCCTATAAGCAATATTAACAGTCTCAGAACTAACAAAGGTTTAAGTGAACATATAAAGTGTAACTCATAGACAAATGACAGAATTCATACTTACATAGCTACTAGGAATTACTTTTTGGCAATTATTTACAAAAGAGAGAGGAGAGAAAATGACTGGACAATGACTTACTTTCAGCCTTTCCAATCCTGCTTTCTAGATAGTATGGTATTTCTGAGTTCTGAGGCAGTAGTGATACTAGACTGTAAAACAGAAATGAAGCTTTTACTAAGGGAAAGGAAGATAAAAACATCTATCTCTACTTCAGTTCTCTGTTTAATAAAGAATTGTTCTGTGGCTTTTATTGGCTTTAGTACACTCTTGCACAGTTTTGTTACAATTTCTGTCATAATTAGCAAGTGAATCTGGGGCAAAGAGAAATCAGATCATGCCTGCTCTTCATTCACTTGATCATTCATTTCATTTTCTTGAAAAGTCTTATTCAGAAAATAAGGTCTTGGAGGAAGAAACCATTATCTACATCTCTGTAGATGTTGCTAGTGAATGGTTAGGCCCACAATGCTATTAAAGGGTTAAATTATAAAGATAAGATCTTTTCCAGTTAATATTGCATATGTATAGTATAGCTATTGACATCTGAAATAATCACTATATCTTTCTTTTATAAATACAGGAAAAAGGGCATGTTTCCCTGGTCTGTTTTAGACATCCAATTTACAATTAAATAAATGGTGACTGACATGACTGCTTCTTTCCACTGAATGTTAAAGAGGCCTTGATGACTAGACTAGATGCAGCCATCAACATTTAGTCAAATGAATCACACCTGGGTTTCTTAATACCTCGTGTTGTTACTCAGATATATAGCAGCCTCTGTAGTTTATACTTTCCATAAAGAAATGGCAACAAAATAAGTGGATACATGTAAAATAATGGGATTTGAAACTGTTTAAATAATAGAAATATCTCATTTTATTATAGATGTTTATTCTTCATCCTTGAAAAGCATTCTAGCATTGCTTATGGATCTGTTAGACATAAAGAATAAAATGCATTAAAATTTTCTAGCCAAAAGAAAAAGAACAGGAACTAAACTCAGAGAACAATAGTTGTAGTTTCTGAAGGTGATATTGAGTCATCAGCAGCATTCTAGGCCTACAAGAATGATTAGGAAGTGAAAGTGCAGTCGTGGGTGTTGCAGCCATCCAGAAAAACAACCAGACAAGATCAAGTGATATGATCTGACTACATCTATGTCTTTTCAAAAGTGTTTTTTGTTGTTGTTATTTGCCTTTGTTGTTGTTTGTTTGCTTTGTTTTGTTTTTATGTTGTGATTGTCCTGAAGAATTTGTGACTGTTTAAGAAGGGTATCCCCATTATATAGTAGAGGTGCAACCTCAACCAAAGATTCTACAAATTTATTTTCCTTTTTTTTTTTTTTTTTTTTACTTCCACTTGAGTCTCTAGATATATTTGCCTTTTTATGTTGAAAACAGAAAAAAAAATCCTTTATTATTTTTATCTATTTTGTTCTCAGGAATTTGATAGGAGTCTCACAAAAAATGATTAAAATAATATGTCATTATCACTCAGTGTGTCACAAGGCAGAAAAACTCATGAGGAAAGAGAGAGGGAGAGGAAATCATGACACTGAGATCATATAATTACCCAGCAGAAGAGCATATTAAAACTGTCCTGGGTTTTCCTCTTTTTTTTTTTTTTTT
>NC_048893.1:10025626-10060174 GCF_011077185.1 Oxyura jamaicensis
GATATTTCTTTCTTTCTTTCTTTCTTTCTTTCTTTCTTTCTTTCTTTCTTTCTTTCTTTCTTTCTTTCTTTCTTTCTTTCTTTCTTTCTTTCTTTCTTTCTTTCTTTCTTTCTTTCTTTCTTTCTTTCTTTCTTTCTTTCTTTCTTTCTTTCTTTCTTTCTTTCTTTCTTTCTTTCTTTCTTTCTTTCTTTCTTTCTTTCTTTCTTTCTTTCTCTTTTGAGAATGTTAAAAGTAGTTGAATGAAACCAGGCAGCTGGTCTGGTTTGCCAACAATATGTCTATGAACTGAAGGTACGAGCAGTTACTATGGTTGAAAAAATAAAGAGGCTGGTAAGAAACATGGAAAAATCAACATGGAAAATGAACATGAAATATACACTGTAAAAGAGATGGTGGCAATGGCTATGTGATATGTGGACTGGAAAGTAGGAAGAGATACTGGAATGATATGATTGATGCATCGACAGAGGGAATGGTTACTGAAGAAGATTTTGGGGGCTTATTAAACCTAAAAGATGTGCATTAAGATGAATACAAGTGATTGGAAAAAAATGGGTTAGAGCGCTGTGGGGAAAAGACAGAATTTGCTCCAGCATGGATGACGAAACATTTAGAAAAAGCCTATAAATGATTGTAAGCATGGGGGCCAAGCAATAAGAGACCATAATTAGTTGTGATTATTAAAGCTAGTAGTTTAGACAAGTTGTATAGTCATATTGGACTTGAGCTCTAGATGAAATATCAGGAGAACAGTATGAGTGAGACCAAATCTCAGGTCTGGAGTATAGAAGTCTTAATTCTAAATAGTTAGCCTTGGCATTGCAGACAAAAGTCCATACAAATAAATACAGATGTAAACATGGAAAAGGGGAGTCCTGATGACCAGTAATGAGGAAACAGATCTGACAGTGGGGCTGCTGACAGAGCTGCTAGAGAAATGAGCAGTGTAAAACAATCATGGGGGCCAGGGAGAAACTGTCTGCCAAGTAGAAGGGAAATGACTAAATGCATTAAGGACAACAGGAAGATCAAGTAGGCTTTGAGCCAGGCCAGAAAAAGAAAATCAGGGGGAAGCTACTATGGCTCATGTGCTGGACTGAACAGTTAATCTGCAGTAAAGGCAACAACTGAGATGTTATAAGCACTCTAAGATTTAGAAGAAAAGATAGAGATAAGACAGGTCCAGTAACACTTCTTATACAGATCTTCATCAAATCTCAGTGGGTTTTCATCATTATCTTTGATATTTGTTTGCAAATTTTCTTCTCCTGACTTGTGCTCTACTGATTTGGTGTATAGGGATTTTCTGTTCCAGCAGTTTCTCATCACAATGTGAAAGGTTCATCTCACTCTGTGAAGGTAGCTTTTCATGCTTGTAGCAATCCTCTTGCTAATCATGTTGCTAACGGATCATTTACACATCTGAGAATGCTGTTAAGAAGCTGCTGAGGTGGAATGGGATTCCATCTGTAGCAGCTACCTTCTTCTCTTACTTCCTATGGAAGGCTCCTGAGAGTTGCACAACTGCCTATTAGCAAGCTGATGATAGATGGAACAGCTGTAAATTTACAAGTAAGGACAAGCTTGAGACTCCCAAATTAGTTAGAGGAGAACAATTTGCAAATTTTAAAATAGACCTTGAACCAGGATCTTTTTACAGGATAATGCCATGAGCAGGTCAACAGGTTAGTGACTGAACACTCCTCAGTCATTTCTTATGGTTTTATTTCTTTCTTGAAATCAGATAGTTCAAATATATTGTTCTCTTGGATGGTCTTCAGAAAGTCAGGTGTTCCTCACTGATTCATTAGAGTATATAGATATTTTCTTTTCCAAGAAAATCTTTTCCTTCTAAATTCATTTGTTCTGGAAAATGACTGAAAAGTAGGAAAGAGGAGAGGAGAGGACAGGACAGGACAGGACAGGAGAGGACAGGACAGGACAGGAGAGGAGAGGAGAGGAGAGGAGAGGTCTGAAGGGACCTTCAGAGATCGTCTAGTCCAACTGTCTGACCACTTCAGGTCTAAACAAAAGTTAAAGCATGTTATTAAGGACATTATCCAAATGATCTCACTTGAACACTGACAGACATGAGGGCATCCAACACCTCTCTAAAAACCTGTTCCAGTGTTTGACCACCCTCACATTAAATATATATATATATATATATTCCTAATATACAGTCTAAACTTTCTCTGTTGCAGCTTTGTGCCATAAAAAGAATGAATAAACTAAGGAGGCAAAACAGGAATAGTCACTCAGGGATGGTGACAAAGAAGAAACAACAAAATGAGGAGGAAGGAAGAGTAAGGCAGCTGGTTCAGCAGATGGAAAAGACAGAACAAAATACCGATGGCAATTTTGTGAAGCTCAGAAATACTCACTAAAGCGAAGAGAACAAGCTGGGAAATGAAAATTGAGACAATAAAAAAGAAGAAAGCTTGATGCACAGAAAGTAAAACTGTCTTTGACAGAAAGCCAGGAATCTACGTGAAGGACCAGACAGATGGTTACCTAGGAAGAAAGAACTTTCCTGGAAAGAGAAAGCTGTGTTCTAATCATCCCTGAAAGAACAAAAGGAGTAGAATTCAAAGTGACCTTTATTTTGTGCTGTTTTACCTGTTGGTCCTACTCCTAAACCTTGCAGATTTCAGATATTTCTTCCTTTTTGGTTTGAAAATCCTTGGAAGAATTTCTTGCAATGTAGTCTCAGTCTAAAAATAATGCCTAATCTGCTCGATGTCAATAGACAAAAAAAAAACAAAACAAACAAAAATACCTAACAATCAATCAATAAAACTAAAACCCAAAACACAAAGAAAGAACTCATAAGACAGCAATATAAATATATTAGTCTTGTTTTCAACATCAACAGACATTAGCACTCATTATTAATTGCTTTGAACAGGCAGATGATTACTCAGAGAGTGCATGCAGTACCTGTTTCACTAATACCCGGGTTATCTGTTTTTTTTTTTTTTTTTTTTTTTTTTTTTTTTTTTTTTTTTTTTTTATAGAATCAAAATTTATATAAAAATGTGAAAATGTCAAACATGGCAAACATGTTCTTAGTAATATTTTTTTATTAATATCCAGAGTCTCGTATCTGGAGTTCAACAGTATTACTATGTGAAAATAAGCTTGCAGTACTTGGAGTGTAGCAGCTGTACAAAAGGAAAGTGAGGCAGTTAACATGGTGTTACCCTGGTGCTCACAAAGCCAGTTTCTATTCTAGATGTCTTATTAATACTACCAGTTGTGCAGTCTCTGCCTCCTTTCTTTCATAAATATATAGAAAACTTTACAAACCAGGTACTGTCGCTCACTCTGTATTTGTATTATCTGTAGGACAATAGTTCTTGACTTTGTCTGAAGTCTATGTAGGCCATTATAATCTTGGAAAGTGTGTTCCCATCACACATTGAAGGAGGTTCCGTCCATATCTCCTTTAGACTTCCATGCCTGACTTCGCTATCCCAGTTACTCATATTATTAAAACAGTTACCTGAGTAAATTTTGATGGAACCATTCATATCCTTAAACATTAGGCAAATATTTTAAAAAGTTCCAAGTTAAGCCTCTGTTTAATTGATTTTCTCTTTTATTCACCAGTAGTACATGACACATTTCTTGTACAATGCATTTACAAGAATAACCATCTTATAGTGTGTATTAAAAAGGAGAGAAAAATATTGGCAAGGGAAATTAAAATGCTCACTTCTTTTCTTTTGGTACATTTTTTCATATCACAGAATCACAGAATCACTAAACCAGAACGTGGATTAATGTTATGTTGTATCTCTTTATTTCTTTGGTTTGGATCAATTTTATTCAGTACTTTCAAAATTTAGAAAATAGAAATTTTAAAATATGAAAGGAGGCCTTTTCTTTTTGACTCCCCCTTAAAACAGAATTAGTTACAGAATTATCTTGTCTGACATCAGCAGTGTCCCTTAGAGAGAGGATTCATGACATGCCATGTCATAAGAAAAATTAAAGTGAAAGGACATCCTGAATTCTATTGCTTCTTATTTCTCTGTTACTTTTATTTTATTTATTTATTTATTTATTTTTTTAATGGGTGGCCTTCTACTAGTTCTCTATCTGTTTTTATGATTCCTGCTACTCTTTGTGTTTTTGCAGTAAAGTAGTGGCATAATCACTGGAAAGGAAAAAATAATCAGAAGAAATAAATACTGCATTAGTTTCACACAGAAATATCACAACCATGTCTTTGCTGGAGGAGTGAAGAATAATGCCAAACAGTAGCAATATCTCCTATGAACAAAGCACAAACAGCTAATGCGTCATATTGTCACAGCTATTGTTACACATTGCTGTGGCTACTTCAATATTAAACTATAGAATATAGAAATGTGTTTAAGCAAATATCTTGCCTGAAATGAATTTTGGGTTGTGAAACAAACTCTAGAGTTGAAATTTACTGACAGACTAAAATGCAACATTTAATTAGAACAGTTGTGTTTCAAAGCAAGTCATACATTCCTATGCTGTTCAGAATATTCATCCAAGAGCTTTACTAATTAATGTTATTTAACTGTAGACTGATTTTTCACCTCACTGCATACACACACAAAATCCTGTGTTCCCAAATGCAGTGAAATCATGCCCTTGAATTATGCAGGACAGCACTCTTGCTGTAGAACTCTTTACTGTGAATATAGTGGTTAGTTTTATTTATTTATGTATGTATTTTGAACAGACATGGACAGCTTTGCATAGAAGACCCATGATAAGGATATCTCTTCTCAGTCCACTTTAATCTTGGTTGTATTACTTACTTTACTGATCAACTTGTTTTGTTAGTGTTGCTTACCTAATTTTATGGGAAAAATAATTTAAAACCTACTGCTGAAAAGGAATGCAACCTTCACATTCAGTGAATATTTCCTTGACATTGCATTTTTTATTTTTTTGTAATAATTAAGTGTGATTAATGACATACACAGTTGCCTCAGGAGAATATCTGCTTTCCTTATTTTATATATTTTATAAATACAAAAATATTATGTCAGTGAAATGCTGCCCTCAGTCTATTTCCAAAACAACTGATTTTCCAGCTTCAGCCAACTCCAGCTATGGGAAAAAAATATAATAATTTTGATTTCCTCTACTCTTACATGAGGTTGATACAAATTTTAATGCCACTCAGTTTATCTCTTTGGAAAGTTATTCATCCTCAGAATCCTGAAAATTGTCATAATTGTCCTTAGTGAGTATAAATTATTTGCTGAAGCACAGATGTTTGTGCTATGATCTGCTTGAGATTGCCTTATTGAGTTATCACTTTTTCTTCATGAAATATTCCATAATATAATGGAGACCAGAATTCACTCAAGATTACTTGGATGTGGGACTGAAGTGGTTCAAAAAATTCAACCATAACATCATCTCTCTTTTGGGACATGAACTGTTAACATGCTATTTTTCAGTAGGGTGAATTTGTGTGATAGCAGAGTCAGAAAATCACTTTCTGGTAATGTGGAAGTGGTCACACATCTTCTTAAACCTTTATGGAAAACTAATACAACTTGACATTCCTGTCTGTCTTCAAGAAGACTAATTAGCAGAATAACGATGGTAGCAGACTGCCTGTTTTCCTTTGGGTTTATAGAAGAGTCAAAGGGAAAGTCAGTGTGATTTGAATATAACTGTTTTCATTTTGCCAAAATTCCATGTACTAAAGTTAGAATATAGATCATATATAATTAAATAAAACCTTTTCTTTGACTGTTGCCTTGCAAGATCATCTTTCATTTATTAAAAATTCCTCTACTATTACAAAATGTGTTTTTGCCCTCTGATATATACGTTTAGTATTTTGTTACATGTACATTTGTGTATATTTAGTCTCATTTTATTTTCATCATGGATACACAGGATTTATTGTAAAAAAATTGGTCTGAGATCAGTATGTCAGAAATTTAATGTGGTTAAGTCCAGTTTGGTTGAGTTTTCATTTGTATTGATTCTGCATAACATTTATCTTAAGCATAAATACATGTACAGTGTGCATGTGCTTGACTCTACAGAGTACAGATCTTTACAGATTCTTCAGATTATATACAAGATTATACATATATATATATATACAGATTATATACATTTTTCTGTATTACACTGGAAAGCATTTTTCTATATCCATTAACTCCAGTTCTTGTTGGAAAGTTCTTCCTTTAAAATTATGTTACAATTTTAAAGAATTTATATTCAGGGGGAGATAGGAAGAATTTCTTCTACAAGAATCTTCTACAAGAATTTTTCTTGTAGAAATTGCAGTTGTACACAACAGACATGAAATTTTTCTAAAATAAGGAAAATGCATTTTTTTTTCTTATATGCTGTTTAAAAATGGGCCTTAACCAATACAAATAATATGCATGTTCATAGTTTATATATCACTGAAATATAAATGTTTTAATGATTAATTAATTTAGGGTTCATATTATGATTAATTCCTTTGCTTACAAAATTTACTGAAAGCTCACTGGTTTACTACTACAGTTTAGCTGCATTCTGCACAATTATATCTAAGACTGCGTAAAATAAACTGGAAACAGAATAAAGTCTTCAACAAGTTAATTAAAAAGAAAAAAAAATAATTAAAAAAAGAGAGAGAGAGAGAGAGAACCTCAATCCTAAGAGTGCTCATCAGGCAATTTTCAAATCATGTATCTGGTTTTGTCTGGAACAAGACTGTACATTGCAGTACAGTGTCAACTATTTCCATGTCATGTTGAAACTTTTAAACCTCAGCTATTTCTTGGGCTGACCTTTTAAAAAAAGTCACAAGATGTGGAAATTTTTAAATACAGAGAGGGAAAAAAAAAAACAAAAAAAAAACAAAAAAAAAAAAACACTGTGTGTGTGTGTGTGTATATATATATTAATTCTCACCAAGACCTCACTATTATTGACCATAAAATCCTGTCTTTTGGAGTTTGGACCAATTTTAATGTAAGAGGTCAAAAATTATATCCATGAGGTGAATCTTCCACTAAGCTAAGATGATCTGAACACATCATAACTGACGTATTTTTTATATTAATTACTTTCTGCAGTGTGCTTAAGAAAAGAAAGGAGATATCATCTTGGATCTGTATTTTTTTTTCTCCCAGAACAATTCTTCTTGTCTACTTAGCTCACACATTAGAAGAAGAATCACCTATCGAGTCACACTGTACCCATCATAAGTATTTTCTCTCTTGGAAGTGTTCTGTCTCTGACATACTGTCAAACCACCTCAGTTTGTTTGGTAGGTATGCCCTTTTCATTTGGGGTGTAAAATAGGCATAGGGGTAAAGGTCTTGTGGCAGAATTGGCAGTTCCATCTGCTAAGGCACCAAAGGGATGAGTTTAAGCTTTACTCTGGGCTTGCACTTACACCTCAGCTGTATCAGGTTGTTGAAAAGGAGTCAAAGGTGATGCTGACCATATCAATTTTTGTTTTCCCGTGGCTTTAACAATGTGGTGCCCCAGTACTATGTTGGCCCGGTATGCACCCTATCCTAGTATGGCCTCTGTCTTTTTTCGAGGTAATGAAAAGGAATGAGTTGGATTTGGGATAAAATGGGTGGCATTATTATGGATGTTTCAGATTTCTTTGTAGGTATTTTTTACAATGTAATATCTGAGGAGCCAAACTGGCTTCATCTTGTTTTCCCAAATACTCCATACTCCCAGTGGAAGAAACGTATACTGGAGCATCCCTGGACCCTGCTTCTACCAATATGGAGATATGATAAATTTGTTTTAAATCTATTCCAATAAGAGTTTAGTTGAATTATAAGTTAAATCTTTTTTTTTTTTTTAATTATTATTATTTTTTTTCTCTTTTTCTTATAAATTTCTTCCCTTTCCTTTCCTCTTCTGCTGTGCCCTGTGCTGCAACAAAGGAGAAAGCATGAGAATAAACTCATAATACCCTCTGGAGATAGATAAAGCAGAGATAATTTTGTACCTTTCATGTAATAATTCCGAGAACTCAGCTGATACTATCTAAGGACTTTTTGTTTGCAATTACATATGATTCTATTTACAGGTTTCTATTGCTAATGATTGATAGGATAGCAACATGGAAAACACATGAGTTTAGGAATTAAAAATTACAGTTTGTGATGAAGAAATTGTTTAAATAGTATGAAACTACCGATCTAAATTTAAATGTGTTCCTTAAATATATTAATCCTCCCTACCTCTCCTTTGCAAATGCTGCAAATGTGTCACTTCTGTTTTCTGTAGTTTCAGACTCTTCATATTTCTTAATAGTGTCTGATGGAAGTATCCCACTAGCTCTTTTCCCTTTTTTCAACATGTTCAATGAAGTAGCATTACAAAAAACAGGGCAGCACTGAAAATCTGCAATTTTCATGATCATATCTTTTGCCAGTTTTCACTTCTGCTCTCAATTTATTCCACCCAGCTTATTTTAATAACAATAACAAAGCTTTTGATATGCAGAGTAACTTTTTTTTTTTTTTTTTAAAAAAAACACTTTTTAAAGAAGTAGGCTAAAAATTTCCAAAGCCAGCTTTTAATTCTTGGTTCAGTGATGATTTAAGCATCCAAATTAAGACAACTGAGAGCCTATTTTAGAGGTGCTGAGCGTCAGCAACTCTACGTTCTAGAGCCTTAAAGCTCAGCACAGTTAAAGGATCAAGCAGGCACATACAAGCAACTCCAAATCAGACAGTGCTTTTGGAAAATTTAGCCGTGTTTCTTAAGGGTGAAATCTCAGCCCTTCAAAGTCAATTACAAATCTCCCAATGACTTCAATAGGCTAGGATTTCACCCTTTATATTTTATAGGAAAAACAAGCAACATCATACAGAAGTTTCTCTTTTATGATTTTCTTGATGTTTGCTCAACACAGGCTTCCCTTTAGGTAGGAAAAATCATGGTTTTAATTTAAACTCCATAAAAACAAATAAACAGTAGCTTAATTACAAGGGTGGATGGGGTGTTTCACAATGCTTAAGCTAATGTAGTAAAACACCCAATGTTTGAAAACACATTTTTAAAGCTCAGAAAACTTCAAACTGTAGTGTGTTTTCTCCTCCCTGTTCCCAACAATGCTGGAGTTGCTAATTTTACAGCACAAATGAGAAACTGATGAAAATTTCTAGTAAAGTAGGTTTTATTTATTTTGGCAAATGCCAATGGCAACACTATAGAATAACACTTTTAACTGATTTATCTGTAGCACATTTTAGGTGCTTCATTGTATACCTGTATGATAGATACACTGTGCCTCTGCACCAGTTATATAATACTGATCATTTCACAGTCACTGGAGTATGATCATCTCATGTTATTAAATGTCTGATGTCTGTTTAAAAAGCATTTCCATGCCTATAACTGATCACACTATGACAATAATATATAAAACACTTTTAGTGGATGTCATCCTTAAAGATCACAACAGACGATTCAAAAGTTGAAAGCTATTGGCAATAGAAAAACTGAAACAAAAACACTGTATATTTTTTTGAATTCATAGTCAGTCTGCCTGTCCTCAAGTCACTCTTGTCAGGTGTACGTAGAAAATATGCTAAATAAACCTTAAATCCCATAAAATACCGCATAAGATTTAGCTATTATGTTTCACAGCTATGACTCATCCAAAATACTTATGGTGTTGTCATGTAGCTTAGCTAAATGACTCTAGCTACTTCCAGTGTCCTTCTTATTCAGGTGTTTGCAAAATAAGAACAGATCATAGTAGGGTTTATTAGCATACAAAATGTCTCCTTATTTTTCATATGTACTATGTACATTTCACATCTATACTGACTTATTTTCCAGAATAAAATTAGGCACAGAAAGGATTTGTCTGATGAATCTCTGATCACTCCATCAGGGGTCTAGATCAGGAACAAGAATATTGCTGCTTATATATGGAGGGAATAAGACCATGAGAAAAATCATGTTCTAACAGCTCTTTTTTGAAGAGTAGGATGGGGATCACTCTTTTCTATGAAAGTTATGCTACTCATCTTCTGTCTAATGGTCAGAGCTTTGGGGACAGATCTCCCTTTTCCCACCCTGAGTTGGTGTTTGGAGTAATCTCATAACCGTTTTTGAATTTCACTTGGTACATAAATACCTGCAGCTGGACAGAGGCCTTATTTCCTACTCAGATGATTTGTTCTCTCAGCCAAAAAACCTGCTTAGAGTATAGCTATCCTTTTTGAGAAAGAAATACGGGGAAAGAATTTCTTTGCTCCTTTATTTCAGTGGTTTCTTGTTTTCAGATGGGTTGGTGAAGTTGTCTGTGGTGGAATGGTTTCATTTGTGGAGGTGCAGAAAACTGACAATCTCTGAGCATCCAGCACAAAACAAGGTACTGTGTTCCATTTTAGACTGCAAAAGTAATTTTAGAAAATTGGCCTTCAAGAGCTAACAAATGAAAAATATTAAGTGCATGGAAAAGTCTTTGTTGCTGTTTTATGACTAAAGGTCATGTTTTCATCAGAGCTCTCCAGAGTCTCAAAATGCTCTTTTGCAAAGTACATTATCACAATTCAATATCAATGCTAAATAAAGGACAGTACTGGTTCATTGTATTTTAGCTGGATCTGCTTTGGATGCTATAGGCTTGTTTCCAGAATTTTAAAAGTCTCTTAATAGATAGACTAAATTCTTACCTACCCACCTGTCACTTCTGTGTATATAATGTCCTTAGAAAATATGCTGCATTAGTCAAATTTACCTTTTGCCTGGCAGTACTCCTGAGGCATCTGTTCTGAGTTCAAGGGAACACTGAAAGGCCTTAAATCTGATCTCTCAGACAGCTGCACTAATTTAACTAAAGGGGCTACAAAAGGGGATGGAGAAAAATCTATAAAATATTTGGCTGACATTAAAAAAAAAAAAAGATAGGATGTTTTCTTGTTAACCTTTAGAGCAGCCCATTACATAAATTGTGACAATGTTCTCGGATTAAATGAGACTGTATTCAGGCTTAGCTCTAGATTTATCACTCCAGCAAATGAATTCTACTGTAAAGTCTGGCAATATATCTTCTAAAGAATGCTGTTTATCTCACTGGGGAAACAGAGTGCTGATAAATAAGGAGCACAGTCTTTTGGATGAAACATTGTAAAGATGGATTGGAAAGAAGATTCAATGGCATTGGTTCCTTCTGCAGTGTAAGGATGTTCCATGGTATATATATGATTAAAATTAAAGATTTCTTATAGGACTTCTGTAAGTGTATCATGATAAACAAAAATATCTAAGAAATGTTGCCTTCTCATAACATTCTTATTATGAGAATTCCAGTTATATATGAAAAATATTCACACAGAATTCAATGATGAGTGGTTGATCGGTGGTAGTTTCAATTTCTAACTACCTTTCTCTTCATCCCCGAGTGAGTAAGTATCACCAATTTATGTCTATAAGAGAATGCTGAGGGCAAAATGGCACTGACATTTTAAATTATTTGATTTCAAGTTTTCTCAGAATTAAAATTATTTCAGTGTTTATTTATTTATTTATTTATTCTTGGCTACTAAAATTAAATCCTGCACTAGTTTCTAAGTGGTGAGAATTTCTTTGTATTTTTTCAAAGTGAGTAATGGTACAAGATGAGAATCTGAAAGACTGCTCTCTTACAAAAATCTAAAATGCCTTTGTACATATTTAGGAAGAGAGCAGAAAAAAGACTGAAAAGTTATTTTAGGTTAACATACTAAGATACTGTGCAAGAGTATGAAATATTATCAGAGGCAGTCAGTTTATCAGAACTGGTTTCCTGTTTTTATATTCTTTTTTTTTTTTTTTTTTTTTTTTTTTAATGATCAATGAACTAGCTGTTAATAGGCCATGTGTAATGAACTGACCTTGATTCCAATAGGATGAGTTTTTAAAATAGAAAAAGAAAAGATTCTTAATATTAGTTCCTAAACTGTATCGAGAAAGAGGTGAGTTGCTTAAAATGTCAAAGGCAAGAGTGTTCACCCATTGTAGCAATGAACATGAAATACTCTGATTATACAATGGGTAAATCATCAGAATTGTTATAGAGACTGTAAGTTTCAATTTGTAATTGTATTACTCATGAAAATAAAGCCTATTTGAATGAAGCACAGGCCAGTTCTTCCTTATAGGGTAAAATCTGCTTTCAGTAAGATCATATTCTCTGAGGGAATTTAACTTAGCTGATGAGAAAGCAGAAGTTATAATCTTACCAGTCCCCCACAGTAATTTTGTTGAAGGTTGCAGTGTTTCCCTATTTTATCTTTATTTACTGTAGAAAGTTTGTTGGGTGATGGTGACTAATAGCTGAACATCTGGATGCACTGACCTTTAAGAGCCTTTAGTCATTACTGTGCCCAATTAAACTCAATATCAACAGAAGTGCTTGCATTTTGACTGGAGTAGTATAAATCACTTTATGAATACATTGTGCAAACAGGGAAGTATTACCATTCTGGTCTCATTCCCCTCTAAATGACTTCAGCAGGATGGGTCAGGAGCTAAGGATTTGTTTTGTTTCTAGTTTCCAAAGTACAAACTTTGAGAATTATGGAAATTAATTAATGAAGCTAACTGGACTAAATTACTCAAGATCTTCAGTGGGGAAAAAGACTGGAATTTATCTAAGTCAAGAGTACAAAAATTATCTGTGACTTGCATCTCATGCAGAGAGAAAAAACTTTTCAGAAAACTTTTTAGAGACCTAATTCGATAAACAACCATCTCATAAAAAGGATATTAGAAATAAACAAGGAGCCTATTTGGAGTGGAGAAAGGACAGATCATTAAAGAAAGCTATAATTTAAAAGTCAAAAAGTGCAAGCACAAAGTAACAATTTCAAAAAGTCATTATGGGTTTTCCTTTGCAAATTAATTCAAAACAAGTAAGAAAAAGTCTCTTCTAATAATGTCTAAGACTTGGAAGTCTGACTCCTATCCAGTGAAGGGCAGAGGTTAAAGACAATCTAATGTGGTACCAAACTCCAGCATTCAACAGAGTAACTGTTGGAATGAAGAGAGAGAGTAAAAAAGTGCCACATGTACAACAGAAATAAATCTAAAATCCATAAGGGGTCTGTATGGGACATGGGCTGGGGGCAGCAGGGTGTCCCTGGAACAGCCAGGCAGGGACTGACAACAAGGGTCTATCCTTCCCAGACAGAGGAAGGGCAGACTGGGGGGGCAGCCAGGCGCAAACCCAGCCCCAGGCATTGGGAACTTCCCGACAGATTGGAGTGGGATGTTGGCTACAGGGTTTGGGTCTCATGAGGCAAGACAGGGTCAGACATGGACCAGGAATGGGGGACAGGAATGGACCCTAAGCCCAACTGGACAGCAGCCAACAGGGTTGGTCCTGGCTTGGTGGGCCCTGTGGCCAGGCAGGGGATGGCATCCTGCAGCCTTCTTGGAGAAGTGACTGATGGCAGCTGGGGACTAGAATGGGGTCCTGGGCCAATGGCAATATGTGGGCAGCCCCAGATTTGAGCAGGACATTTGGACCCATGAGTACACTTAGAATCCTGGCTGAGTTTCCCCAGTGTTAAACACTTAAACAAAGCAATCAGATGCCTGTTTTTCCCCATTCTCTTTAAAATCAATGGGAAAAAAAAAGCTACTATAGACATCAGTTCAAACTCCATAGATCTGAACAGGAAACTGAAAATTCCTATCTCTCCATTGATGAGTAGGTGTTTGGATGGTACCTGTTTCTGTGCGATTTGAATTTTTGTGCTGAATGTGTTAGGGCTGGTAAACATCGTTCTAGACATTTAAGAAAACTGACTCATGAAATGTAGCAAGAAATAATAAAAAACTAAGTCAAGTTGAAGAATGTCTTATATAAGTAAAAGCTACACAATGCATGATTTTTATTTAAAAGCAGAAAAATTAGATAAGTGGCTGAGGAACAATAGTTTGGCCTTCATAATATGGAACATCTGGAGAAAATAGTAATTGAAGACTTCCCAATAAACAGAAAAATGCATAATACACAATAAATTTATTAATCATGCCATGCCAACAGGAACTTTTTGATACTACTGTTTTCTATACAGTGCACATATTGAGAAAGCATATGATATTATGCCACAACAAAAGTTTTAATGTTACTACAGTAAAATGAGTTATGAATTTTTGAAGATGAGATAACTGTAAGTTGTGATGAAGGTGATTATCAGGATAGAGACAGTGAATTTTTTTTGGAGCTAATGCTGTCTACTATTTCTAATTAGTGACTATAGGATAAAGAGTAGACATGTTTCCATAGAGCATTCTATTGTGTTAAGAAATGCTGGGTGTGTTTAGACTGGGTTTCAGGTTATACTACGTGGCCAACAAATATGCCAGTTCTGGAACTGTTTGCATTGATGACCTATCTGAAATATATATCAGTTCCCTTCTGGTCCAGTTATCTGAATATCTTTCTTCTGTAAACTGAAGCTTGGCAGGTGTGAGGCTGCTATGTGCCTGGATCTTACCCTGAAATGGGGCTAGAACTCTAACATCACCCAGTTTAAATATAAACACTGTCATCTAAAGGATGATGAATTAGAGGACTGAAGTGCTAAGAATAAAATTAAGTTCAACAGTACAATGTGACAGGACTTACATGTGGATCTCATAACCTCAAATTCTACTGTAGTTCATCACTCATAAATGCAGAAGCAGGAAAAAAAAAAAAAGAAAAGAAAAAAAAAGTGCCTTTTTCTTTATTATTAAATTCATTATTCTAAATTCATACAGCCTCCTCGATGGATGTAGCTAAATATAGCTTAGTCTGTTTATCCTGTTAAAAGGTGGATAAATATTACTGTTCTCTGGTAATGCATCTCTAATTATCTCAAGAAGTAGACAAAAATTCATATGTCTAAGTCTGGAGTGGAATCCCACTCATCTGAATAAATTTCAGTTCTGAAGGTATGAATTATGGATTTTCCTCCTGAGCTGTTGTAGAGAAATTTAAAAGACCTTTGGCCTCTTCAGGGATGTGCTTGGTAGATGGGGTGGGCCCTGGAGGAAAGAGTGGCCCAGAAAAACTGATTGATATTCAGGGATCACCTACTCCAAGCTCAAGAGCAGTCCATCTCAACAAGCAGAAAGTCAGGCAAAAATGCCAGGAGGTTTGCGTGGGTGGACAAGTAGCTCCTGACAAAATTCAGACATGAAAGGGAAGTATACAGAAGGTGGAAGCTGGGACAGGTAACCTGTGAGGAATACAGATCCATGGTCTGGACATGCGGAGATGCAGTTAGGAAAGCCAAAACCCAAAAGGACTTGAATCTAGCAAGGAATGTCAAAGGCAACAAGAAGGGCTTCTTAAAGTTCATAAATAACAAAAGAAAAACTAGGAAAAACATGAGTCCACTTATGAACAAAACTGGAAACCTGAACATGGAAGAGGCTAAGGTACTGAATGCCTTCTTCATGTCAGTCTTTACAGAAATTAAATTAAACTGGCCTTCAGAAATACCAGGCTCCATACAGGGACTGGGGGAAAGTATGGACCAAGGATCCTCTCCCTTGGTGGAAAATGATCAGGTCAGAGAATACTTAATCAAATTATACACCCATGATGAAGACACTTGGATGGATGTCCATGGGCTCTGATGGGATGTACCCATGAGAGCTGGCTGATATAATCGTGAAGTCATTCTCAATTATCTTTGAAAGGCCGTGGCAACTGGGAGAGATGATTGAGAAATGGAAGAAAGCTAATGTCACTCCTGTCTTCAAGAAGGGCAGGAAGGAGGACACAGTGAATACTGGTCAGCCTCACCTTGATCCTTGGCAAACTGATGGACTACTTGATCCTAGCACATAGAACAACATTTCCAGGTGCATGAACAAGAATGCAGTAAGGAGTCATCATCATGGATTCCTCATGGTGAAGTCATGCTTGACCAACTTAATAAGCTTCTATGAAGAAATCACTGGCTTGGTAGATCAGGGGAGAACAGTGGATATTGTCTTTCTAGACTTCACTAAGGCTTTTTGTACAGTGTCTCATAAGATTCTCACAGAGAAGCTGATGAAATATGGGTTAGATGAGCAGCAGACAGCAAGGTGATTGAAATCTGGCTGAATGGCTAGGCCCAGTTAGTGGCACAAATTCTATTCAGAGTCCTGCAACTAGCTGTGTGCTACAGGTGTCAGTGTGGGGTCCAATCCTGTTTAGCATCTTCATTAATGATCTGGATAATGGGGCAGAGTGTACCCTTAGCAAGTTTGCAGATGACACGAAACTGGGAGCAGTGTTTGATAGGCCAGAGAGTCCTCCTGCCATTCAGAAGGACCTTGACAGTCTAGAGAAATGTCATGACAGGAACCTTATTTGTTTCAACTAGGAGAAGTGCAAAGTCCTGCACCTGGGGAGGAACAACCTCAGGCACCAGTACATGCTGCAGTCTACAAAATTGGAAAGCAGCTCAGCAGAAAAGGACATGGGGGTCCTGCTGGACACCAAGTTGAACGTGAGTCAGCAGTGTGCCATTGCAGCAGAAAGAGGCAATGGTACCCTGGGCTGCATTAGGAAGTGCTGTGAGCAGGATAAGGGAGGTGATCTTTCCCAGCACTAGTGAGGCACACACCTAGAGTACTGTGTCCAGTTCTGGGATCCCCAGTAAAGGAGAGACATGGACATACTGGACAGAGTCCAGAAAAAGGCCATAAAAATAATTAAGGGACTGATCATGTCTCATATGAAGAGAGGTTGACTGGACTGGGACTTTTTAGCCAGTAGAAGAGCAGGCTCGGGAAGGATCTTATCAATGTATATAAATACCTGAAAGGAGGGTGCAAGGAAGATGGAGTCAGGATCTTTTCAGTGGTGCACGGTGACAAGACAAGGGGCAATGGGCACAAACTGAAACATAGGAGGTGCTATCTGAACATCAGGAAACACTTTACTGTGAGGGTGACCAAGCACTGGAATGGGTTACCCAGAGACTTTGTGGAATCTCAATTCTTGGAGATATTAAAAAATCATCTGAATGTCTTTGACAATTGTCTCTAGTTATCTGTGTTTGAGCAAGAGGATTAGACCAGATGACCTCCAGATGTCCCTTCCAAGCCCAAACATTGTGATTCAGTGAAAATGAATAATTTCAGTCTCATAATGTCTTTGCCATAGTTTCTTCCTTTACATAATTGTAGCCAGAAGAAGTAAATAATTTTTGAGGCCTAAAATAACATTTATAAAGAAGACTGCAAATCCTCACTAAATAAAAATACTGTTGTAAGAAGGGTATTTAAAATACGTGAACTCACTTACATGCTGTGTATTTAAAATAAGTGCTTTAATAGTCTTGAGAGCATGGATTTGAGAACTCCTTAGTGTGGATTTAAAATAAGTGCCTTCTAGAATTTACATTTAATGAAATATAAATCAGTTAAAGAAAATAACAAATCTCAAGCATTGTCAAGCTATGTGGCATCCATTCACATTAAAGTACTACTTAAATACTTCACAGTCTTACATAACATATTCACCTTCTGAAGAAAACAATCGTCAAGGAAATATATGAGGCAGAGCATCATACGAGGAGCGGCTGAGGGAGCTGGGAATGTTCAGCCTGGAAAAGAGCAGTCTCAGGGGTGACCTTATCGCACTCTACAGGTACTTGAAAGGAGGCTGTAGCGAGGTGGGGGTTGGTCTATTCTGTCATGTGCTGGTGACAGGACAAGGGGGAATGCTCTAAAATTGCACCAGGGGAGGTTTAGGCTGGATATTAGGAAGAACTTCTTTACTGAAAGGGTTGTTAGGCATTGGAATAGGCTGCCCAGGGAAGTGGTTGAGTCACCATCCCTGGAGGTCTTAAAAGATGTTTAGATGTAGAGCTTAGTGACACGGTTTAGTCGAGGACTTGTTAGTGTTAGGTCAGAGGTTGGACTCGGTGATCTTGGAGGTCTCTTCCAACCTAGATGATTCTGTGATTCTGTGATAAGAAATGGAATTTTCTGAAAACAAGACAAGCCATGAAGTTCAAAGTTAGGCATTCTGGATTTCTTTAAGAACTGCAATCCCACCTTGAGTAGCCAAGGGACCTTGATTGAGGAGATACAGGATAATGTGCCACAAATTTAGTGACTGTGAAGAACACATACTTAAGAATATCCCTTAATCATTAGTGAGTGATTGCAATGGAGAAGAAAGGGATGAAAGAAACAAAAATGTAATTAAGTAAATACTAATAGGAAGGCACACAGAAAATTGTCAAGTTACAACAGACAAAAATTACAAGCATTTGCAAAATGTCAGATTTCCTTTTAAATTTATGTCTCTCTCTTTTTTTTTTTTTTTCCTCATTTAATTTTGATGGTCTTATTCCAGAGACTAACTGGTAGTAAATATCTCATTCCTTTTTCACCCAGTCTGTGACTTCTCCACTTCAGATGTTCTAAACAAACCTGTGGAAATGAAAGAATGTGCCATTACTGAATTTTATAAAGAACTGAACTCTGAAAGTGATCTTAATTGGTGAGAAAAATTGCACATTGAACTAATTGCAAATCACACTATTATCTACGACAAAATGTGACAGAATACATACAAATCAAACTGGTTGCTGGTTTCAAATGATGTTGTTTTGTATACTACATTGAAGTGACCACATTTATACCCCACTTAGACACTATTTCCATGTAAATCTAAAATCTAAACAGGATCTCTCTCTCTGTATGTTTATATAAGATACATAAGCAAGGAATAGAACAAATCAGAGTTGTTGGCTTGCAGTTGGTTTTGGATGTGGCTGGGAAGAGTCTCAATGTAGAACTCAATTACTCTTGCCTCAGAAAGAAACACAAATTTAGATGTAGGTGGATAGCGCCAAATAGGCCCTCTGTGAGGCAGGTTTGTGGACACTGAAATATTGTGTTTTTTTTTTTTTTTTTTTTTTTTTTTTTTTTTTTCCTGTGGCAAGGAAGTGTTCTTTAAGAGAGGTGCAAACTTTGCCGTAGACTCAAAAAGCAACTTAGGGATTCAAACAAAAGAAAAAACTGCAGGCAGGCTCAGTGAAATAATACGGGCCTCATCCATCCACTTCAATTTTTTAAAGTTTGAATTTTTAATAGTCCTTGCAACTGTTTATATTTACATCAATTGACAGATTTTACCTTAGATACACTGATGCAGAAACAGGTTGGTGCTGAGTGTCAGTGACATTTTCAGCTTTTATTAATTATCTGGATGCAGGATTAGAATGTATCCTTTGCAAGGACGCTGATGATCCTAAGGTGGGAGTCCTTGTCTTTGGAGGGATGAGAGGCTTGCAGAGGGATATAGAAAGTTTGGAGCATTGGGCAATCATCAACAGTGTGAAGTTCAACAAAGGTAAATGTTGGTTTCTGCACATGGAATGTTGTAATGCCAGACACAGGGACAGAATGGGAGATGTGTGGGTGAAGAGCAGCTCAGGAGAAAGGGACCTGGGAGTGCTGGTGACAGTAGGCTCCATGTGAGCCAGCAGCGTGCACTGGCAGCCAAGAGGGCAAATGATATTTTGGTGTGCATTAAACACAGCATAGGCAGCTGGGCAAAAGAGGAGATTCTCCCAGTGTATTTAGTGTTGGTGTGGCTTCATCTTGAATATTGTGGGCAGTTCTGGGCTCCATGATCTAGAAATGATGTTAAGATACTTTAATGAATTCAGAGGAGGGCAGCAAAGCTGGTGAAAGGGCTGGAAGGAACACACAGGAGTGTTGAGAGGCTGAGGGAACTTAGGTTGTCTAGTCTGGAGAAAAGGAGGCTGAGAGATGACCTAATTTCTCTCCAACTTTCTGAAGAGGGGAAGTGGGAAGGACATGCTGCTCTCTTCTCCCTGGTGACAGGATGTGTGGGAAGGGCACAAAGCTGTGCCAGGGGAGGTTCAGACTGAATATTAGGGAAAAATTCTTTACTGTGAGGGTGGTCAATTTTTGTTTAGCCCTGAAGATGGTTGGATTCAATGATCTTTGAAGGTACCTTCCAGCCGAACCACTCTATCACAAAACAAATATAAATACATAAATAAATATATGGAATCATCCCCTGTGCAAGCACTGGATTATCATTGTAAATGTCTGTAGTAATTAGGGTTAAAGGCTAAGATGACTTAGGTTGCCATTTACTACGTTTCAGCAACAATTACCACTCAGATCTTGTATTCTGTGTATTCATTACCTCCTGTCTTGTAAGTTACTCTCAAAGGGAGGAACAGCATGTCTTAAGACACTATGCATTGTCAGTGCTGACAATAACAAATAAAAGCTGCAAGGTGCTAAAACATATTTACCTTTGCCCACAAGATTCTTTGTTTGGATTTAACAATTTTCTTTCTCAGAATTTTTCTCATCTGAACCACAGCTGTTTGCCATACAGATCAAAACTGCATTTGGCAAATGTAATAATTTCCTTATGCCCATCTGATTTGCATGTACAGTCATGTATCTGAATGTTTAAGAGAGAAATTTGAGGATCTAATGAGGGTTGTTAAGCTGAGAATTGTTTATTTTGAATCCTAGTTTTCTTTGGATTCCCCCACACCCCAAGAATGTCCTACTCCCACAGAAAACTTAAATGAAACCAAGTAACTCCAAAGCCAAAACTTAAAATGATGTGAGGAAGAAGCAAAGTGAGGGATAAATATTATTTATTCTTAATAAAATATTCTGTGTGAAATTCTGGCTCCAGCACTGTAAGAAACACTGTATTTCTTGTATCTTCTTGACTGCTACATATAAAATCGGTGATTTAATTAAGAGAAAATGATGAAGACTGCAAGTTATAATACCAGAGCAAATAAAATTTGCAGTATTAATATTTTAAAGGGTTGACAGGGAAGCTACTACTTTACCTAGTTATGATTTGAGGTTGTTATACAGGATTATACAAATATAAAGAAGAAATACTCTTTCCCTGTACAGGTTATAATCCTATGAGCACATTTTTTTATAGTTATAGACTTCTAGTATGGCTTATGCAAAGCTGTCACAGCAGATTTCATGCTTTTAATGAATGAAGAGAGCCTCACAACACCTTCTGGATATTATGGGAAGGGATTGTTGCAATCAATAACTAAAGTGAGTGAGATTAAGAAATTTATTCATGGACATAATGCAGATACAGATTTACATATCATGCTCACGTATTCCCATATGTATTCCTACATTAACAACACAAACCACAGAACATCAGAGAGAATACATAAAAATTAGGTAATGCATAATTGTGCATTAATTTATAACTTCAGTGCATTGTCCTCATGACCAGTACACTGGTTTCATTGACCTCTTGAGCTCTTGGCTCTTAATTTATTAATCAGAAACATAGCTACACAGGAAATACCTTTTTTGTTATCAGAAGATTTTTGTTTGTTTGTTTTGTGTGTGTCTTTGCTATTTTATTTGTTTTTCTTTTCTAGGTATTTCCTGTCTTTGATGAAATAATAAAATCTGATATTTTGGGGAACTAGTATCAAAAATCTATTGAACTGTAGCAGATAAATGGTTCACTATTTTAATTCTCTTTTATGTTATAATTCTTTTTGTTACACATTAATTCTCACTTTCAGTTAAAATATCTAGAAACTTCTTCAAACTGGAAAATGTCATATTAAATTCTGATATCTGTCAAAAAGTTCATATTATTTTATAATTGCTCCTTAAAAATAGAATGAAAAGATTTTGGAATGTATTTTTTTTTTTCTTTCTAATTTAAAATAGACCTGCAAATTCCCTGTCATTTTTAATTAACGTTCAATATTCTGTAAATAGATTGATGTAATGTATATATATTATATAAGTATTAACAAAAGAGAAATTTTTTTTATTGATCATGTTCTGGAAATTTAGTGCATTCAAAATAGCATTCTCAATCACATAAATGTTTCAAATCTCATAGATTTTATCATTCTTTGCAACTCCATTTGTCTCTGTTGTCATCAGTAATGAAAAATTCAACAAAGAATGTAAAAGGCAAGGACTGTAGGTTTTACAACTAGGAAACTAGTACCCTAAAAGGAGTGTATAATACAGAGATGAATGCCTGAGCTCCTTAGACAAATTTGAAAAGTTGCATCATATTCCAAATTGCAAATATCCTTAGTTACCTCTGATCATGCTGACACATTCACAATAACACAGAACAACAATTCACAGAATCACAGAATCACAGAATAGTCTAGGTTGGAAGAGACCTCCAAGATCACCGAGTCCAACCTCTGACCTAACACTAACAAGTCCTCCACTAAACCGTGTCACTAAGCTCTACATCTAAACATCTTTTAAGACCTCCAGGGATGGTGACTCAACCACTTCCCTGGGCAGCCTATTCCAATGCCTAACAACCCTTTCAGTAAAGAAGTTCTTCCTAATATCCAGCCTAAACCTCCCCTGGTGCAATTTTAGAGCATTCCCCCTTGTCCTGTCACCAGCACATGACAGAATAGACCAACCCCCACCTCGCTACAGCCTCCTTTCAAGTACCTGTAGAGTGCGATAAGGTCACCCCTGAGACTGCTCTTTTCCAGGCTGAACATTCCCGGCTCCCTCAGTTGCTCCTCATAAGACTTGTTCTCCAGACTCCTCACCAGCTTCGTTGCCCTTCTCTGGACTCGCTTGAGCACCTCCATGTGCTTCTTGTAGCGAGGGGCCCAAAACTGAACGCAGTACTCGAGGTGCGGCCTCACCAGAGCTGAGTACAGGGGGACAATCACTTCCATGGACCTGCTGGCCACGCTGTTTCTTATGCAAGCCAGGATGCTGCTGGCCTTCTTGGCCACCTGAACACACTGCTGGCTCATATTCAGTCAACTGCATGGTCTTTGTCTCCTAAAGAAATAGATCTGTACTTGTGAGGTGAGATGTCTAACAGATTTAATTTATTTAATTTATTTAATTTATTCTCAGGAACTGTAATTAGATGAAAGACAACATGAGAATGCCGTGGCTCTCCTGTTTCTAGATCTAGAAACAGAAAGATGCAAACTTGGAGATAATTTCACTTATATCAGTATATGTTGAAGCTGGATACTAAACCAAGATTTGCATAGAGCTAGACAACTAGAAAAGCTTAAGTATGGGCATTAAACCCTGTTCTCCAGAGTTAGAGGTTTATGAAAAACAATATGAAAAACATATGAAAAACAATAGATTTGGAAACAAATACTGAAATACTGCAACTAGGATCTGCCTTTTCTTTTGTGGTAGCATGCCAAGTAGAACACTTGGGAAGTTTTAAGACTTAAGAAACCTTCATTTCAGTTTGCTGATTTACAGGATGGATTCAAGTCTGGGTGCTGTACTGAGTCAGCATGTTACCAGTCTTTCAAATGGAGGTTTGAAATGTGCAGTAAATTCTCTGCAAATTCCTGAAGATTATGTATTATGTAATTAATACATTAATACATGAGCACAGCAGTTTCATGTGAGTCCACCGGTTTCAGGATGGTTTTCTAGCTCATTAGAATGTTTCTAGTGCATTTGAACAAAATAATTTTTGTACTTTACCTACTTTTTTTTTTTTTTTTTTTTCCTCATTGTATCTGTTTCCTTAATTCTTAGCATTTTCTCTATTAAACTTATCTGTTGCTTTAATTTTTCTCTTGCAATCAAAATCAATGCAAATGTCATCTAAGAGGAGATACGTTGAGGACACTGAGAAGATGAGGGATCTGAGTGAGAGGAATTAAATACTTCTAGGGTACTTTCAGGGCAACCATCATTTTATTCTATGCAGTCAGATTAATTGTGTTCCCAAATGCCTATTTATTTCTGACAGTGCTACAGTGAAAGCTAGAGTGATTAGCTCGGACATAATTGCAAATACCATGGATATCTGGCATTAAATGAAATGAATACCACCAAAAATTAATAGATAGATAGAAGCGAGAGGCATATGTAAACATTTTCATTTGGAAAATAGCTGTAGCATGGAGTTATTATATGCTTTATTTGGTTTCTTTGTGGTCAGTCAATATGTATATGCCAGTAATATGTGATGTTACATGGCAAATTGGCATGTGTGTTTTTCAGAGTTCACCATTGAGCATTCTGCCTCTGGCCCAGCTGGTAGAACCCAGGAAGCTGGGCTTCGCATGGCAAGGCCAGAGCACTGAAATACAGAAGTATATAGCAACGTTAGAAACATGGCAGAAATACAGTGTGAGTCAAGCAGTAATATATGTTTCCCCATGCATTTATGATATGATCATATGTATCACTGATTTGCCTCTCTTGTAATATTTTACAGACTGCCTGGATTCTAGAAGATATCTGAAAGTTTTCTTATATTTCTTATTTTCACTTTCACTTCTCTGGCTTATATAAAAAAGGCCTTTTAAAATGTATTTGTGGGTAGGCAACCTTCCATTTCAAACACAGATGGTACATCTGCATTTATTATTTAGACATGTTAAGTGGAACCTATTGTAACTATAGTTTGTTCTCTCTGACTTATTAAATTTGGATATGATACAGTGACTCCTTTAAAACATCGATGCATTTGTGCTCTATTACCACATTTAAAAACAAAACAAAAACAAAACAACAAAACAAAAACGCTCACACGAAAAACTACTTTACCCCTTTGCTTCAGTTGCTGCTCCACACCCATTTTTTCTGCAGAGATTTTACTTATAAGCAAGATCTTGCTATTGCCTTCTTTTTTATTCAAGCATGTGATCAGTTTTAGCTTAAAGTATGTGATGCACTGCTGAAAATGATTTTCCTTCCTGCTGTAGTTATAGCATATTTGACTGAATATTCATTTCTCTGAGTTTGTTATTTCACTGGATTATATAATGCCACATGCTGGGGGTCATAATCCTGATGTTTCCTTCTTGCTTTCAGCTGTGATGCCTTAGATGTGATCATTGTGGGCTGTATAAAAGCTAGTCTCCACTGTTAGCCCCTATTCTTCAACTTTTCTTCAACAGAACCTTGGAAATAAAGACATAACAGGCTGTTTATCATGCTATTACTTTATCTGCACTATATGGATACAGTGATGTGATAGAACTTTTCAAGCTGTTATTATATCTTTAACTCCTGAAAAAGTTTATTTGAAAATCTATTGCACTTTGAAGAAGCATTTTTTTTTCTTGTTCTATTGTAACTTCATATTTCAGCAGTTATTTGGGTGTCTTCAAAGTCAAAAAAGAAGACAATCAACAAGATGATAGTTACTATAGCTTGATATGCCTCCTAAAATGCATACTAGCTGAAATTGCAGTCACTTTTTTTTTTTTTTTTTCCCACGAATTCATAATACTTTGTAAACTTTTCTTCTAGTGTTTGTTTTATAGGCAAAAAGTAATTAATTAATATTATCCTGTATATTTTTAAATTGGGAATAGGAAGGAATTACAGGAAGACATGTAATAACGTGTGTTTTTAATAAAACTCCCAGAAGAGAGAATGAGAAAGAGACAGAGAAATACAGAAAGAAACCAGGAAAGAAAAACAGAAAGACAGAAAGAAAAATGTTAAAGGGAAAGAGTGATTGAGGTCGAGAGAGAGAGAGAGAGAGAAAGAGAGATAAAGAGAGAAAGAGAAAAAGAGAGAAAGAGAGAGGGAAAGAGAAAGAGAGGGAAAGAGAGAGAAAGAGAGGGCGAGAGAGAGAGAAAGGGAAAGAGAGAGAACAAAAGAGCAGAAGAAAGGAAAAAAGGAAATAAGAAGAGAGAAAGAGAGAAAGAGAAAGGAAGTGCAAGAATGAAAGAAAGAAAGGAAGAAAATATTAGGATTAAATTCCAAATACACTGACAGCTACTGGTAATGAGGCATATATAATTCGTTTACCAGAGTAATTAGTGTCTTTTTATTTATTTATTTTTTTTAATGTGTGATTGAAAGCATTCAAAATGTTGGTTAATTATGTCTTCTGTTAAAAACTGAAAAATTATTTCCAGATATATAGTCATTTTTCTACACCAGCACTTTCAATGGGACTATAACAGACATCCTTGTGATAAAGTACAAGTTTACACTTGATAGTGTGCTTACTATTTTAATTTTGGGAAATAAAAGCCATATTTATTTATTTATTTATTTATTTATTTTTCCTGGAGAAACTATAAGAAAACTAGTTTTAAATGTTGTTCTACTCAAGTGGAGTGACACAGCCCTCTATTTCCTGTGGGTACTCAATGCACATTCTCAGTGGTTTATTGTAAGTGCTTCCATAACTAAAGGACATATGCATAAAAAAAATCTTAGGATAAAATAAAGACAGTTTGTTATCATTGCTCTTTAATATGTGAATTGAAACCACATTTTCTGATCTACTGGGAATAACTGAGTAAAGACATTGGAATGTTAAAAATTAACTAATCAGATATGTTGCATGGAAATCTACGCATTTTCAGAAGTGATAGTTTCATTTTCTTATTCAGAAGTTGTTCAAGTGTTTGCATAAAAATCACTTAAAGGGCAGGGGTTTATTGTTTTATTTGTTTGCTTGTTTGTTTTCTTCTTAAGGAATGGTAACAAAATTGCAATACTGAGCATTTATTTTTCCATAGTATATAAAAGGGCTACCATTTTCCAGGCTTTTATATGCAAAACATTTTGTATCAGACATCAAAAACTACTTACAAAATTGTATAATTGAAAATTCCTTGTCCAGGTATTTTAGCTCATATTTATGTTTGGCTGAGTAATGTTTACACTAGAACTATGATAGGCAGCATAAAGAGAGAGAAAAAAAAATCATAAAACATTGCAAAGACCATTAATTTTGTAGCACAAAAAATTGGATGACCAGAAATGTTGGCATGTTGGGAAACATCCTAATGAAGTATCACTGCAAGCTTGCTCTGCTTTTATACTTTTCCATAGATGTTATTCATTGATTACTGTCAGATAAAATTCATATTCTACATGGACTTGTCCTTCAACTTAATCTATAGATTCTTATATTTAAATTAGGGTTGTTAATCTTCGGAGGTAAATTTACAGTGAATATTAATCTATACATTACTATTTTAAGAAAGTCTTCAGTTTAGGATAAACCACTACAGGTATCAGCAGGAAAAAAAATAAATAATAATAATAAAAAATATATATATATAAAAAAAGGATTTTTTTTTGAAGAGAATTTTATTCAAGAATCTGATAAAAAAATATTGAACTAGACCACCATATCAGTTTGCTTAACAATATCATTTCATATTCAAAAACTTATTCTTTAAATTATAAGTTTTACTTTGGACATGAAGAATGGGATCATAACTTTGGGAAAGCAGAGCAAAGCTGATACATATGAACAAGCAGACAGCTTTGGAATTGTAATTTAGATCATGGACTTCTAAATTCTTCTTCAATCTTATTTTTATGGCACAATTTCATAGCAAAATCTCCAGCAGTAGAATATGGCAAGGCAGTAATATACCACTTTCATTTAACTTACACTGAAGCCTAATCATACACAAATTTCACTTACAAGGAAAAACAAAACCGAACAAACAAACAAAAACTACCACAAGAACCCTTAGTTAAACTTTATGAACAGTGGGGATCAGGTGTTCCATAAAAATAGATATGATAGTGTTGATATATGAAATACTAAATATAGAACAGACAAAAAGTGCGTATGGTTTATTGGCATATCAGTGTCATTTCAGTTCTAACATGGCAGAGCTTGTGGTCAAATCTTTAAGGGAAAAAACGTGCAAAAAAAAAAAAAAAAAGTTTCTTTCTCTTTGGAAGAAACAAATTGAGATAGAAAAAATAAGTTTGTCCTAGTCTTCCTTTGAGAGTTCCTGTCCTGATTCTGCAACTATGTCTCTTTTGCCTACTTGACTATTTTCCAGTAGCTGCATTACAAAGCTCATATCCCAAACAAGGAGACTTTGATTCAAATAAAGTACCCAAAGCTTGTTCCTGAAAAGAATTCAAGCTGAGATTTTTCCTCTGATAACATCTTTTCTGATGTCTTGGCAAGCTTTCTGTCTCTGGGGTTACAAACCTTAAACCAGGAAAGATCAGAGCTTTACAGCCATCAATTGTGAGTTCGTTTTTGTTTGTTTTCTCTGAGATGCTATTAATACACCCTCATGTCTGAGAATTTGCAAAGGAACTGATGAATCCCCATTTAGGTTTCTTTCTAAAATCTTTAACAGAACCCTAGGTAGAAATTATTCTCTTTGATATGAAATCCTGTAGATTTTACTCTTGACAAGCAAGTTCTCGAAGACTTCATACTCTGGAATTCAAAGGACTAATACTTTTGACTTTGTATTTTTGAATTGCTGAAGTCATTCCATAATGTATAAATCACAAAGACCAGATTAATTTTATTCTTTGTTTCTCTAAACATATCAAAAATATATTTTCAAAATATAACGTCTACCAATCTGAGATATTAATAGTATTTTTTTAATGCAATATTTTTATTTTTTTAAAAAACAACTCTTTATATTATTTTTGTGACTGTTTTTTCAACATCAGTTTTGGTAAGATCTTCTTATACAGGTCTCAGTGATGTTTCTTTTACAAAAGTATCATATTGGACAACAAAGACCCTTTGCTGTCTGCCAACAATTTAATTTCTCTGTGTACAGAGAAGGCCTGTTTTAATATTTTTCCTACTGAAAGGCACACGCTTAAGTTTAAACAAGTATATATATTTGTAATAACATGGTTTTTCTTTTGGAAATATATATTCTTTTTGTATTTTTTTTTTGTCTAGTAGGCTGTTTTATATTTTTTTTTGTTTAGGTTTATTAGTAAAATAATGTTTTTATATGAAATACTTAAAATATATTTTTATAGTAAGAATAATTACTGAAAAAAAAATCTATGAAATCTACAAATTATTTTTCAGTTTGTGATTTAATATGTAAACAGATCTTATAAAAACTATTCCTCAGTTTTACAATTTAGCCAGTTAAATGATACATATATATTTGCACACTTTACACACTTATTTACACACTTTAGCTCAGGTACTAAAATCATACAACTGGTTTAAAAAGAAGAGGAGATAGGTGATTATGTTAGTAGTTGGCCAGCAGTTGGCTGGTATTGAAAAGCTTTTCCAACAGTAAGATAGAAATATATTTGATGTATGCACATAAATGTAGCTTAGTTTTCCTTTATTAAAAAAAAAATAATAATATCCTGGAGACTGGAAGGTAAGTTTAGCCAAAGATTTGATTTTCAGATTACTCTGTCAAGGAGTCATGGAGAATACATCTTCTAATAAGCATGAAAAAGCACTTCTTTAATTTGCTAAAAATTGAATTCTTATGGTGAAGCACAAATGTACAGATATTTGAATAGTTAAATAGTATGGAGAGTAACTATCCTCAGAGAAGTAACTCAGTAACTATGGCATGTAAATTAAGGGCTTCTGGGGCTGTTGCCTCATATCAAATGTATTCAGCTTCTGTTTGTTTTTCCAATGGCCAGTACCACAACTTGATTTTAGTAGAAAAAAGGTCAAAGAGAGGTTCATTTTTCTTACATTCTTGGGCAAAAAAAAATCCATTGTAAAGGTTTTGAGAATCACATTAGGCCCTGAGTAATACAGACAAAGTACATCAGAATTTTGTGGCATTTATCTTTTCTAGAAGTTTTGGCATTGCAGATATTAATAGATGGGGAAACAAAACAAACAAACAAACAAACAAATTAAACAAAAGTTTAACATCCTCAATCCATATATGTAAACTCTCAATAAATACAAGGAACACGTCTTCTGAGTAGAGTGAGAGATTGTTTTGCCTTCTGGAGTTGAAAGGCCAGTTCCTAAGAACATTTAGCCACAATGCAGCACAGTCCAAAAAGCTTCATATGGATATTACTGGGATTTTTTTCTGAAAATAATGTTTTTATTAATGCAAATTAGTTTGAAGGATTTAGCTTCATGTAAACAAAGCGTTTATGTGTTAACATATTAAAAAAAAAAAAAAAAAAAAAAGATCAGATGCTTCCTACTAGTATCATGTTGGTGTACATAAATTCTTGCCCCACCCCCCTTTTTTTTTTCAATATACTGAAAATTGTCAATTCCAAACTAATCTGGAAGGATTCATTCAGAATCAGCTGTCACTGGGCACTGTGCCATAAATGGCTTACATGGCTTTTATACTAGAACTTAAATTATTATTATTTTTGTTACTCAACTTACCTATTCTTAATCAGCATATAACATACATGTAAAAAGCAGTTAAAGTATGTCTTAGATAGGAAGGCCATAAAGTATTTATGCCACTAAAAGACTGCAGGGATGAACCCAGGATTACCCGACTAGGTTTAGTACTCAGACCTGAGTACCTGAGAGTAGGACTCAGTACCTGAGAGTCTGGGTGTGGGCAAAGTTGTGAATTATATATATTGGAATATTATGAACACATGTTAATTTTAATAAGTGGAACTAAACACAACCAAGTCACTTGGGAGCTCATATTCTTTTTTAATCTCAGCAACTTCAGAAGCATACTTTTAATTCCCCAGGAGCATATGTATAACGTGATAATCTAGATTGTTTAACATTGTATGCATATCTTGCATTGTTTTTCATGGTTTGTGCCATGAAAGTGCTCAGTTCAGGTGTGAAGGCTGTTTGCAAATGCTTGCTTTCAGGTAAAATGCAATTATAGATGTTCAATCCAAACTTTTTTTTTTTTTTTTTTTTTTTTTTTAATAAGCTATGACATGGGCTGAAGGAAACGTTTAAGGCTGTATAGTTTAGGGTATTAAATCCATGTGGGATTTTATCAGTGAATGCCATGTAGGTTAGTGCCTACACTGCAAAAGGAGGTGTAGTTCTTGGTAGTTCTTGCCATCATCCTAAAGTCTCCCCGGTGTCTAATCAGTACGAAGCATCATCTGAAATGCCAAACTCTCCTGCTTCGCTGCATGGAGGTGTAAACACATGACTGGTGTTGTGAATTTGCCCTCTGGGACCAGCAGTTCAGATCTGCAGCATTTAGCATGATGACATGCAAAATCCTCTTGGCTGAATCTAAAATGATGGACTCGGGGTGGTTGAGATTCTGCCAGACACCAGACACATTAATCCCTGTGCTGGGATCTTGTTATCCTCTTCTTCCCCCTTTTCCTTTCCTTTCCTTTCCTTTCCTTTCCTTTCCTTTCCTTTCCTTCCCTTCCCTTCCCTTCCCTTCCCTTCCCTTCCCTTCCCTTCCCACTATTCCTCCACACCCCCCCCCCATTTACTTTTTATTTTTTTATTTTTTTTCCCTGCATGAAGAAAGCCTGGGGCTTGGGCTGGAAGGTGCCATGTGACCAGCTGGGACTCTGGCTCAAGTGCCTCAGCAGGGGTTGACACTTGACATGTAGCTCTACTAAACTCTGCATTTCTGAACAGCATTGAATAGGGAGACTCAATCTCCAGTCTATACCTTGGTCTTTTTTTTTTCCTACTCTTAAGCTCAATTTATTAAAACAAACAAACAAACAAAAAAAAACAATAAAACAACAGGAGTAGATCCCACAGATACAATGAATCACATTTTTTTTTTTTTGGTTTATACATAAGAACTTTTTCATTAATCAACTTGATGTTGAATAATAATTACTACATGTGCTTGTTATTGGGCTCATTATTCAATGAAACTTTAGCATAAGGAGTGCTACATATAGAAGAGAGTAAATCAAGAAGAAAAAAGGTTTATTTTGAACACAATAGGTAATTCATATGACATGCTGGTTCATTTAGGAAAGCTTTTCTTTAAAGCTAATTGTGACTTGGTATCACTCTGTGAGTGCGTGTGCAGATTCCTGCCAAAATTTTGAATATTTAGCATTTCTGAGTAGCAAGTTACATCTGAAAAACAGATTCAACTGTGGTTATGGTCAGAAAAGGGAATATAAAAATAGTAGTTTATATGTATTTGGTCATGTCTGCTTACTTTTCCAACCAAAATAAACCTTTTTCAAACTTTTTTACTCATGTAGGCAGTCAAGAGCCAATATATCTTTGGTAAAGCATGCAGTAACACTTTTCTTTTTAGATATAGTCTACATAAATGTTATGCTACTTTCCTAATACAGAACTATACTGATTTTTAAGTCAGGTTATCAGGGCAAGCTTGCAAGGTGGCCAAAGAAATTAGAAGCCAAAAAAGAAGAAAAAAGAAAAAGAATACCAAACGCATCATCCTCAGCTACAACCCCCTCCCCCCCCCCCCAAAAAAAAAAAAGAGAGAAAAAGATTTATAGGTCTGAAAGCATACACTCAAAAGGACAGAAATCATAACTCACAACAGAATATTCTTGTATAAATCCTACAACATTTGGTTATCCTATTTAGCTCTTTAGTTTCTCTATATACAGAGTAAAACCTGACATTGAATTCTCTTTAGAAAACATAAGCATGAAATGCAATTTTTACAGCCTTTCTTCATATTGAGTTTCATTTCAAGATAAAATTTGACTGAACTGAACTAAAATATTATGCTTCACTTGTAAAATACATGGAGCAAGAAGACAGAGAAAAAGGATCACACTACATTTCGCAGTATATGATGTGGGACCAAAGAGCATTTTCAGTTCCCAGATCCAGATGCAAATCTTTGCCTTGACTGCTTATGAATATATCATCTGAATGTAGCACCTACAAGATCTCTTCCTAATTTCTCTTCAGTCTCTGGCCATTCACTCTGCATGACCTTGTCTTTCACTGAAGGGCAGTACAACTTATGTAAAAAGCTGAGGTATCCTCCAGCAGACTCCCAAAACTGGTCAAATAGAGAACCATGTCTAAGGAGTTGCACGTGCCCCAAATAATATATGCAGGCAAAGAAGCATATGCCCATGAGTTGAACTCTCAGGCAGAACTGCAAATACATTATGAATAATACACAGGACTATGTATTAATAATACGAATCCATATAGCAAAATACTTTTTCCATTAGGGAGCATCCTAGTCCCCCTGAGACAGAGCAGAAACCCTCCAAAAAGTCAGGAGAAATCTGACTACAGGCCAAATACTCCACCTTAGGAAAGTCGGTGGCAAAAAATTTACTTGACTTTAATGGTGCATAATTTGGGGCTTTATACAAAGAAAAGTCAATCATCGCATGCATAGACAAGTCAAATGCATCTGGTTAACAAAATGTGGCTATTCTGGGCTCAGCATGGTGCTATGAATTTTTTTGTTGCTTATTGTTTATATTTATGTCTATCTTAAAGCACAAGCAGAAGAACAGAAAACAGAAACTGAGATATCCATGTTCTGTTATTTAAAGTGGACAAGGATTTTGCAGAAGGTCAATGGCATAAGGAATACAAATTCTCTGCTCTCAGGTTGTGCTTCTCTATGAAACTCCAGCAAATAAAACTTTATTTTTTGGAGAAAAAACAAGAATAGCAAAAAATAAAATAAAATTCATTCTGCACATTTTGCATTCTGCACCTTTTTTAAATGAATGTGTTTTTCCTGTAACACCAAATGTTCAAAATATTTTCTTCACAGACTTTCCCTCAACTCCTTATTGTCCCCTTTCTTTCACTTAGAACGAGTAATTCCCAAATAGAAATATTTTGATATTGGATATAACTTGGGTGAAAGAAATATATATATATATACACATATATTTCGGGAAATAATGGAAAAAAAATGAATAAAAAATAACAATAAACATTTTTTGCCTTTGAAAACAACACATTTTTGAGAAAAACTCTTTCACTCAAAGATGTTTATGAGCAAGATGGGTAGTAAGTCTGGGCAAGGGAAACTGGACTGGAGAAGACCCATTTCTGACTCACATGGCAGGGGTCCACGTGCAGGTCTCTTGTTTATTTGCAGAAAATGGAAATAAATGTTTTCCTACTGCCTGTGTTGCCATACACTTATGCAATAGACCATAGGTGGGTGCATGGGAGAAATAATTGGTTTAAATTACAGCAAAACTTCTCCCAAAATGTTTATTTTTGAACACTCACATGTAGCGAAGGCTGGTCTCATGCTTTTAAATAAACTCCAACGCCATTTCTTCCATGAAGTTAAAAGGAAGCGCAATAGAAGAATTAGAGTAATTTTGTCAGTGATGGAAGGAAGGTCAGGCCTTGCTTTGGACTGTGGTTTGTCTCCACAGAGAAACACCAGCCAGCTGATACTTGACCTTTAGATTCCCCAGAGTTGCCACAATTTTGGGGAAGTGGCACATGTCAGCTGGCCAAAGAGGGTGATGGAAAGGCCAGGCCAGTGGCCAAGGAAGAGCCACGGACAGTTCGGAGGAAAGGTGTGCTTCTTAACCAGGAAATGGTCTTGCTTTGTTCCTGGCTATGGGGCAGCAGGAGTCCTGCTGAAACAGCCATGGCTGAGGGTCCTGCATGTGCATGAGGCCAAAGGGCAGGTGGAGAAAGGGTGACTTTGTGAGGGGAGATGTCTGCGGGCAGGGAGAGGTGTTCTGGCTGCAGGTGAGAGGACAAAGAAGGGTTAGGGGCCAGGAGTGGGGAGGGGAGGTGGGGGGGGGCGGGGGCGTGCTGTGCAGCAGCAGACACTAGCCCCAGGGCAAGCTCTGAGGGACCCGGTCAGCCTGGCTGCTCCCCCTGAGCCCCGGGAAGGATCCAGGGAGGGAGGGAGGCGGTGGGGAAGGAGG
>NC_048893.1:10060274-10061314 GCF_011077185.1 Oxyura jamaicensis
AGGGAGGGAGGGAGGTGGTGGTGGGAACCCCCTCCGTGGGCTGGCTGCGGGGCGGGAGGGGAGGCAGCTCCTGGGGAGGGGAGGGGTGGGGGAGAGGAGGCAGAGAGGGGATGTTGTTAAACAGTTTCTTACCGTAAGAGGGAGTTGGGACCCAGATCTTTCCAGTTAATCACACAACAAACTTAGATCATCGCAATAAAAAGCAGCTCGGCTCACTCTGCCTCCTCGAGTGACCGGCTGTGCACAGGGTCCTTCCGAGGAGCCATCTCCTCTCCTCCCCGCCAGCCCGCCGGAGGGGGGGCCGCCGGCACCATGTGGGCCACCCAACTCCTGCCAGCCTTGCTGCTCCATCAGCTGCTGCTGCTTCCCATCACCATCCCTGCGGCAGGTTAGTTTTTCTCTCACTTCTCCAGGGACACCCTCGCCACCTCACGGCCGCGGCGTTTCCCCTCTCTCCCTCACAGCCGCAGCGGGGGCGGTGCAGCGGGCGGGGAGACCCCAACACCCCCGGCTCCCCTCAGCAATACCTGCGCTGAGGGCAGGCACCGGCAGCAGCCGGGGGTGAGGTGCCTGGGTGTCGGCGCAGGCTGAGCACTGTTGGCGACAGAGTTTGCTCTTCCAGGGCTTTGCGGGGACAGGAGGAGCGGGTGGTGGCTTGCGGGGATGTCGCTGCATCCCGCCACCTCCCCACCCAGCGAGGGGGCTCTCTCAGGATGGGAAGATCTGAGGACGTGGGACCGGGAGAGACAGCTCCTGGCCGCTCTCAGGCGTGAAGGAACATCTGCCCTTCGTTTCCAAGTGGTAGAATAAACGTTAGGTTACATAAATTGACAAGGAATACCCAAAGCGCAAGATAGTATAAGATAAGATAGTATAAGAAAGGGAATGTCTTTGCCAAAGTTCAGCGGTATGGACATGCTATTTCCAGACTGAAGTACTTGTAATTTCATTAGATCATTAGATGTTCCTGATGAAGCCCTGGAGTTGGGGGGGGGAGGAGACCTAGTCACCTTATGTAACCTAACGTTTATTCTACCACT
>NC_048893.1:10066314-10070984 GCF_011077185.1 Oxyura jamaicensis
CCCCCTTGGACTGGATATCTGAAGAGCTAACTCAGTGTTTCTATTGGCCCTCTGGGGAGACGTCTGAGGAAAAAAGAGTTTGCGAAGGTTTCTACAAACCTTTCCTTCCTTCCTTCCGCCAACATTGTTAGGGTCAGACCTTTGCACAGACAGAAACAAAAGACAGCCACAATTCAGGGAAAGGATCTGCCAGGAGTGGGCAGAGTGAGAGCAGGCACACACACTGCTTGGGTCCTGCGGTCATGTCAGAGGGCATCAAGCACTGGGTATGGCAAGTGGTGTTGATGACTTCCAAGATATAATTACATTTTTTTAGTTAAAATTATATATATATATATAGGATTTAAAATTGGATCTATTTATTTATTTATTGCAAACTCAGTGGGCAATTTAAAAAATAAAAATAAAAAAAAACTGTCATTTTTCACCTACAGTGAGTGTGGTTCTGTATGATGTTGAACTTCTCACAAGACCTTCTGTGCTCAGTTTGCTCAGTGACAATTTTGTTTTTGCATTACTAATACAGGCACCAGTAGCAGGTGAAACAAAGATACAGACACTATACTACTATGCTTTTCTAAACTGCTTTTCCATGCGCATTGCAATGTCCATTTTGTGGACATGTGACCTTTCAGAAAAAGTGATGACTAGAGCTAGTTTGGAATTTTCTGAGATTCGGCCCCCCCCCCCCCGAAAATGCTGACCCATCAAAACTTTTCATTTTAAACAGAAAATGTCTTTGGTTTGGTTCCTTCATATCAAATTAATAAGGAATCTGCGGAGCAAAGGCATTCACAATAGCTTGGGGTACCTGCTAATGAGAAATCTTCACCTGGGATAGAAACTCATCAACTGATGGGCTAGTTTGAAAAAAGCAGAACAGCCTCCTGAGACTTTATTCAGTGGGCCAACTATACAGAAATTGGTCTATAGCCAAATTCATAAGAAGCTAGGTCATGCTTAATCTCTGGATGGTCAGGACACTTTTCTTGAATGAGACAAAGTCCTTGTTCTGCCTGTAGGCTGTTAGCAGGGTCTATACCTTCCCAAGCTCAATGAATATTTCATCTATCTAATATTCCAACAGGAGAGATTGAGAGACAGATACGGTGAATATCAGTAGGTTGATGATTATGGTTGTGCTCTAACCAATGGACTCTTCAGTTTAGGAGGGCACGGTTCATCCTGATGTGGAGGAAAATTAGATTTCCAAAACTTCAGAATTTTTCATAGAGTAGAACTTGTTTTCTGGCCAACTTTCACAGTGGCAGTTTCTTGGCAACACTCCCTTTTTTAACTTTCCTTCCCCACCCGCCTTAATATTAATCAATCCTATTGTTTGCCTTATGGGCAAGAAATATGACTCTTACTACATGCAGCCATTGTGCTTTCTTTGCTTTGTAAAAATAGGTGATCTTCAACAAAAGTTTCAGGATTTGTACAATGTATGCAAGAGAAAGTTTTGTTAGTTTCTGAAAATATATTGGTAGCTTTCTAAACATAGATGGAATCTTTTATACAGGATTTTGAAATATTTTTACTGAGATGTTTTCAAGAAAGTTTAATATATGTGTATATATATTCAATATTTTATATATGAAAAAACAGGGTAAGTGATGAAAACAGAATTTAAATATATATATAAGAAAATCCTTTGCTAATGCGTGTCCATACTTTTTCTATTACTGTTCTGTCAAAGCTGATTTTAAGTTTACCTAACAATGCGTATTGTTTCTTCTATGAGTGGATCTTTTAGGTTTGGAATCCAAAGTCCTAAGTCCTGTGCGAAGACAGTGTCCTGTGTTGTTGAGTTTTCTAATACATGCGGGATTATATTAATGGGTTTTAAAAAAAAAAGAATCTGAAGAAAACAGCAAGAAAATTTCATGTCAGCAGGCTGTCCACAATATCAGTTTTTGAGTTTCTTTTAATATATATAACACATAAGGTGCTGATTGGTGAAAGAGATAAATGTGCAAGGTTCCTATAGACTACTTGCCTAGTCATTATCAATATCCTGCAGGTCTCTGTAAGTCTAAGTCTGAATTCTTACTGGAAGTAAAAAACAGATTGGCATATTGAATGAAAAAAAAAAAAAAAGAATGCTAAAGATTTATTTAAATTAAATATATTTTTTCTGTGAAAAGACTGGCATCTGAGTGTGTTTCTTTATTCAAACTTCTCAGCAATTTCTGTACTTTGGATCATCTGAAGCAGTTTCTAATGAAGATGTGGCAGTTGCACTTAGTTCCTATAAATAACTGTTCCTTAAAAAAATACCATAGCAATAATCGATGTATGAATGTTGTGTATTCCTGTGGTCTGCATAGCTACATATATTTTAAAATTTTAATGTGATTTATACTTCCCTAACCCAGCTGTAGATAATCATTATTCTATATACTGTCAACAAAGTGAAATGATACTCTGCCAGTTGGAAGACTGTATTCCTTCTGTTTAATGGAATCCTTTTGGTGCTCAGTGCCAGGGGCTGCTTGTTTTGCTCTCACGTATAATACAGTTCTTACCCTGCTTAACAGATTTTCTGTTTCTATTAATGTCATTTTCATAAGCAACCTAGCAGGAGAACCTAGAGTTGAAAGACGTGAGATTAAAATGTTGCATAAAACTCTGGAAAATCGTGCACTGAAGTGAAGGAAAGGAAAGCCTCTTATTGGAGGAGCTCATCTGTCATTATTGTAATACTTCAACTGAGGCCAGGGTTGGAAGGGAAATGCACAGTCTCCCTCAGAGAACATAATATCTCCCCTTTGGATCTTTATGCTGAACATTAGTTTGCCACTTAAGCATTTCAGACTTTTCTAAGGAGATTTGAAGGCTGGATAACTGGGCCCCTTGATGGGTAAAAGCTCTGTGTGGGAAGGAGAGGGTTGCCCTGAACTTTTTGCAGTTGCTTGTACTAGATGAGCATAGGAATTTTACTTTCTCCTCACCAGTCTTCAGGTGAGGGGTAGATGGGCAGAGGCTACAAGGCAGAATGGAGGCGAGAAAGGGTTGATCTCTGCATTTGCTTGGGAAGCAGGAATGGTAGGAGAATTGGCATCCTCCAGATGTGAGCAACATTTGTACTTTGCAGTGCAGAATTAGGACAGCTCCAAAGCATTGTGAAGAAATAAAAACATCCTTGCCTTCACGTCTCTCCTTTATATGGGTTTTTTTGGCTGTCCTGTTAGAGGACAGTAGAAGTATTCCTGAACATGGTTAGTACCCAACACAAAAAGCAATGCTGCAGTGAAGCAGAGCTAGGAGCATGCTCCAGATTAGTTAAATATGCTGGCAAAATTTAGCTACAGGAGATGGAATGAAATGGCTTGTGGGCCTCCACCCATGCGCTGTCTGATGAGTCTGGCCATGCCTGGCAGTCCTCAGTGCTGCTGGCCTGGCTGGGGACTGGCTGCTCCCTCCTTCTCCCATCAGCTCCAGATCTTCCTATGACTCCTTGTGTTGGCCAGGCAGCACTATTTTTATACATACAACATGCAGCAAGACTCGCGCCACTCCTCACAGGAGCCATTTTGCTGCCCTTAGCAGTTGGTCACTCTTTGCTTTGCCCAAAACCTTGCCCTGCCTGCCTGTGCTTTTCTCTTTACTCCTTTACTCCCTGGTGGTGGCTGAGACCCCATTGCAAATGGAGTGCCTTAGAGGAAACACCAAACGCTTGTAAAGATTGTGGAACATTATGTGAAATATAAAGGATTTAATTCTTGTGCAAATGCATAAGAAGACAAATCTTACAATGGAAAATGCTCTTTGTAATTTAGCCAGAGGTTATATAAAGCAAGTCAGAGTACAAACTGCAGACCATTTGTTTCTGCCAATGGGTCCCAGCAGCCTGCTGTGCAGATAACCTTTTCTTGGAAGAAAAAGAGCTGTCTATTTGCATCTAACATCCAATTTTAGAATGTGCTATCAGTTTTTAATGTTATCCTTTATTGCTTAAGTTTTCACACTGACTATAGGAGAGGGTTACAAAGGCAGAACTTAGCAAACATGAAGTTGGATTCCAGGGAAAATGGCACTATTTGCAGTTGCTAACAAGGGATATGTGTATATGGGTGCGTGTGTGTGTGTGGGTGTGTGAGTGAGTGGTAATATGCAACGTAAAGCCAAAAAGAAAAATCTTTTTGCATTTCCTGAATCTGCTCAACAACTAAACTGAATGCCAACATAAAAATAAGGAAAAAATTATCTCTGTATTATATATTTCTATTTTAAACCATTTTCTAAAAATTGTATATATATATATTTTTTTCCATGAAGTCTCTTTTGCCAAGAAAATAAAATTCAAAAGTTAAAAAAAAATAATGTGGTCCTCCAGATACCTTTCTGAAAAACTATTTGTCACAAGTTAAAGATGACTCCTTGGACAGCTGGTTTTATTTTGATGACATTCCATCTATATGGCTGACTGTAGTTTTTATAGGTATGGTTGGCAAACATTTTTAATGCCAAATTATTGTCTTACATAAATAAAGGCATTAAACTTAATCTGGCATCTAAGTCATTTCAATCTACAAACTTATTTTCTTGGATACATTTCAGAATTGTTCCAGTTTCACTTTCTTTCTTTCTTTCTTTCTTTCTTTCTTTCTTTCTTTCTTTCTTCCTTCCTTCCTTCCTTCCTTCCTTCCTTCCTTCCTTCCTTCCTT
>NC_048893.1:10070994-10111589 GCF_011077185.1 Oxyura jamaicensis
CTTCCTTCCTTCCTTCCTTCCTTCCTTCCTTCCTTCCTTCCTTCCTTTTTCTTTCTTTCTTTCTCTCTCTCTCTCTCTCCCCCTCTCTCTCTTTCCTTCCTTCCTTCCAAATGGGAGGTAATTTAGAAACATTGTTCATTTTTTTGCATTCTAGACAGGAAAATTGATATTTTTGATACTGAAACAGGCATAAGGAGTAGTCAAAATAAGTGGAAGTAAGTTGAAACTAAGTTAAAAGTAAATTTAAAATGATGACCATTTATTCACTTTATCAAAGTGACTCTTCCAGAACTTGGTTTGAGAGAGAAAACTGTCTTGAAAGTATTTGTTTAAAGAACTGCTTCCTAAATATTTTTATGGATAATAATAAGATCATATAAATTATTTTGTTATCAACTTGCACCTTTTTATTATTTTGTTATTTTTAAAGTCACTATACTGTTAAACAATGAAATACACTTTGCATGTGGTGTCTGAAACCATTTGATAGCATATACTTTCAAATTTATTTTATTCATAATAAAACCAGTATATTTGTGGTATCATACTGGGACCTGCACCAGTATACAATTTACCCTTAGTGTTTTATATCATTGTCCTGGAGATATTATTGAACTTAATTAAAAATAACCCTTCCATCATGTTTTATAGATAAATTAAATATCTCACCACATTTGCTTACTGTTCTTCAATCCATGTATGTTAAGGACTCTTGCTTTATTGCAAACTCTATTCAACAATTTTTGCTTTTACATACATTTTGCCAAAGGTGTTTTAATGCATATAATTAAGCTTTATTTTTTATTTTGTATTAAATTGTCATTATTCATACTGAGATAAGCATTCAGTTTTGATATCTCTTCTGAAAAATATCCATTGACATTCTGTTAACCCATGGTTCTGCATAGTTTTGCTAGTTTTGCTGTGTATATTTTATTGAGATCTAGAATTTACTTTTTTATTCTTTTTTCTCTCTTTCTTTTTTTTTTTTTCCCTTAAGATATATATGAATATGCTCTACTTGAGTGTAAACTCCAATTTTTTTTAGTATTTTGTTTCCTGATAAAATGTTTGTTATATTTACTGTGTCGAGCTGTGCTTCCTTTTATTTTGGATACAGTTAAGTGTTTTATACTTTGTTTTTGTTTGTTTGTTTGTTTGTTTCTGAAGGTCTTTCATACGGTGGTAAATTTCTGGTTTCCCCCCATGAATTCCAACTTCTTTTCCTCCCAAATTTCACATGAAATTCAGTTCAGGTTTTTCTTTTTTCCTAGCTTAACAGGAAATTCAGTTTACTTTGGCTTGCAGTGGTGATTGTTCTTTGAAAAAATAAGTTAATAGCTAATCTTATTTTGACCTTCTGACCTGGTTATCAGTTATAAAATGAATAATACAATCTCTAGTTAGTCCATCTGTTAACTGCTCAAGTGCAAATGACTGTTTCATTACACACATGATGCAAAAGTATTGAACAGCAGTTTAAAATGCCTATTGATACTAAAGAAAGGGACTCAGGCATTGAAATAGGTTGCCCAGGGAAGTAGTGGCATCACTGTCCCTGGGGGTGTTTAAGGACCTGGTGCTTAGGGACATTGTTTAGTGGGTGACATTGGTAGTAGGGTGATGGTTGGACCAGATGGTCTTGAAGGTCTTTTCCAAACTTAATGATTTTATGATTCTATGATTCTATATCTCTTCTATATTTCTGAAATATTTATATCACTTTATATTACCATTTCTCTTCACTTGACTAAATTTCTCTTTAAATTTTCAGTTTCTCTGAGCTTCCTGCACAGTGTGTGGGCAACTTCCTTCTTTTCAATTTTTCTCACCAATGATGTATTATTTTGCATTTTTTTTTTTCACTATTGAGCAGGGCTGTAATTGATTCCTTAAATTTTCTGTCAGCATCTTCCATCCTATAAGAATTCAGGCATTCCTCTCTTGATTTTTTTTTCCACATATTTTTAGCTTATCTTTGACATACAAGAATCATAATAAACAGTGGTGCTGTTATGTGGCTGTCCATATGTTTTTGTTTGTTTGTTTTTTCAAAACTGAAAATTATGAAGGTCTTTTTCTGTCCACCATATAAAGATCTGCAACTTACATCAGTATCTATCATAATAGAATTAAAATCTTTCATTACCCCCGTCAGTTGGAAGTTTAACACAACAAAGCAAATTACTTGGGAAACTGATGAAGTTCTAAAAGATGTAATCCAGCTCTGCAAGTGTAAACAAACAAAATCAAGAAATAAAACTTGACACCAAAACAACAAGATTTCATTAAGAATCTTGATTCAAACATAAACCTTGAATTTAAATTTATTTATTTTCTCATTTGGATAATTTGGTGTTGAGTTGTTATGTGCTTGTTATGTTTAATAAAGTGGGATGCAAAATCAGAAAGAAAAGAAAGGAATGAAGCTTCTCACATTATCACAGAATGAGGCTTCTCACATTATCACAAGTCTCCATTATGTGGTTATTTAAGACAGCACTAACTATTGCATAGATTAGAGTGAGACTTGGAAACCCTAAAAGCTGACATGCTGAATGCATCACAAGTCTTGATTAATAAAAGCTTTGTATAGTCTATGGCAAGTCCATAAAAGTGGGGATTTTTAGAGGGAGACAGCAGTATGGTCTAGTTGTACTCTGTAAGGCTGTAACTCCTAAATATACAAAAAAAAAAGCCTAAATATACAACTATATTAGAAAAAGCTGGACTGATGCAGGAAGGAGAAAGGGATTACCAATGATGTAGATAATGCCAGACAAATTCATTGTAAAATTTAGCTGTAAACAATACAAGTAGTGTTTTTATCTCATTATAATGCACAAAGGTGATCTTTAGGCCTGTTGATATCCTGCATGCTCTTGGTTGATACAACAATGGTATAATTTGCCCACTTTGTTTACTACAAAACTGCTAATAGAAAAACAAATCGTTTTAGTGATCAGGTGAAAACCTGAGAGTCTGATACTTGACTTGTTAATGTATTTAAGCTCTAAATAACTTGAAACTACTTTTATACTGAAGTTCTTGACTCTCTTATAGTTCAATATCAGACTTACCATTCTCTACTAGGTGTGAATTTTTGCATTAAGGTATAGAACATACCCAGTGTCAGGACTGAGTGGTGTGATGATAGGGTGAGTACAAATCCCTTTTTTGCGTGGGAAACAGGGACAAAAGAGAAAAAGGAAATAATGTTGCTGCTATTTTCCCATTAGCCCAGTGGTTAGAAAATACCTAGAGGCTGGAAGACATGAAAATACAAATGTCTTTGCTATGTCAAACTTAATTTGTTAATCGAGGAAGTATCTACATTTCTATGACATTGATTATTATTCTCATTCCTAGCTGTTATACCTGTTTTATTTTTTTTAATATAAAAATAATTAACATAATTGCATTTAAATAGGGCATGGAACACCACAAATTCCTAGGGAGTCATCTTACATTATGGCTGCAGAATTAAAATTTTATTTCTATTTTCTTTACCTTTATTTTCAATTACATATTTGGCGTAGACTGAAACTACTACAAGAAAAAATATTTTTGGAAATAGTTTCCCCCTGATGCTCTACAGTTTGAATAATCTCAGTCAATACTCCCTATCTCAGAAGACTACACAGAAACTTCATACAGAAAATGTAGTAAGGGAACCAAGAGTTGGTTCTATTTCCTTCTTCTGTAAGGAAACTTTTTTCTTTTTTTTTTTTTTTTTTCAAAAGTGGTAGAGACCCATTGGGAAGACTGTGGAGACACTAGATGAGATGATGGAATACTTGCCCACTGCAGCATCCAGCTAGAGTAAACATGGTAGTTCCCAGTTCCCTGGGCACTGGCTGAGCTCTGTGTTCTGTCTGACCATGTTTGCTATCCTGTTAAGAGACAGAAAGAGGCACCACCCTCACTTTTTTGAGGAGTACTTGACATAAAGAAATATATTTAGTCAGCCAAAGAAATTAGTTAATTAGTTTTAGTTGGTTAGTTTTCTTTTGTTGAAGAAAAAAAATGTTGATTTGTATTTGAACATATTCCTTTCTGTTTGAGTCAGCTCTTCTTAATTTCAAATTTAAGTGCAATGACAGACTTCCTTAGTAATCTGATATTCAAGTATGAGAAGCATCAAAGGACATAACCCACAAAATAAGCAAAAGTCCAGATTAATCAAAGTTTAGGAAACTGATATGAATGACAGTCAAAAATTAGGAGCATCAGTTATAGAATATTGCATTATAGTCTTTGATACAGAATATTTCTAGGGCACTATTTTATTTAATATTTTAATAATAAAACCACCTAGGGTTATTTATTTATTTATTTATTTTATTTGCGGTGTAAAAGTAATGCTTTGCATTATTTAGATGGTTCTAACAAAGTCACACCATGCATTTGGCCCTTTGCCTTTTGGATTATAGGCAAAGTCATAGAATGTTGTTGTTTGAAAGCTAAAGTAAATCAGGCTGTTATGAATTGCTAAATGGAAGATCAAACCCATAATCCTCTTTGGACAACTCTCAGGGAAACAAATAAATAATAAAAATAAGCACAACTGTGAACCATGCTTGTCAGGCGGCAGAACAAAATTTCTTGGGTTTTGTTATTATTATTATTATTATTATTATTTTTGGATGATATTCTTGCATGCTTGCTCTGGTGAGTTTAAGAAGTTGTTATCATAGGGAATTAAGATAATGACATTTTTCGGTAGATGACAAATGTTAGCATCAAGAACTAAAAGAAAATACTTTGATATTTCTGTCCAGATTCTTACCTTCATTTGACACAAAAATGTTGGCTAAGAAAATGTAAAAATAATGACATCTTCTAAGATAATAGATTGAGACTTTTACCACAAAAGTTTAATGGAAGTTTTGTTTTTCTGTGGTTGTCTTAAGGAGCAGATGCAATACTTATTGCAGCACTTTGGCTCTTTCACCCAAGAACAACAGCAACAAAAAGCAGTGTAAAGACAAAAGTTTCCAGTAGTAATGCTAATCCTTATAGCCAGAGTCTCAGCATAACATTTCCATAAACACTATGAGTCATTTTGGGTACATATGCATTGTGCAAATGCAAGAGTGAAAATGCTTATAATAACTTATATGGGTCCCATACACAGCACCAAAGTTACTATTTGATCTTTTAAGCAATAGCTTCTTCCTATAACAATAATAGGGCTTCCTGTAACAATACTAGGGATTTGGAGGGAAATTAATAATTTATTTATATTTTCTGAAAATAGCTGGAATTAAAATTATGAGCTATTAGGTACAGGGGAATAGCATTGCTCACAGCTCATCAGTTTTAAAAGAAGAGTAGAATGTGATGAAGATTTTTTATAAATTTCTTGCAGCAGAGAGATTGTATTCCTTTGATCTTCTCTCTATTTCCCTCTCTCTCTCTCAGTCATGTCCCCCCACCCTTCATTTTTAATAACTGAAGCTTGATGAAATCTACTTTAAATGACTTTGGTCTATTTTTAGGTGTCTTAGGGATAACTCAGCACTGCGAGGTGTGATTTAGCTAAATCCATTGAAAATGTGAGCTCCCTTAACCATCAGGATGGAAGTTCTGCCAAAGGAACACCCTTCAGCCCTCTTTTAGCTTCATAATGTGTGCAGTTGTCAGTAACTGATTTGGATTCACAGAGAGCTAAGCTATTGCACTTTTACAATTTGAGGAGTTATTCTGAACTTCTGTGCAGAGTATACCAAACAAAAATTGCTGACCTATGTGCATTTTGCACCTGCATAAGAAATGACCTGTTCAGAAGAATGGTGCACTAGGGTGAGGATTCATATATTTGCAAGCTCTGGCAAAATTTAATAAATTAGTCCTGAGCATTCATGTTCTTCTGTTACTGTGGCTGTTCCTTTGAAGATAAAAAATGAAAGGACAGCTGAAAACAGTTATATGGAAATGTTATGAAAAATACTATTACCTAGTTTGTAAACTAAGGAGTGATTTGTTCACCTAATATTTACTGCATTAGCCATCTAAATAAAAAGATCATATTGGATCCTTGAGTGAAATAAGATAAGTAGATCCAAAGGGCAATTCAACCTTCCTGTGTTACTCATGTGTCTTAGAATAGTGAGAATCACTGTCCAGAGGTACTCATCTGCCTTCACTGATGATGGAGGAGCCTACAATGGCAGACAGGCTTCTATGGGAAAATCAAATAAACATACGCATACAAATAGGAAAAATCGTGGGTTTTTCTTGCAAAAATCAAAGACTTTTCCTCTGGCACTTCAGCCAAACTTCTCTAGCCTATCTTACCACTCCATTTTATACCTCTTCCCCTGGGTCTTTCAACAGAGACATGGAAACCAGATCTTTCTGTAGAAATCTTTGTAAAAGTGCAGACTATTTCAATGTTATGGCTTCTGCCTCCCCTCATTTTCTGTAGGCTCACAACACTCAAAACTGAACATTCACTTCAAAACTGAACACAACATTCTCACTGAGCCTTCACTAGAGCAATGTATGGGAAAAGTGAGTATTTCATGTTACTTTCAGGCTCCAAATCTGCTCTCAATTTGTGTTAAAATGTTTGCTGTTTTAAGAACAGTTTATCCCATTCAAATTATAATTCTCTGTAACATTTTTATTCCTCCCTTTCTAATTTTAACTCCAGTCTGTCTGTTAAAAGCAGACCTTTGTTTAACTTTATCACTTCATTTTTTCTTGGAAATATTTATAAGATATCAGTTTTTGTGAGCATATTTTCAGGTTCTGCAAAAAAAATATTCACAGGGTGAAAAACTTTCATTTTACCCTTTTCTAGTATTATGTAATTCTTTATTTGAAATGAGTTTTACCGTGTTTCCTACTATCCCAGTTTTTAAGGATGGAGATCACCACCTAAAATAATCAATTCTTCTCAAGTATCTGATTGTACCTTAGTTTTGTGAATTTCGCTATGATTTTGGTACTAATGTTACTATAATTCAATAATAAATTATATTCATTTCTAATGCAATCTGTAAACTCAGTACTGTTCTTAACTTTTTTTTTTTTCTTTGCCTTTTTCTTAGATGGTAAAGGAAAAAGGAGAAATCCTCTTCATGACTACAAAAAAACAGGAGAGTTGATGCTCATCAAAGTAAACAAAACACTGGAAGTTAAAACCAAGCTGTTAAATACCACTGAGCAGTGTGCCAAGAGATGCAGCAGGAACAAAGGTCTTTCATTCACTTGCAAGTAAGTTATATATCTATATTACGATTACATTTTTCCTAATAGATTCTTATATAATACTCTTTGGACAAAGGTTTCTCTGTAACTGTCATCAGCTGTAGCTTTTACTGAGGACAGTCTAAAGACTGCACTGTTTTGATTTCTTTGCTATTGTTCTACCTGTCAAGAGAATATCTGAAGCTTTATCTGAGTTGTTCTGTCTTTTTAGCTTGTCCAATCTGTAGTTTTTTCCATAATATAGCTGAAAAATATACTCATTTTAAGATGTCGGTGATTTGTGCTGTACTGTAGTGTTCAGTGAACACTTCTGGGATTTTTATCTCTCTTATAAAATGGTTATTGTCACACATCACAGCTGTAGTATTTCAGCACCACTTCAGACCATATTCTATCTTCATTCTTTGCACATTACTCCCACTAAAGTCAATGGGAACTTCACACATGGAACACAGATACGTACACTGCTGAAGTTCACTGGCAAATACTATGAATTTAATACAATGGATTCAAACCTTCTCAGCTGTACAATCATTACAAGTATATGATAGCTATTCTACAGCATCTGCTGTCTTTTACAAACACATCATGCAGCTGACTGCTTCTCTGCCTAGTACATATTCTCTACTATTTTTTGGAACAAATCACTGTTATTTTTCCTGTTTATTAGACTTGAATTGTTCCCCTGGCCTCTCTTAGTCTAGACCATTAGCAATAAATGAACACAGGAGAAACTTGGAGAGAATGAATAGCTTCTGTACTAGCAAGCATCGGGCTAAATGTCAGCCTGATCTTGAAATATTTTTTAAAAAAAGACTTATGACAAATAGAAGTCAGATCAAATGTGATAACAAAAGCTCTTCTTTGTCAGAAAAGGTCCTCCATTTAAATGTAAACCTTTTTAAGTCTTTAATTCCAGATTAAAGGAGATCTGGAGGTGTAGTTTTTATTATTTTGTACTTTGACTATTTACATATGCAAACAATAAGCAGGGTTTACATATTTTCCAGGCACTGATATTTTTCACATGGTACAAGCAACTCCTTTGCCTATTGGCAGAGCTTCCACTGACATCATTGCCAAGTAGATCAGGTTTACTCCACACAATAAGAAATCCTTCAGTTCTTGTGTTCAGTGGCAAGGAGTAGTATAAAATTAGGTTTTACAGTATAAAAAAAATACTAAATAATGCCAAGAAATCAACAATTTCAATATCTGCTCAGGAAGATTGTTTCAAGGATCTTCTAATTGTAGCTGCTCTGGCTGGTACATTTAATGTTCTGAAAATAATAAGTATGTTAATATATTCATTGATTCCACTTTACATGAATAATATTCTAGAACCTCTCTGCATTTTCATTACTTTTTCATTTATGAAAGATTTTTTTTTTCTATTGGGACAGTCAGTCCCTGTCACTGTATGACAGATTCATTAAGGGGCAAACTCTCTCTGCTGTAATGAGTCAATAAAAGAATATAAAGGAGCAATGATGGACTTTAAGAACAGAGCGTAGAGGAATTCTGCTCAGAGATAGAATCACCGCAATCAGTCATATATGGCTAGTTTACACTGAAAATTAAAAATAATTACAAATCTGACTGCTCATGCTCTGAATTTCCCATTTTTTACTATAGTTGTTTAGCCAGCAAGGCTAGCAGCAGAGGTGTAGGTGATTAAGTCTTGCCTGTGCTATCTCTGTGCAGCAAGAGAGATTCTCTGTATCTGGGAACATTCTTGTGGTTTCTCTTGGTCCCAGATGAGTCCTTTTATACTATGCATAGTTCTTTGGTGCTACAGTAAACACATATTTGATGTGTTCTCTTTTAAAGGAAGCAGTGATTGCTAATGTTTCCCTTTTATTCTTAGGATCACCAGTCTTTAACTTCATGCCAGTGTATGGTTACTACAGGATAAAATGTGTTGCTAACTGAAATTAAAACCAGTTAGTTTACTAGCTGCTGTGTGATCATACAAAACCTAGAAGAAAAGTGGCATAAAATGACATTTTATATACGTGAAACATAAAACTTGGATTTTCCTTTGTTTATTGACATTTTTGTGACTCAATTCTAATGGTAGTACTGATCCAAGAAGCAGTTCTCCATCACTTGAGTAAGAACACTAATATTAATCTTTATTTTCTGGCTGCAAACACAGTTTGTTTAAGAATTATGATAGGATAAAATAGAAATACTTCATTACATAATTATGACAATAATTACATAAATATGACAATAGTACTTCAAGCAGTACCTCATGAATCCGTTTCCTGTGAGGTACCCAACTAAGATGAGGGTTTAACCTTGATCTGTTCTTTTCCACCAGAAAGTGGTAAATTAGTGGAGTCCAGGCATTACAGACTTATAAAAGATCAGCAAGTCCTAGATTGCTGGGGAAAAAAAACAATAAGTAAATAAATGCCACTTCTCAGAGCTGACCTTACTTCCTTTCTCTTACTGTCATGCGTACATAGATCTTGATCATCTTTAATAGAGTTGCAAGAGCCTTATACAGACTCATTTTTCCTACATAACACTTGCTAAAATCCAACCCCCCCACCAAAGTATCCCTTAGATTCACTTACCTTGTCTTTTCGACTACATAATTATCTGTTCAACATTTTCTGCCTTCCTTATCAACTTTTTTTTACCTACTGCTGAGCTGTTCTTATTCCTTTGTTTCACTACTAGTTGCAGTCCATTACTCCTGCTGTTTTCCTTAAGTTATCCTTGCAGCTTTTCCCTCATTTTTTTAAGGATGAGAAAAACACAATACAGCTACTATAATATTGGCTGTGCAAATGACTGTTGTGGACATGTTACTTCCTTACCTACAAAGCTGTACGTGTCTTATCCTTTGTTATCGTCTTACTTTCTGTTGTGTCTTTTAGTTTCATATTTAGACAGCAAGGGGCTCTAGCGTTGACCACAGGATTCCAGAGTCTGGTCAGAAACTCTACTAACTATCAACAAAAATTGTTGTGATCGGCAGTATCAGTAGAAGAAAGACCAAGAATTTGCTTAAATATGTTGACTTTGGAAGTGTAAAAACCCTCTCGATTTGGGTCCAAGAAAAGATTTGTAGAAACTTTTATGTACAAAAGTGACTGAAGCCAAGCTGGAAGGAAACCAAAAGGCAACTGAAAGGCAAAAACTGAAAGAATTGTTTGTAAACAGTACATTCTCCATTTCCACTTTAGGAGGGAGGAGGGGAAGGGAGAATGTAATTGGAAAGGCTTGAAAGGTCAAGGATATTTTTGTGAAGATGGAGTTGGAAGCACTTGGATATGCTCATATTTGAGAACTAGCCAGAAGAGAACAGAAGGCTGAACAAAGGCAGAAGGATGAAGGTTAGCAGGTTGGAAACATTTGGAGTCAACAGAGTAGAGAGCAGTTGGATGAAAAATCTGTTTGGTGATGGAAAAGATAATGAAGAGAAGAGGATGTTTGAAAGAGGGAAGAGTGGGGAGGTTGGATAAGATCTTGTAATATTTTTAACTGAAGCCAGCAAGATCTCACACAGAAAAACTTGTGTGGCAAGAGGGGAATTAAATGGAAAGCAAGCAAGAGCTGTGAGTTGGGGGTGCAGTACATAGCCAAAATAAAGATGAAGTGTATGAAATCTGTGTGACTTTGAATACTATTAGGTGGTGTTAAAATGGCTTCTCAGGTCAGGACAAAATAGCTGATATTTGGGATGACCAATGGCAGACAGTTAGAAACACAGACTGTGTTGTGGGCTAAAGACAATAGAGTCATGTGAGTGATTTATTATTTTTTTTTTCTATTGAAAAATTAAGGCAAAAAATCTTTGTTTAATTTTTGCTTATTCTTTTGTTGTTGTTGTCGTTTTTTTGTTAATTGGAATAATTGTTGTCTTGATCCAGACAGGTGTTTTTAAAACTGTTAAAAATATTTTACCTACACTTAAAGAAATTCATTTGAAAATTATGTTGGGAGGAAAAGCTCTTTATATTTCATTGAAAACATTGACAGAAGGATTTCTTACTTTTCTGATTTCTGTTTGTCTTTCTTGCCTTTTTTCCTCCACCCCCCAATTTCACTCAATTCAACACTATTCTTGAAATATTTTTGAAGTGCTCTACTCTTGAAAGCAGTTAAAAATAAGAATGAAAAAAAAAAAACTAAAGCAAAGCAAGGATAGTTAGTAGTTACAGTATCACAGTTTAGATTATTCATAAAAATAAAAAAATATAACCTTGTCTTCAAATAGCTCTGTTGTTCTAGGCAAGAAACCGAACTCCTTGTGCCTCATTTTTTCTCAAGCCATCAGAGTGGATAAACTATTAACTATTAACTGTTAACTATTTCACAGGTACGTTGTAAATACGACAGAGGACAGAGAAGATGTTATAGAATATTCCTATTCCTTTTTTTTTTATTATTTTTTTCTCCACATAAAGCAACATAACTGGGGACACAAATGCTGTCTCAGTCACATTTATCTCACTTTTAAAATAAAGATCTTTAATGAAAAGGGAACACTTAGATTAGTATGAACAACCAAGCTAGTATTTAATGTAGTGGCCACATCAAATTAATTTCTTTGTTCTTGTCAGCACAGTTGTGGGTTTAAATAGTAATTGGGGCTGTTTCTCTGATTTTCCCTGTAAAAATAAATCTGATGTCATTGCATGCTCCTTGGCAAGCCATGTGTCATTATTATAAACCACACAGAGATTTTTTTCTCATCAAGATTTTCTTTGCAGGGCTTTTGCTTATGACAGAGTTACAAAACGGTGCCATTGGTTATCCTTCAACAGCTTGACAAATGGTGTGAGAAAGAAGCAAGACCATGCGTTTGATCTGTTTGAAAAGAAGGGTAACTGATTTATTTTCTGATTTTGTTTTTCTGGCTATGGAAGGGGACAAAAGCTGAGGTCAGTCAGTGACTTTTTGGCTGTAGAGGCATTCTGGGTATTATACATTCTGAAAGCTGCAACTTACATCTGTATTTACAAATATTGTCCTTGTGTTGCAGAACTTAAAATCTCGGTTGTATATCTTACTGTTATTGACTTAATGTTGCTTTTCTTTACCTCCTTAATAAGTGGAGGTTTTAAGTCCTGATTCATGTACTTTTGGTCAGTCAGACACTTTGATAATATTTTTGGTAGCTTTCTTTGTCAAGCTAAAAAAAAAGGAAAAAATCCATGTGGACAATGAATTTTTTTTGAATAATTATGTCTTTAAAGAATATGAAAAATATATTATTTTTAGCTTGAAAACTGACAGTGTTATATATTATTTTTAAATACATTGAGAAAATGTTTAACCAAACTCCTAATTTTCTTCCCTTTTCTTTCAATAGACTATGTCAGGAATTGTATAATCGGAAAAGGAGCAGACTACAAAGGGACAATGTCTGTCACCAAAAGTGGTATTCAGTGTCAGGCCTGGAACTCAATGATTCCCCATGAGCACAGGTAAGAGTTCAGGAGCAGAGACAGTGGGAATAGCACTCAGACAGCTTCTACAAAGCACAGTTTTATTTATCAGTAGACAAGGAATTTATGAGAACATTGATCTTAAACAACAAAATCTCCTAGGTGTATTCTTGCCTTTTCCCCAGAGATGTCATTCTCTAGGTCTCAGAAAATCCTTACCTTCTCAGTCTTTCTACAAAGAGTTCTCTCCCAGGGCTAGCCTGTGTGTCTGGATCCTTTCCTCCCCCGTTTTTTTTTTTTTTTTTTTTTTTTTTAGCTCTTTATACCCTTTTGATCTCTTAGCTCCTGGCAGTAGCAAAACAGCTGCATTACTTCAGCTTGAAGTCTGGAAGTTTATCACTGTTTCCTAATGGGCTCCTAGGAAATGGGTCATTTAAAAAAATACAGTATGGGAAGCAAAGGCTATTGGGAATATTAGCCCATCTATTTGATCAGTATACAATTATTGTTACTATATTTTGCATAGATCTTATTCATTCCGTATCATTTGTAGTATATGTTAAACTCTATAAAGCATTTAGATCAAGCAATAAATACACTGAAATTATTGATCAAATGATTTAAATCCTTTCCTTCAGATCATACAAACACAATAACTAAAAACTGATGCAGCAGATATGGGACAACCTTTGAGTTTAAGACCTGATATAGTGGGAACTGAGGACATACCTACACCCTGAGAGCAGCCTCATTTCAAATACATTAGCTATGGAAAAGAGAAGAAAATGAAAAAGTGAAGCCAGGAAGAGTAATGATAAGAGTAGAATCAACCGTAGCAAAAGTTGCTGGAAACTAGCAAAAATAAAATAAAATAAAATAAAATAAAAATAAAATGGGGTACTTTCCCACTCTTTGGCCATTTATTTTTGACCCTTTTCATATTGGCTTCAGACAGTTAGATAATAAACTCTTAAGATCCAAAAAACACGTCCTCTCACCCAATAATTTCTCATTGATATTGCTGACTTTTGGTCTGTTCTCTCAGCATCAGCACTTTGTTTAGGAAGAGCCAAACTGGAGACTGCTAGTGAGACTGGGCTGTGCACTGCTCAGTCCTGTCCTAACCAAATCTATCCAGAGTTCAAGATGAGAGCTTGGAACAACATTAAAAGGTGAAGAATACTTGGGTTCTCTCCTGTTATGATGTGTTGCAGAGCTGAGCCTCAGGCTTATACTTGACTGGACTTAACTGCTTACAATGTCTGATTCTCAGTGTTGGACTAGAGCCATGCTTAATTGTGATCATATGATAAATGCCATCACCTCATATGGCAATGACCTCTTGAGACTCAATACTTTGAGGTATACAATCTTAATCTTTTAAAAATGAAATAATTCTCAATAATCACACCAGGAATTAATATTAATTTCATATAATATATACAAGACTGTATAATAAAAGAAGGAAAAGTGTTTGGAGGGGTATATATTATGTATCACTAAACTGAAATTTCATTTCAATCTGTAGCAAACACAGCTCTATCTGCTGAGAGACAGCCACTCTTCTATGATGAATTTTATGAGAATGACTTTTCTCCTGTCTTGTGCAAGAAGTTTAATTTTTAAAAGGTCGCTGGATAAATGAGGTGGCTGAATGCTAATTTTGTTTTTCAACATCAGAAAATATGATTTCATCATCAGAAACATGAGGGAGATGGGAAGAAGCAGACAGTAGTGATGTGTTTGGAACTTATTAGTATGAAAGGCTTAGATTTTTAGGTCAGTTTTTCTCAACATCTGATTATCACCAAGTGCAATTTAGAAAATAAATCCCCCCTTTTTTTTTTCATGTTCAAAGGAGAGATGTACTTTATTGTTATTTTTCTTGATCTTTCCAGAAAATTTTAAAATAACTTTAGACTTTAAACTTGTGTTTGGATTTAACTAATGATATATTTAATTAATTTGTATTCCAGTAGAACCTGGAGACTCCCATCTGAAATCAGGATTACATTATTTTGGTTTCTATCCTAACACAGCTTACAAAACTCTCTATATATTTTTGTTTCTTAAGAATTTATTACCTAAATGGCTCAAGATAATATAAAAATGGTCAAAGAGAGATGGTCTAAGAGTAGACCAATACTTCACAGGTTTTTTGCTAGCTTCCAGCAACTTTAGCTGTTGTTGAATCTGCTTTTACCATTACTCTTACTGGCTTCAGTTTCTGGCTCTCTTCTCATTTTTCTTAGCTAATGTAGCTGAACTAAATCAGTACACAGATTTAGGAGTGGCTCTATTGTATAATTTTGGGTGAGTCTTTACTCTGTCTCATAATTTCCTCCCTCAAGAATGTTGCTTCAATACCTGTTGAATCCATTTGTGTATCTGACCCATCTTGAGTTTTTAATGTTACCCATTTTTTACTTTTTTTTTTTTTAATGTTGTGATAGAATATCAGATTTAATTTGAGATTTTTTTTTTTCTTTTTTTTTTTTTTTTTTTCTGAGCAGAAAAATTTTCCAGCAGGAAAATTAAATAACTTTTTCTAATCTGCACTGACGCATCACATTAATGCATATATAGATTGTAATGCCCCATCAGAAAAGTTTGTCCAGGACTGTCTTTAGTTAAAATTTTTTGAGAGATTTATTTTACAAGACAACAGAAGAGAAACAGAAGCAACAATTTCATAAGCAGCAGTGATGACACAGAAATTATTATCTTCAAGCACCAAAAATAAGAAAAACACTTTTAAGAAGTGTTTCCATGTTGCCTTGACTAGAACCACAATGTGATTAACAGAGGTATTTTCCACTTCAGTTAATTCAAAGATTTCATTAACTGGAATAAAACATGATTAAAACGTCACATTGGAATTGCTGGAATTTTCTTTTTCTCTCCATTTATTTATTTATTTATTCATTCATAACATGGAATTTGCCAAGGACAGCAGGGACTATATATTTCTCTTTTGCTTTTGTATATAAACTACATCAGCATCATAAAGACTGTCCCCAATGCTTAGTTTGGATTCCTGAGCTGCAAGTTTCTACATTGCTCTAAAGAAAGTTAGATAAAATTTTATACTATTTTTTTTTCACTAAAATAGAGATACTTTTGATTCCCTTGGTGATTACAGATAAAAAAGATTTTTTTTTTAACGTACAAAAAATACAGAATAAGGTATTGGGATAAAAAAGTGTACTTTACTTGTGATATTCTACCAGAATCTAAGCATATTGAAGAAAAAAATGCAAAAAATCTTAGAAGTCACAAAAATGAAACTAAATTATTAAATTGAATTACAGGTTTTGTGTGACTCCCAAGTTGTTTTGCACAATTTTTCAATTACCCAAGAAAAAAAATGAAATGTTCATAGGATTGAGCATAATCCTGAATTATAATTTACCTGATGTTTGAATAACATTGCAAAGAAACTGCCAGTGAGAGAACATGGGTTTTGTAAAGTACAGCTTGTGTAGTGAAAAGCACTTAGGTCAGTCTCCTTACTACAGGGTTAGCTATTTCTCCACCTAAATTGTGGGGAAAAACTATTGTTATTACTTTTACTTATATATGCATGCCTGTGTGTATATATGTCTAGGTGAATGTGTGAGTGTCTCTAGAGGTAAGCACATCACTTTCCAGGCAGATAAGAAGACAAAACCTTGGCCCTAGAGACTTTATATTTGATGGACTGGGCATTGAAATGGAAGTCTCATACTGAATATGTGTGTTAGGGAAAAAAATATAATATCTATACGCATTTCTATTCAATCCCTAAAGACAAATAATGTGCTTAACATTGCCTTGAAAACCTCTGATGTAAAGGAAAAATGCCAAGGGATATTGCTATTTAATAGGCCTTGCACCAAAAGCAGAAAATATAATGAAAGGGTAAGGAAAGTTTTAGTCATGAAAGTTTTAGTCAGCGAGGTTCCTGTTAAATTACTTTGTACAAAAGCCCTGACAAGTAGATCTCTATGTAGCAGACCCTATGGTGACAACAGTTGGGCTTTCTGGCAGAACATGAAGCAAGACAGCTAAAGCAGTACCTGGGGTAATTTCTGATGCTTAAATTCAAAGCAGTCATGACTTCAAGTAGTGAAGACCTCTTGGTGTGGTGTGTCACACCATTCAACCATGTTCACACTAACTTCCTGGTACTCAGGTCAAGCTGTTGCCTGACCAGGCATGGGAGGAGACCTCTCTGTTTGTAAGCTATGTGGAGCAGGTGCACACCATCCCGGCTGGGCTGAGCCTGCTACATGCACACAAGGTGTGCATGGAACAGCAGGTCTGATGGGCCAATGAACCCAATGAATTTTACACCTATGCCCATAATAAATTCCACCTGCCTTTTCTTCTACTGCTCTGTGAGTAGTTATAAACTGGTGAAGAAGAGAGAAGCAAGGGTTGGCAGGGAGTCTGCTGCTGCCAGCGGCTCTGTAGCAGATAGCTGTCTCTGGTTGCCTGAGGAATGGGAGCAAAATTTGCTAGAGTAAGCTACAGGCCAGACAAATTATCCCAGACTCGGGCCATTGATTGAGCAATCTTGACTGAAGATGTGTATTTTTGTATGGACAGATATTTTTGTGTGTGCGGGCAGAGTGGAGGGAGGGTGGAGGGAGAAGGAAGCTGAAATGTGATTGTTTCTAGCTGTTTATAAAAATAGTATGATTAACACTGAAGTTTGCATGCTCTTATACTGTAATGATTGTCATTTTAAAACTAGCTTTTTGCCTTCGAGCTATCGGGGTAAGGACCTGCGGGAAAACTACTGCCGAAACCCCCGAGGGGAAGAGGGAGGGCCATGGTGTTTCACCACCAGCCCAGAGACACGCCACGAAGTCTGTGACATCCCCCTCTGCTCAGAAGGTAATATGACAGTGCTCATGTGAAAAGTTGATTTTTTTTCTTTTTTTCTTTTTTTTTTCTTTTTTTTGTATAGAGAGCAGGTACACAGGACTTCTGTTATCTTCAGTGACACTCACCTATGGACTTTGCAGCAAGGAAAGGTGATTTCTTATCAAGAATGAATGCTGTAGCAAGAAAAGCAGTTGTTAGAGAAAAAAGGTCTTTTTACATTCTAGTAATCTGGAAAATTTTAACAAGATTTCAGGCTCAGCAGTTCTTGTTCAGGTCATGGAGAAGCTGAAACACTGAAGTAGTTCTGAGTGCACAAATGTGTCCCTTATTTCATTACCTAGCTTATAGTAAATCCTTTAACAATTTCAGCACAACTAGATGATAAAATTTTCTAGCTGCACTCCATGATTAAATCAGCTTTCCTTCTTTTTGATGAAAATATATGGGTAGTGAATTACAGGCCAAATGTTCGAACACTCATTTTGTTTTTAAATGAAAAATGCTGTAAACAAGTAAAACTTTTTAGAAAGGTAATCCCTTTACACTTTCAAGTCACAGAATCTGAAATCAAGTTGATGTGTACCATCACATTTCTTGACTTTCATGTTTTGTTAACTTCCAAATCAAACTCCATTTCTTGATAGTCAGCCAATTCAGTTCCAGTCAATCAACCCATTTAAATTCTCAAGATAGGATGCCTTAATTTTCCAGCTAATATGTTATGTTCAATAGCTATGCAAGGGAAAGGAGGGAGGAAGAGAATGATTTACAAGGAGCTTGAAAATCTATTAAGAGATAATATTTAAAGATCAGTTTAAGTGAGCTTCAAACAGGATAAGACCTGGAGCTCACTGCAGGATCAAGACTTTGGTAGCAGATATTTTGACTGAAGAGTGAGATTTGTAGTTGCATAAATTAATATTTATTAAGTGCTCCTTAATTACAACTACTCTAATTAAGGGGCACTTGAGAAATGTGTCTGTATTTAATTAGGGTGATTTTATGCTATATTTTAAGACTTCTCATTCTATATTATATAGCATATTTTGTTCAGCTGCAATTTCAAATCCCTGTAGTGGCTTTTGCTCACTCTCCTGCCACCCCCCACTTTCTTAAACCAAGACTGAAAATGTATCATCAGTTAAGCTGCCAAAAAGAATTAGTATCAAAAAGAAACAGCATCATATGTAACTAAAACTGCTAGGAATTTAAAGAGACAGACAGTACATCCTGAAATTTCTGATTGAGACATTTTTCTGCACTTAACCTGTTGCTGTTATTATACAGCTCTGTATGACTTAGAGTGATTTAGAATTATGAATGTTAGTTATTTAGAAAATATCACCTCTAATAATCCTTCCTCAGGTGTGTGTATCTTCCTGTAACTGTAACACTTTCAACTTGGTATGCAGCACATTAGAGATTAGAAGAACTCAACGAAATCTCTGTAATAGGAAAGATTAGAAAGCAGCTAGGAACATGAAGGCCTCTAACAGCTCACACCTACCTGCTTCCAAACCATAAGAGTCCCATAAAGAGGTACCAGACTTAGGCATCTGGATTAGATCTAAGGAAGAGATGCAATTACAAAGGACATTTCCCATACCAAGGATCCCTGACTTAAAAGATATCAGTTTTTATGTCTTTCTAGGTTGCTTGCAATTTATAACAGCAGGGATATGATTTGTGTGTGTGTGTGTGTGTTAAAATTCACCAGCATAAAAAGTAACTAGTATGCTATTTGTTTGTTTCTAGTTGAATGCATGACCTGCAATGGAGAGAGTTACAGAGGGCCAATGGATCATACTGAGTCAGGCAAGGAGTGTCAGCGCTGGGATCTTCAGAGACCACACAAACACAAATTTCGTCCTGAGAGGTAATCTCCTCCTCACTCCCAAGCAAATCTTTGTGGTTTTAATTTGAAAATTATACATATTCTGGAAGTAGCTGGGAACAATAAGCATTATCTGAGATGAAATTAATGGAGTTTATCAATTTTAGCTCTTTGGGGATCTGGCCCATGATATGTGTGGGTTGGTAACAGTCATGATGGAGATGCAGGATGGAGACTAGTGACTATTTTGTGCAGCTGTGGCTACATCCTAATTCTGCGTAGTGCAGTGCAATGCATTAGTTGGTCAAAATTTCCTCCCTAGCCTCAATATCAGTAAAAAAGTCACCTCTGAATATTTATGTATATATTGTTATACAGCTTCACTTAGCTTAGAATACCTTAAAAACATTACAGAGTAAGTAACAATAAAAGTTGTATTTTTTTTTTCTTTATGTTAGAGTTCTTAATACACTTAGTGAATATAAATGTGTGAAATTAGTGTGCTCCTTTTTTGAACTATTGAACTGCTTTAAAACTGTAGCTGGTGTCCTGCTCTAATCAGCTTTACGTATCCAATCTGCTTGACCACTGCGTTTGTTCTACCTGGAAAAACAGATCAACATTCTGTTTAGCATTTTATGGATTAATGTTTTAGACTTCTACATATGTAAGACTTATATTTATACTTATGCATATATATATATGCATATATATGCATATATATAGTCAGTAATAGCAAGACAAATTGTAGGAATTCTACCCTAGAGGGTAGAATTCACCTAACTGCAGAGGGTCATCTATAACACACCATTCTGGAAGGATTTTGTGGGGAGGTTTAGGCCATGTAGGAGGACATTTCTGTCTCTCTTAAACTGGACTGAGATTTCTTTTTATTTTACTCTGGCTTTTGGATTAACTCCACTTTTAAAATGGATTGAATAACCTTCAGCTGCTGGAGAAAGACTGCAAGAGTCAACAGTCTCAGAATGTTTGAGATCTTTCACTGAAAGTATCTTCATATATTTTAAAGTGTTCCATTAAATATAGCCTAATTTTTATACTCTGAAATTCGGTACTAGTAGATTTAGAAAGTGATTTATTTTATTTTATTTTATTTTATTTTATTTTTTCAGAAAACAGTGTCTGCAATTTTTGAGTTCATGTGATATAAACCTTTTTCCCTCTTGGCTCAGATGATCTGCTTCATGAATAATAGCAGGGTCTCCCATGGCTCTACTACAATAAATATTTTGTATTAGCAGTCTGGGACTGAAGATAATCTGTTTCTGAGTTTTGCCATGCGTTTGCTGTGTATTCTAGGATAAGTCACAGAAATAATTCTTTCCTTAGGAATGAATCATTTATAGAACTTCTGGGTACAAACAATAACAATTTTACTGTCAGAAGGACACTATTTTTCTGTTAGTTTTGGTGACTTTTAAGACTAGCTGCAGTCTCGCTAGTGACCACTTTCCTCCTTAAACATTTCTCACTGAATACTATCTTCCTGATCACGTTCAGAGTGTTTCATTTTTTTTTTCCTTAAAAAAAATAATAAAAAAAAAATAAAAACAATTGAAAAGCAATCCATGTGGATTGAACCAATCTGTTAATGCTTTCACAACTGTAAACTCCAGGATATTTCTAAGACACTGATGTTAATTTGTTAATTAACTTTATGATCACTAAAGGTAGTGACAATTACACTTTGATTATTTTAGCTCTTTATTTTATTATTTTATTTTATTTTATTATTCACATTTTAATGAACATTTAAGTTGTAAATAAGGGAGGAAGTCTGGAACAAATGATCACTTAAAATACAGCAGTATTATCAGGGGCTTGTTCTATATTATCTAGGAGTAATGTGAATAACCTGGAATCCAAGAAGGACTAGTATAGCTGGAAAGATTTTAACTTATTTGCATTTATGGATGCATCAATTGCAATGATGAAGAAAGAGAGGTAAGACTAATAATCTTTTCAAGTGCTCCATAATCTACCTGCTTTCAGCTCAGGGTGAATACATGTCACTTTTCCTTTTTGTTACCTCAGTGAATTGTTCCAGATTTATTCCCTTCAGAGGAATTACTGAAGAGAATTCTTAATACCTGTTCGATGTGATTGAAGCTAGCAGTAGGAAGTCCCCCAAGCAACTCCTGGATGACCCATTTTTAGCCTTCAGTGGATGCAGAAGCTCCAACTCCCTCATGGCAGGATCATGCCTCAATGTGGAATATAGACCATTGAGGATAATGGCTTAGACAGACACTGAAAAGCATTGAGAAGCAGCAGTTCTCTCCTCTTACACTTACATTTTCTTCTCAGAAATAAATATGCTGTGGAAATAGGTGCTTATTGCATAAAGGAATGTAGGGTTGATGTGCAATATATGGGTTTAATAGATGTAGGTATTCTTTTATTAACATACTCTGGTTCATATCTCTGTTATGAAAATTTGTATTATACAAAAATAAATTTTCAGTACTGCATGCCTTTTAAAATTAAAAAAAAAAAAAAGGAAGAAGTAGTATTGGGAAAGCAACAGTTTCAGACACTAAGTTTCAGTTTAGTCACAGCAGGGCTAGACATCAGCATCTGTCTCTTTAAAGAGAATAAATATCTCTTCATCGAACATCTTATTTTTTTTTTTCTTAGAAACTGAGAAAAAAATCTTGATTTTGAAACCAGATGTATATCTATATGTTTCATTTCAGTTTCAGCTGAAAGTACAGCTGAAAGTACAGCTACTGCTGTTTCAAAGGTTCTGAAAGATTTTGGAACCCTTGTGGTCTTTGTTGGGTGTGAGCAAGAGATCTGTGCCCAAGTGAATTACAGAGAGAACAAATCTGCAGAGCAAATGGAAAAGCTCTCAGGGAATCTTGTGTTATGGAAATGTGTGGAATAGTTTGAAGCCTCATTGTCTATCTGATCCCTTATATTTGCGTCTTAAAGGTGTTAGTCTGCCTTTTCTATAGGAACTGAGGAACTGTTGCTTGCTAAATATAAAAGAAGGCAGAAATGGGCCTGAGAATGTTGTGGGAAGAACCAATGACTGGAAAGGTTCTGGGTTCTGGAAATATCTTTGTACCCTTCTCTGAGTAGATACAGTAGGCGAAAAGATACAGTTCATGAACATCACTCTGTCTGACAATGATGGTCAAAGCTAGATCCCTGAAGAACTATTATATCTATTCTTAAGTTTCAGCTACTTACTGATACCATTTTGACATACCAACAATACTAGGAAGGATAGAGTGTTCAATGCTATGCAAGACATCCTTCTAGAAAGTAGATTCTTTACATACCCTGTTTTCCTGAGTGGCTTTAGGGAGCTATGAGTGCAGGGACCTTGCCATTTGTGGACTCACCTTGGTAACATGGACTGCTACCTTACATACTTACACTACTGACATCAAACTTCATAACTGCACTTAACAGCTACACTGTTAGCCTATTAAGTGTTTGCTTCTGAAATCCTTGGACTCAATATGTTCCTTTACATTTTCTCTTCTAGCTAGCAGAAAATGGGGTGCCACTGCTAGATCTGAAACTACCAGATCTTCAGTTTCCTTTTTTTTTTTTTTTTTTTTTTTTTTTGTGAGATATTTCCTTGGGTTTCTTTTGAAGTCTGCTAGAATCCTGTTGCTGTCCCTTGCATAGATGAAGGAGCCTGATTTATCCAAAGGAGGGGGAGATGACGTTGCAAATGTATGAGTCAACATTAGGGTAATTGATAGAAAAAAACATCCTAGCAAAAACACATGCTTGCAAATCATATTTTCCAATGCTTGTGTGAAACACATCTGCTTGCAGTTGTAAATGGGTTCAGGTTCCTAGGTAGTTAAGTTCTTTGTTCTCTTACCTATATTTCATGTTTTCCTCAGGGGCAAATCTACTTTTTGTTTCTTTTACAAACAAGTTTCCATAAAACTGGATAGCCAAGACAATTTGTATGCACTGGTGATTTTTTTTTTTTTTTTTTTTTTTACATTTATCTCCTTCTATTTAAGATCATTGCTGTTTGTATGGGACTTTTATATGGGACTCCTTATCTTGAATCTCTGCCTGAAAGCTCAATAGTGGCAGCAGGAACGTGGAAATAATTAAACGGTACAACAGTTTTAAATCCTAATGAGATAAAGTGAGACGGAAGTTACTTCCTTATTTTCCTCCTTTTTTTCCTCAATGCTTGAAATGAGGGCATGACCTAGAACTAGCTCTGTTACGAAAATGGAGCTATCATTAGTAACAGCTATTGAAAATAGCTTCCAGTTTGAACGCAGGGCTGTTGCACTGAAAAACCTGTTTTCTTAATGAGTCCAGCCTGCCAGGCAGTGTTTATATAATCCACAGTTAATTGGGCTATTTCAGAAAAAAAAAAAAGAGTGGCTTTAGAGTCTGGTCATCAGTTGACAGACACAAGAGCAAGAGTTTAGCAATTAGCAGTTACTCCATCCGGTGGCCTTTGCATTAGCACAGCAGGGAATCCCTTCTGTGAAGGCCTGATTCTGTTGCACACTTGGAAAGTGATTTTGTTTTATTAACTTGTTAATAGTGTTAAGGAGTATCTGATCCATCTCACAGGATCAGACCAGAGGTTAATAGGAACTGGATCTTGTTTGCCTCTGCTAAAGCCAGTCCTTTATGTACCTTATACAAGTCTGTGTAGTATTGCCAGGAAGACTTGCTTGACACGTTTCTTGTTGTGGTTTGCAGATATCCTGACAAGGGCTTTGATGATAATTACTGCCGCAATCCTGATGGCAAGCTGAGACCATGGTGCTACACTCTTGACCCTAACACCCCCTGGGAGTTCTGTGCAATTAAAACGTGTGGTGAGTTCAAGCAAAATTTATTACTTCCTTTTCCTTTTCAAAATCTGAACACAGATAGTTCAAGCAATATAGGACCATAGACAGTTCATTCATTGTACTTTGCTGACTTAAAACATAGCTTTCAGTGAGGATTTCTTATAATGACATTGTACTAAATTTGGATAGGGAATAAAAATGTGTGTTACTTAGCACTGGGATATATATATGTGTGCATATCTTATATACAGGGAACTATGAAAATGTAGTAAAATCAAGAACTAACAAAATCAGGCAATACCAGCATGAAGATCTCATGTGGAATATTAGTTCAACCATGTTGGGCTTCTACATTACAGTTTGAGAGTAGATGCATGTATAATAGTTTTGACTACTCCTCCTTCCCTACTCAGTGCTCTATCAGCAAATCTTCTTTGCTTTATTTTCCTCTTGTGCATTGTGCAGTTCTAGGCCTTGCTTCCTGCACACTATTCAGCCTTGTGTTGAAGACAGGATTATTTATTTCCCCTGGGTTTCTTTGTGATATTCATCCGTCTGGTATCAAAGCACTCACAGGCAATTAATTTAGTTTCATTCTGCAACTATGAAATGGTGGCTTTTGTTATCTTCACTTTACAGACAGGGGATCGAATCAAAGTGATATTAAGATATGCAAATATTGGATGCCCACTTTGAGATGCTTTATATTAGTATTTTTAGAGACTTTACCATTGTGGGACACATGCTATGTTCAAAGTCCAGATTCTGATGACTTTGTGATATCTGTGCCAGCTTTATTCTACTAATAATTAGGTGTCTTAATTGAGCAGTACAGGGAAAATGAGGAAGATAAAATATTGGACCCCTCTTGAAAACTACAGTGAAGTAATTTTCCTAGAGTTTTATCGGACAGTTGGGGGTGAGACAGCTGCTAGAAATAAGTTTTGTAGGGACAAATTTCTGTCAGGAAACCAAGATTTGCATTTCTGAAATTCCTTGCCTCATTCACAGATTGCAATTTATACAGCGAATGAGATGTTGGATATACAGGTGATAGTCTCCTATCCTATCTCCAATAGTTCTCATTGACAGATCTAGGATACAATTTTTTTTTTTATTATTATTTTTTTTTGCTCTTAAAGAATTGCCATCCTGTGACATAATCAATGCATTAGCAAAATATTAAAGACTGTCTCATAATACTCAGGGAGTTTTTCACTCTACTCAAAATGTGGTGTTGAAAAATTATTGGGAGTAGAGGCAACTTCTGAAAACAAGACATAACTCTGACAGAATCCGTACTGGAAAAGGCCATCAGCTTCATACGTCCTAGCCCTGTGGCAGAACTGCCAGGAATACAGGCAGGAAAGGGAAAACAGTGCTTTTAGATTTTACGTAAAAAAGAGGCAAGGGGAGGTTTTCCAGTGAAGAGCACAGTGTACTGTTTGCTCATAAGAAAGTCAGTTTCTCTTAGATCTACAGAGTTTGGGAAACTACAAATTCCATTGTTGTTCTGCTCAATTTTTGACCAAAATTAAGTGTTAAGAAAAAGAAATCCTCAGAACTAGGCGTTCTGCTTTTCATCTAGCTCTAAGTGTCACTTCAGTAGGCTTCTGTCATTGTAAAATTTATTTAGCTCTCTTAGGAGAAGGATAGAAAAAGAGACAAGATTCTATTAAAAAGAACATTTTAAGCTCATCTGGAACTGAATTTACTTTTCAAAAAAGGAAAAGAAAAAACAAATTATTTTTATTGAATGTTTTCTTTGATTTTCAGACATCTCTGTATTATTATTTGCTTAAGTCAAGATAAACAGCTATGAGTGTGTCTCAAATCTAGACAAAAAGTGACAGTGGTGGACCTTATACAAAAGCCTGTTTTCACAATGTAATCCCCTTTTATTTTTTCCTTTAATTTTGGATACATATTTATATATCAAAGAATCACAGAATGGTTGATGTTGGAAGGCACTTCTGGAGGTCATCTGGCCCATTTTCCTTGCTCAAGCAGGTACACCCAGAGCTGGTTGCCCAGGACCATGTCTAGACAGCAACCCATTCCACTTGTTCACATGACAGTACAGAAGTGCTTCCTGATGTTTAGATGGAACCTTTTGTGTGCCAGTTTCTACCCATTACTCTTGTCCTGTCACTGGGCACCACTTAAAAGAGGCTGTCTATGTCTTAATTGTATCCTCCCTTTGGGTGTTTATAGACATTGGTAAGATCCCTCTTAAGCCTTCTCTTCTCCAGGCTGAATAGTCCCAGCCTCTCCTCACAGGAGAGGTGCTCCAGTCCTTTGATCATCATGGTGGCCCTCTGTTGAACCTTTTCCAGTATGTCCAGGTCTCTCTTGTATTGGGGGCCCAGAAATGGACACATTACTCCAGGTGTGGCCTCACCAATGTTAAGTGGAGGGGAATGATCATCTCTCTTGACCTGCTGGTGATACTTTGCTTAAAGCAGCAAGGATACCATTAGCCTTTAGCAGCAAGGGCACATTACTGACTCGTGTTCAACTTGGTGTCCACTAGAATGGACAGAAAGCTGAAAGTTGTGTGGCCTACAGCATATCCTGGTGCCTGGAGTTGTTCCTTTCCAAGTGTAGAACTCAGCACTTCTTGTTGAACTTTATGAGATTCTTGTCAGCCCACCCCTGCAGCTTGCCAGGGTCCCTTTGGATGACTGCACAGCGCTTCAGTGAGTCAGACACTCCTTCAGTTTCATGTCATCTGTGAAATTACTGCACTCTGCTCCGTCGTCGAGACCATTAATGAAGATGTTAAACAGGACTAAACCCTGTATTGACCCCTGAGGTGCTCCACTTGTTAATGGCCTCCAGCTAGACTTTGCACCATTGATCCTCTGGGTCCTGCTGGTCAGCCAGTTTTCAATCCACCTCACTGTCTGCTCATCCAGCCCATACTTCAACAGCTTTCCTATGAGCATCTTATGGGGGAGAGTGTCAAATACCTTACTGAAGTTCAAGAAGACAATATCCACTGCACTACCCATATCCATCAGACTGGTGATTTCAATTGAAGCTTACCAGGTTGGTCAGACATTACTTCTTCTTGGTCAATCCATGCTGAGTGATAATGATTTTCTTCTCCATTTAGAAATGGTTTACAGGATTAGCTGTTCCAGCATCTTTGGGGTGAGGCTGACCAGCATGTAGTTCCCTGGGTCCTCCTTCTTGCCATTTTTAAAGATGAGTGACATTTGCTTTTCACCAGTCTTCAGGCACTGTTCCCAGTTGACAAAAGGCTACAGAAAACGGTCTCACAATCACATCTGCCAGCTCACTCAGCACCTGTGGATTCATGTCATCAGGGCACATGTACTTCTGAATATACAGTTTGTGCAAGTATTCCTTGACTGGATCATTTTCCTCTAAGGGTACATCTTACTTGCTTCAGCCATTCAGCCTGGTCTCTGGGACCTGGGATTCCTGAAAGCCACTCTTGCTGGTAAAGACTGAGGCGAAGAAAGCATTCAGTACCTCAGCCTATATGTATACATACACTGAGGAGAGAGAGAGAGAAGGGAATGGCTCTGGAATGAGCAGTGAGCAGTGGCTAACTAAAAGTGGAAGCATGGGATTCTCTGTCTTCACTTTGGATTTCTTAACAAACCAAATTATACCTTGTACTGTACTTCCACAATCCATCATTCAGAGTATTGTCTCCTTGCTTGCTCTTGGTTTGGGTCAGTGCAATATCATGGGGTATCAGTCACTTCTTCTCAGTCACTCAACTGCCTAAAATGCAAAGGTTGAGTATGAATACTCTTAATGTACTCCCTAGCAGGGAGTAAGTGAATTTATTCTGCACTCTCATAAATCATTGTAAATCCAGTACAAATTAGTTAAAATTAGTAAAATTATTCCATCATGGGAAAGTGATAATAATTTGCCACTTTGGGTAATGTCAGTAATCAGACTCTACAGAGACTGAGGAAACTTAACAGGACACCAATACTTGTTTTGTATCAGGCACCCATTAAATCCATTCATCTTGAAAATCTTGCCTGTGAACTAAGATACTAATTCATGCAATCATATCTAGAGTTTTTGATTCCCTGAACATTTACATTCAGCCTTTTTACATTATGAATACAATCTTGGTTAACTCTGTAACTGAATTGTCTTTCATTAAACAGTTATTTTTCTTTTAACAAAGCTGAGCTTCCCACATTTCTCTAAATATTAGATAATACATGAATCATATGCAGTCTAATAGATTTATTCTTTTCCTGTGGTAGAAGTGATTTTATTACGAAAATAAAAATATTCCTAAGTTACAGCTGACTGTTTCACAAATGCAACTTTTATAAACCTTTATCCTTTGGCATTTCCTGAGCTGATGTGTCAGTGTTCTGAGGATTCACATCTGGCTTTGCTGGTCACGCAAGCTTACAGTCCATGTAGCTCTTAGTATTTACAGCTTTACAGTATTTACAGAACTAAATTTTATAAAATCATTGGGTGGGAGAGAAAACTACTGTAATGTTACCTTTTTCTGCATAAATCACAATTATATCATAATTCTGAAGAAAATGCAATTCCAATACCAGCATCACCAAATTTAAATGAAAAATATAAATCAACAATGTAATGATTTTAATGTTGTAATGAAAACTTTTTGTCTCATTTCTAGGCATTAGTTCATAACATTAAATGTAAATTCTTTCTTTGATCTTCAGTTAGAAAGTATATTAAGATCAGTGGAAATTTCACATGCAATTTCACTTCAGTTAATACTGCAGTATTTTCACTGCAGAAAACTAGATCTTTGAAAATTACTGAAGAAATTTATATGAGGAAGAGTACAGAAGTAATGATCTCAAAAGTGTTGATATTTTCAAAGGATGTTTAGCATAGGCTTATGGCATTCCCCTCTATGCAAGAAGCAGTACTGCCCACTGCTTTTATAAACAAAAGAAGGAATAAATTGCAGATATTACAGTTATATCAGCAGCTCAGTGACTGGAAAGTCAAGGCAAAATATCAGTGCCCCATTTTGAGTTTTCTGTCTTTCTTGAGGCACATAGAAAAACTGTTTTCCTGCCACCTAGCAGGGAGCCCAAAACACTAGACCATCCTGGGTTTCAGTGGCTGTTCCATTTTCTGAAACTGTGTGCAATTTCAGTACACTAAAAAGAGAACATCATGAGTTATATGTCTTTATAGCTTTGTGGTTTGGATTCTCACACAGGTTTTTAATTCCTGTGTTGAGGACTGTTTATATATTTTACAAGAAATACTAATTTAAAAAAGTGTTCTGTAAATCCAAGGCCTTGGACAATGTACAAAAACGTAGGTGTCCTGTCTCTGGGGGAGTGACCACAAGGCAGCATGCTGCTTGTGGCTTTAGCTACATGTCATGAGTGCTAGTATGCTCTATAGCCAAAATGCTGACAACAGCTCATATACAAAATTTTAGGCAAAAAAAGTCAGTGGAAGGAAGCATTCATAAAATAAATATGTTTTTAAGACTGAAGAGACAGGAGGGCATTGTAACTTTATTTCCAAGCACAGAAGGCAGCATAAAACATGGTGGCTTACAGCCAGGGCTGTGAGAAAGAGATGACAGGATCAATTAGGGATTAGAGATGGCTCAAGCTGCAAAAATTGGATCTGGATTAAGCCTTCAGGGACCCCAGGATTGGTTTGAAGTTGCTCACATATGTGTCTGTGGTTTTGGCTTGAGACAATTTTTCGTTAGAAGAGAGGATAAAAAGACAACTATAATAGCAATAAGAAGTGTAGGATGAAATGAAGAAATGGAAGCAATGACAGCAAATATATAAAAAAAGAAAATGGCTATTATTTTGCCATGAATGAGGATATGGACTTCAGGAAAGAAAAGAGTGGGTAGCTAATATTTATATATATATATATATATATATATATATATATATTTGATAAATATAGCCATATTTCTATGGACGAACTATAAAACAGAGAGGTGCTAAGGCCCACAGATGAGGAAGCTACATTTGTCAGTCATTTGAAAGATGCAGAGCTACATGTAATTATTATGTTAAGGACAGTGTTTAGCTGCTGCTTACCAGATTTCCAGCCAACCCAGCTGATTTTATTATGGATTTAGTCTTTGCTCCTAGGCAATAGGCATGGGTGACTGGAGACCTAAATTCTCTGAGACAATTCAATAATGGCCTGAGTTTGATGGAAAGCAAGTAATGAAACAGCAAAGTGAGAATCTGGGTGGTAAAACTAAATATTGTAATGTATCTACAACTTTGGGGAAGGTCAAAAAAAAATCACCAATATTAGATTACTCATCTCTTTAAAACAGATATTTAAACTTCCCATTTGAATGTGAAGTTCTGATAAAAGAGTTATTTGTTCAATCACAGTATGTAAACAAATAAATGTACCACTCAGTTTAAACATAATATTTATGTAAGATAAAGATGTTTATGGAACAGAGTGAGTGAGAAGAGACTGGTGTTTAGTAGTAGATAAAGTATTACCTTCCACCTTGCTTTACATGGAAACATAGCAGAGCTGTAGCATTCATTGCATATTCAGTTGCTTTATTCTATGTTTCCTCAAGGAGAGTCTTTCTGAGATTCTTTCAGTTATTTCTATGAGAGTTTTGAAAGTGAGATTTAAAAGCTCATCTGAACCTGCAGAGAAGTTTTAACTGTGAAAATCTGAATCCAGATCAAGATTTTGAATGGATTAAAACCAAAACTTTTTGTATTTAAAGCTTAGTTGTAGGCATTGGAACAACCCAGAAAGGTTAAGTGACAACATATTCTTCAGTACTGTGATTCTTCAGCTTGGGTCTAATTTATTTCTTCACTTTCTCTCATGTTCTCACTGAAACAATACAAAACCAGACCAAACCCTTTCTCTTTAATGCTTCAGGATCAGTGTTTTGTTGTTGTTTTGTTTTGTTTGTTTGTTTTTATTTTTTTCTGTTTTCTATACTGTGAGAAAAATATGTCATACATACATGAATATGAGTATTTGCACTGAAAAAAAAAAACATGGAAAGAAAAGAACCGATACAGTGGTATTGCCCAGTGCTGTATATTGAATAGCCTGAGGTAGGGATGCCTGGAAGCCATGTAACTAAGCATGTAGCTCATACTCTGAAAGTCAATGGAGTTTTTCACTGATGTGCAGAATGGCATTGATTGTGTTTAATGAGGATCTTGTGTTCAAAACAGTTTCTTCATTGGTTTAATCACCTCTTCTGAAATCTACCTTTTATGATCTTTCTTTATAAATGAAACACATTTTCCTATTGTTGAGTGAAGCACTAAGAAAAATACTGCAATAAGATAAGCAATTGTACATTTTTTCCCCAATTAAATCATTTAGAACTATGTTTCTTTTCAAACCATGTCTTGTCCAAAAATACTTAGATAGTATTACTATGAAAGAACAGTTTTAGTCCAGCAAAATCCCTGCCTTCTTTTAAGTTGGTAGGAGTTTATCTATTGACCTAATTTGTGCAGGATTTACTTCTGGATTATTGAGGTTAAAGACAGAAATAGTACCCTGGCTGGTTGCTTCAGCTGTAGAATGAGTCAAGGCCCCTGCTGACTCCCTCATGCTGGCATTACTGTGAGAACCAGTACTGAGAAGACTGTCTGTGGCTTTACACATGAAGCTCTGGATAATGTTTCATCTCTCTATTCAAGCATCTTTGAATACATGAGCTGTCCATTATTAATAGTTATTTGATTTGAGATATCAAGATAAGGAAGGCTTTATGGAAAAAGGATGCTTTTACATTATTATATTTTGGTTGGAGACCTCCGCATGAACATGTGAAAGTAAATACTACTAACAGGAAATCCTTAAGCAGGTGTCTGAATTACACAGCTAATTTGAGTCTTGCATTTAAAAATATTTAAAATTTAAAAATAATTATATCACAGTTCAAAAGTAGCAAAATGCTGCTGAAAATTAGCATTATTCTGTTCATAATGAAGTTTTCTACAGCAATAAGAAGTGGCAATTAGTGAATCATAAATAGCAGTCTTTTATAAGATGATTTTTTGTGTGTGTGATCGTCCTTTAAACATATTTTTTCTCTCATTTTGGAAGGCTGAACTGGAACCAAAAAGGTACTTCTAACATGAAATTAAAGTTCCTGCTGAGATAGTGAGGATAGCTTATTGAACTTAAATCCATTTTCTAACTTAATTCATAATAGTTTTCTCCCTGAAACAAGCCCTCAGAGTTGCAGGTCTTTATTTATACTTTAGAGGAATTTCTAGGATGAAGATGGGATTCCTTACTGATTTTGGCATTATCTTGTGTCCGTCTTCTAAGAGAATTGCTGAGTGTGCTCTCAGAAGCAGGACTCTCTTTCATCAATACTCTGCATACCTGGTATGTATGCTTGGAATTATTATACTTGGTTGTGTGGTTGACAGGAATAATTCACTTCAAGGACAAGACCACTGCTGAGTGAAGACGACTATTTAGATGACTATTTATATAGACAACTATAAGTTGTAGACTTAGACAACCTGGGAATTTCTTAAATTTTGGCAACTGCCTTATGGTCTGCAGAACACCTCTGTAATGCCCACTGAGGCAGTCATTGCTCCTCAAGCATGCTACTGTGTGTGTCCAGCTTACTCTTTGTTAACATGAACAAAGATTATTCCCATAGATCTTCTTTGTGGTAATAACCAGCTGAATTTGTTGAACTTTTCTGGATAATTTTTGAGCTTGCTGAGACTCAAGAACTGGACTAGGAGAGGTTGTTTCTGAGAGCACAAGCCCTGAGAATTTCAGAATTACATTTTAGAATTATATTTCAGTAATATTATTAGGTCTCATTTTTCATGTTTGAAAACTAGGCATTTGTAAGAAATACAGGTATAGTAAGAAGAATTTGGGGAGAATTCTGTAAACATTCTGGAATGATATGATTGCTTTATTAATTCAAATAAAATATTTTAATGATCCTTTTAACACTAGAATTCTCACTGAGAGATGCCACAAAGTGGCAGTAGCTAATCACAGAATCACAGAATTGTAGGGGTTGGGAGGGACCTCGAGAGATCATCAGGTCCAACCCCCCTGCCAAAGCGGGTTCCCTAGAGAAAGTTGCCCAGGTGGGCATCCAGATGGGTCTTGAATATCTCTAGAGAAAAAGACTCCACAACCTTCCCAGGCAGCCTGTTCCAGTGCTCCATCACCTTCACCATGAAGAAGTTCTTTCTCATATTGGTGTGGAACTTCCTGTGATCCATTTTGCGGCCATTGCCCCTTGTTCTGTACCCAGAAATCACTGAAAATAGGTTGACCATATCCTTCTGTCTCCCACACTTAAGGTTTTTATAAACATTAATAAGATCCCCTCTCAGTCCTCTTTTCTCTAGGCTAAACAGACTCAGGTCTCTCAGCCTTTCCTCATAGGGGAGATGCTCCAGGCCCCATATCATCTTTGTGGCCCTCCGCTGGACTATTTCCAGGAGATCCCTGTCTTCTTTGTACTGGGGAGCCCAGAACTGGACACAGTACTCTGGGTGAGACCTGACCAGGGCAGAGTAGAGGGGGAGGATCACCTCCCTTAATCTGCTGGCCATGCTTCTTTTTATGCACGCCAGGATCCCATTAGCCCTCTTGGTCATGAGGGCACACTGCTGGCTCATGGCCAACCTGTGGTCCACCAGGACCCCCAGGTCCTTCTCCGCAGAGCTCCTCTCCAGCAAGTCATCCCCTAGCCCGTATTGATACATGCGGATATTCCTTCCCATGTGCAAGACTCTAAACTCGCTTTTGTTAAACCTCATTTGCAGATTCTGAAATAATTTCTCTCTTAGCCATCATTATGTAAGGCTTTCCAGCAGTGACTTCGTTGTGTAAGTATTCATAATAATGGGAAAATTTGTTTAGAAGTTCCTTTAACGAAAATATTTTAACACAAGCAAATTAATATATGATCTACAGATAGAGTTCATTGTCAGGTCAGGGAATATAGTGAAAAGTTTGGTGTTGAGCTTTGTACCTTTAGGTATGTAAGAAGAAGGAATTCCTTACAATATAATGTGACCCTTCTAAAATCAATTGGTGCATTATTTATTTTGTTTTGTTTTGTTTCATTTATTTTATTTTATTTTTTTCATTTCAGGCATGTGATTAAAAAATAACAAAAATATGTAAAAAACAATCTAATTACTTTTTCCACATCATGGTTAAGGAGTAGATGTGCTACTATATTGAATTACAAAATTACAGTTGAAATATTAACTTCATGAGGATGTTAGGTCTTTGTATAGAGTTTATTTTGTATAAGATAAACTTGAATTAAGTTGAATATTTATGCATAACTACTGGTAATAGTAATACTACAAGTCTTTTTTGCTAGAGTTTTATAGTTGCAATTTATTAATTTACTTTGGAAATACTATGCAGCCAGGATGTCTTCTGTATGCTGAAATTTATAATGGTGGCTGATTCTTTCTTATTCCAAATTGTACAATATGTTTCTTTCCTTTATACAAATATATTTATAGATCTTATATTTTCATATATTTCTGAAAAGACAAATTTGTATTTGAGTGTGGTGTAGCAATCTTCAGTCTAATCAGTTTAAGAGCTCTCTTGGAATATGCTTTCAATTTGTTTTTGTAATGGTGGAAAGCTGAAATATGCAGCTGTGTATTTCTATTAAATGTACAATTTTGTCTTTTGTTGTTGTTGTTGTTGTCCAATTATGTATAAAATTAATAATAATTATTAATAAAAATATAGTTAATAGCTACAAGTCTTTTTGATGACCCCATCAAAAACAGTAAATTTATCAGCTTCCAGAAGCCTGCTTGGGATGCTAGCAGAGCAAAGTCTTTTTCATTTTTGAATGAGTTTAGAATTCATAATCACATTGAAATGGGACAACTTTTGCAGACAAATTGCCTTGGGATGGAAGGACGGGAAATTATTTTGACCATGAAACTCTGATGTAAAAACATCAACCAGATGAAGAGAAAAGGGGAATTTTTCTCCAGCATGGAGAAATGTATAATTCAACTTCAGAACTTGATGTTATCATCTGACAGAAAAGTGATCTTTAATGTAGAGGATTAGACAGCAAATCAACCAAATCCATCTGTTATGACATTTGGTTTCCTTGAGAACCATATTCTCCGCAAGTTCACAGAACTGGCTGAAGTACCAGGCATGAAATACATTATGATTAAAACACATGAATATTTTTCTAATCATTGGACTATTTGCAGAAAAGTAATCTGAAAACTTTATTAACATACTTACTTCTGACAACAATACTTTTAGGATAATTAATAGGTTTAGTCTTGTGAACAATAGCAATTACCAACAGATAGACAGTTACTTAAAAAAAATATTGTGTTGGAAGCTTTTGGGGACATTGTAGTTGCACTGTTTTTACTGTAGTATATTTAGTTTTGTACCACTTTGTAGATATCTGATGCAAAGTCTGTGTCATTAATTTCCAATTATGAAAATTGCATAAGAAATAATAAGAGACTTTCAAGTTATATGTATAAGTCATTTCAGAAACCACTGTTTTTCTGAATTTAAAGATGGTCCGTACTAGGATGAATGCAGACTATATCACCATCTGTAAAAGATCTTTAGTCTGATGAATTTCCTGGTCTTTAAAACATTTTTCTCTTTAGAGAATAATGATATTTGATTTCTAAAAAGAAGGCTTTTTTTTTTTTTTTCCTCTTTTTTTTCCTCTTTTTTTTTTTTTCTCTATGTATATGAGATATAAAAAGAGAAGCGTCGGGGAGGATTTAGCACATTACTTTACAATCAGAGTAAGATTTTTTTTCCCCTCTTTTTTATTTTTTTATTTTTTTATTTTTTACTCTGTGATTTGATATTCTGGGAATTCTATGGAGAAAAACTATGAATTCTATGGAGAAAAGTTATTTTCTTCTCATCCTGCAAAAATATTTTAACATGTTTAGTAGTGCACACATGGGTGGTCACTCAGTGTGCAAAGCTAAGCAAATGAGAAAATATTTGCTTAACTGGAAACAATAACAAAGAAAATTGTTTGACTCTCAGTGTTATATAAATGGGCCAACTGTCTAAGAAAAGCTCTTAAATGTTACACAGTTTTTAGAGTCTTGGCCTGCAGGTGGATAAAATAGCATAAGGCCCAATACCCATTTCAGGTATTTTCAATGGGAAGAGGGGATAATTATTCTGTAAAAGGCATCAGAGTGTCAATATCACCAAAGAACTCCAGTTTCCACATTTTGACCTGAAGTGCAGAGTACAAACCTTATACCTTGAATCATTCTCAATACTAAGAAAATAAAACAGCACCTCTTCTGCAGATGCAGGTATCGTGAACAGCACGGAGTCAGTGGCTGAGACAACAATGTGCATCCAGGGGCAGGGTGAGGGCTACCGCGGCACAGTCAACACCATATGGAGTGGGATCCAGTGCCAGAGGTGGGACTCTCAGTTTCCTCACCAGCACAACATCACTCCTGAGAACTTCAAGTGCAAGTGAGTAGACACAGGCAGGTGTTACTGCTGTAGGCAAAGAGAAGTTCTTGTTGTTTTTAAACTTCATGCCACCAAAGTAGGCTGTGGGATCCCTGTCCCTCACTCTGCAGTTGGATGCATTTACTTTGCTTGCTAGGAAACTTTTGAATATGGGAAAATGAATTCTTCCTATGCCAAAATACTGTTTCTAAATGAATTTGTGTGAAACTGTAGTTTCTAAATGCGTTTGTGTGAAAATGTGGTTTTGTTTATTTGTTTTTAATAAACATTATCATCAAGCTTGTATTTAATTGATTGTGAAGTATATAGATGTTTCCCAGAGTGGGACCTGAATCCCAGCAGTGCTCATACATTACTATTGTTTTCCTTTCATGGAGGTGAGTACTTGTTTTCAGCTTGGTTACTGAATTTAACTTAATGTGCCCTAAATGTTACCTAAATATAATCTCTCTGGCAATACTTGGCATTTATAATATTTGATGATACTTCTTCTATTTTCTGTGGTTTTAATCATTTTTCTGTCTCCTAACTAAATGTATTTACACAAATAGTCCTGATTTTACCTGAAGGACCATGATTCATCTAAACTTTCTGTACAGTTAACAAAAAGTGAGATACATTTCTAGCATACAAATTATCTACTTATTTTAAGCAGTTACCTTAATCACACTCGTTCAGTCCCTTTTCTAATGTGTGTAGAAGAAACCAAGCCAACCAGCATGGACTTAAAGCTCAGTTTACATGAAATATCGTTATTGACAGCTAAATATTAATCTGGACTTGTGCTGGGATTCAATGGTGTGGATCTTGCAAAGTAAAGAAAAGATTCCAGTTTCAGCTCAGATTCACTTTTTAACAATAGTTTGTTTAAGCAAAACAAATATTGTGCACAGTAACACTTCTACTGAAAATATGACAATAATCATTATATTAGAAAATAGGACTGACACTAAACCTCCTCTGTCAGTGTCAGGACCATCCTGAATTTACCCATAAATTAGTGCTTGAGCCCAATCCCACAGGTGTTTCTCAGACAATCAATCATTGCTTAAGTCATTTTGTGCTGTACCTATAAAACACTGCTGCAGGATTAGGCCCTAAAAGTTAAAACCAAAAAAGGTTTTAACAATTTCCCTAGCAGTGCAGAGTGGCTGCCAATATTAGACATTTTTATTCAGCCTATGCTTGAGAGCATATTGGCTGTTTAGGATAATATCTTGAGTTAAATCAATAGAACCACTTGTATGAATGTTCAAAACACAGAGGAAGAATTACAGCACCAGGACAATTCTTTCCATAGTCTATTATCAGTAAGTGTTGCAGATGGAAAAATGCAGTGAAATACAGCATTGCACAGAACATGGCAACAGCTATCAGGTGATGGGAAAATAAAAGTTACATTTAAGAGGTTTGACTATTTAATTCAAGTTGCAAGACACATTTAAGATGTTCCCTTGTGGCCAACTTTTATTTTAAATGTAACAGCTGTATAGAATTTCAACATACATTTTTTTCATATTCCAAGAGTCAGTTTCCTAAATGAATCACTGACAATCTTTAGGACTTTGTTTCTCTAAGCTCAGCAGAACCATTCAAATACAGGGAATTTTAAGCACTGTGGTAATGTTTGTATTTCAAAGCACTTGTAATGGATTGCAGGTGTATCCAATGTCAGCTTGTATGCAAATTTTGATGGAGAATCCTGAATGAAAATAAACTATACTGAAAATATTATTAATCTTAAAATGAAATCTTATAGCCAGTCAAAACATAAGTCCACTAAAAATGAATTCCCATAACCATATTCTCATTACAATTACAATATTTTCTGGACACTGCGTTCTTACTGGCTCCTCACCTTCCTGCACTTTACAATGATCAGTAACACATAGACCTTAAGGAGTCTATATTATTACTAATTCATAATAAAAAGCAATAGAATGCATCAGTGGTTTTAGGTGTTCCTTGCTGTGAGCTAACATATTTATTTTTATAGGGATTTGAGGGAGAACTACTGCCGAAATCCAGATGGATCTGAATCACCCTGGTGTTTTACTACTGACCCAAACATCCGGATTGGTTATTGCTCCCAGATTCCTAAGTGTGATGTATCAAATGAACAAGGTAACAGAGAGAAAGGTGATAACATAATTTTAAGTGAATGCTGTACTCTTCCAAATAGCAGATAGGCAGGCATGAAGACTGAAGAAGCTGATCTCAGTACATCTGCATTACACCTGTGTAGTTCTGCTTTTGTGTTATTTGCATACTTGGGATTCATCATGGTGTAAATGAGATTCATTTCTCAGTTCAAGTGTTAATTCCAGCAAGAAAAGCTGCAGTAAAGATTTACTATGGGATCTGATTTTTAGATAAGGTGAATCTGCACTCTGCTACCTTTCTTAATTTGAAAGGCCTTTCCCAAAACAGAGTTATTTCCCACAATTACTTGGTTTCCAGTCTTTCTGTAACTGGAAATGAGGCCAGCAAATGTGGTCAATTTATTTTTTTCATATATCCCCTTGACTAAAAGGACTTAAACTGAAAAAAACACATAGGACATCCCTTTCCTCTTTAAATTACTACCTCTGTCTGTAAAGTCCACAGACACTGCCTAGAGTCATCCCTAAGTCTTGGTCCTGCTCTAGGGAGTATTACTGCCCGCTGAGAACTTACGTCAGTCATACCATAAACTGAGGCTCAGACCTGCAACCTGTTACCCAACCTCAGTGTATAAGATCTTCATCTATAAATTTTAGCTGATTTATCTCTTAAGACATAAAGACTTGCAGTTACAAGAGCTGAGCAAAGATTACTTTTTGATTTTCTTTTCTTTTTAATTAAAGTATCAATTATCAAAAAGTAAAAATACTGATGAATGTGAAATGAAATGCTTTATACAAAAAGTCTTTAGAGTAATGATTGTTTTAAATAATCCTCTTGAAAAGTCTCAAAAAGGTTTGTGATAAAAGCATGAATTAAACATGACTTCTACTAGAGTGAACAGGCAAGTTTTCCAATTACATTAAAATTAAAGTCATGTTGATTTTTTTGATTTTGCTGAAATAGAACTTAAATAAAGAATTTAAAAATGTAACCAGTATCCAGAGTCTGCATGTAGTTAGGCTGTTGAAGGTAGGCTGGCAGAGAGTCTGTTTTGGGGGAGGGAAGAGGAAGGATGGTGGTTTGTATAAAAAAGTTCTTGACAACTTTTAGAATATTTGGTGTGACCATTCTAAATTAACCATAAAGTAACTATTTATGAAATAAATTGTCCCAGTTTATCTCAGTAAGACAAAAATGCTACTGTGCTGAGAATGAAGGTCTCAAGCAAGGGATTATCTATCTAAATTAGAAAACTTTCTCATTTTTTTTCTCATTTTTATTATGATTTGATTTATATGCATGCCTGATTTATATCATATAGTCTTTGCTAAATACAAAATTTGTTTTTAATTATTTGGATTACTGATGGAAAGGAAGAGTTTTCTCTTCAGTGTTGCACAATCACCCTCCATTTTTCTTTGTCTCAACATGTCTTATTCAGATTGTTATCGTGGCAATGGCAAAAGTTACATGGGAAATCTATCCAAGACAAGATTTGGGCTAACTTGCTCCACATGGGACAAGAATATTGAAGACTTACGTAGGTGAGTGCATATGAAATAGAGATGGTTCACTGATTCCTGAATAAATACTACCTCCAGATGGCATCTGTTTCTTCTGCAGTGATTGTAACATAGACCCTTATACCCCAGAGATCTTAGCAATCTTTCTTTCTTTTCTTTCTTTCTTTTTCTTTTTCTTTTTTCTTTTTCTTTTCTTTCTTTCTTTTTCTTTTTTCTTTTTCTTTCTTTCTTTCTTTCTTTCTTTCTTTCTTTCTTTCTTTCTTTCTTTCTTTCTTTCTTTCTTTCTTTCTTTCTTTCTTTCTTCCTTTCTTTCTTT
>NC_048893.1:10111599-10176777 GCF_011077185.1 Oxyura jamaicensis
CTTTCTTTCTTTCTTTCTTTCTTTCTTTCTTTCTTTCTTTCTTTCTCTCTCTCTCTCTCTCTCTCTCTTTCTCTCTCTCTTTCTCTCTTTCTCTTTCAGTGCTCAAATATATTACACAACATGTGTTTATTCAGACACTAATTGCAGGCTTCACATTTTACTTAGTGTTTAGTTTACTGGTCTGGTTTGCCCCATCTTTGTCCTTGAATGTTTTTTTGGTGGTGGTGGTGTTTTTTTTTTCCATGAGACAATAAGAAATAAAGCAGGAAATGCTTGTTACATTTGCTTAATATTTATATTTGCCTTTTTCAAAGTTCTGAACAACGTAAATTTCCGAACAACTTGATCTGTTCTCTTTGCTCATCTTGCTTCAAGCATGACTTGGACTTGAAACCTCCTGTGGTCCCATGCAAACTGAAATTTAATCATGGGTCTATGATCTAATGACACTGACATCAAATGCCATTAAAGTAAATTGCAGGGTTTTTTTTTGTTTGTTTGTTTGTTTTGTTTGTTTGTTTGATTGTTTGTTTGTTTTGGCTTTGGTTTCTTTTTCAAGTAGTGAAAATATAGAGTTTTTTTGCTTTACTTGTTCAGGTAAAAATCAGCAGAAAGTACAAAGGGAGGTGTGAGTTTCTAAGACTTCATGCTAGGATCATCAGTGTTGAGTCTGTTTGTTCAGAAGGGTAGATTAGTAAATTGGAGGAGTAACAGCAACAAAGTAAATCAGGAAGTAAGTCTCCAGAGAAGCTGTATTACAGAAGGCAGATTTCAGTGGCATTGTCTAGAATCACCAGCTGGACTATATATGGTTTCCCCTACACAGAGTCAAAGACAGCATATGTATTCCAGTCTACTGTCTGTCTAAGGAAGGCAGAGGTTTAAGGGCAGGACTTCCGAGAGCTCAGAGAATTCTTCAGTTAGCTGTGAATGAGTTAGCTTGAACCTTGTACCAACTGGATGCCTGATGCAATTACATTCACGTCATCATGAGGACAGATCAGCCTTTCTTCTCTTACTGTCACTAATTTTCTATCTGGGAACTTCCTTGGGGAGGTATTTGTTGCACTTCAGCAGTTACTCTGGTTTTGAGTGTGCTAGAAGCAACTTGCATGGTCAGTTATTAACTATGAAGGAATCACAATTGTAACTTAAGAAACCTGTACACTCCTGTCTGAAAGACCAGAAATAAACATATTTCTCTGCTTCAGATTATCACATCAGACTTTCACCTTTAGTTAAGTGCTTCATGTGGGTTTGCAGCTTAGGTCGCCTTTCACTGTAGTTTGAGACATTCTTTTTTTTTTTTTTTTTTTTTTTTTTCCTGTTGCTTCACTTTCTTGCATTTGTCCTTCCTTACCTAAAATTCAGCTTTCTTCTGTGCTGATTCAGTGCTCCCTTCTGTTAACTGCAAACATGCAGTGAGAAGATAACCTGTGTTCCCAGAACAGGCCTGAATATTTGCTGAATGCAGCAAAAACACTCTTCTAATCAGTTTAAAGATCTCTCCTGAGGGTATCCAGGGATTTTAGCTCAAGTGAGAGAGATCTAGAAACCTTCTAGCAAGTCCACTCAGTGCTTAAAATACCAACCAGAGGAAAGTTGGACACATATCCAGTGAATATTTGTGACTCAACTTCATTTTGATTTTAACCAACCCTAAACACTGACCTGTAGGCTTCTCAATCAGCTAATATTACAATGTGGGGCAAAGCAATATTTAACCTTTGAAAACTTGGGCTATAGTATAAAGCTTTTCAACACTTTGATTTTTTTCCCTGTAGGCATATACAAATATTCAGAGAACCAGATGTTAGTAAACTGAAGAAAAACTATTGCCGCAATCCAGATGATGATTTTCATGGTCCCTGGTGTTACACAGATGATCCTCTCGTTCCCTGGGATTACTGCCCTATTTCTCGATGTGAGTACTTGACATGCCTCAGGCATTGTCAACTGTGTGGTCTCAGTGAAACCATGGTGTCACTGTATACCTTTCTGTTGTCACTTGTGGCAGCAGAAAATGTGTAATTATATCAAGAATCAATTACATATGACTAAGAAGGAATGGAGAGAAGCTGCTTGTGCAATGTATGTTTTCATTGACCAGTTTGAAGTTTTCAGGGCTTACTTATGCAGCAGGAGCATAAAAGGGCTATTACAAATAGCCAAACATATTCCAGCAGATCTAGCTATTGAATTAGGGCTGGATGGAAACAAAGAATTGTGTAGTGGTTAGAATGCAGTCTGTGGCCTTTAGAAACCCAGGGACAGCTATCTTCTGTGGCATGAGCTTCATGGTCTGTTTGTGTGTTGTGTATTTATAAAGTGAGGATAACTCACTATATGTATGATGATGTGTATATGTGCTATATAGATTAGATCCTGCTTTTGGATGTTTGTGGGATGATTTAACTCCTGGCAAGAATTAAGAAAATCACTCATCTAAAGTTGCATGTTATAAAGCTAAATAGCTCAACTATACAGAAATAAAAGTCATAAAGAATTCAGTAATAAAGTGAAGGTAGGTGGAAAAAATACATTAATGCTGAAAATGTGCAATTCACATTTAGGTTCAAGATTTTTCTATTTAATTCCTATTTCTAAATCACAGTGGTATATATCCTTGGAGAACATTTCATTGATAAATCAGGCTTTTGAATATATGTCTGTGATCTCTAGAGATTGAGGATAATGTTAAATTCATTCCTAGCAGTAATTCACTGCATTTCCTCATAGTCTGAACTGCAGCATTTCTATGGGGTGATATTAGAAATCTCAGGTGATTTTTTTTTGCATCTATGTGAGTAGTAAACAAAATGTGCAAATGTCAATGTAGATAAAGAATGATAAATGACTGAATATAAATTTTATTCACTCTTTCTTAGTTAATTCTATCAATTCCTAAGGAAATATTCACAAAAAATATTTGTCATGTTTGTTTGTAGGCAATGGTTAGTATTGTGATAACTGGATTCTCGTGCTGGAATATGTCTGTTTTAGAATTGCAACTTGTGTGGAGTAGTGTTAAACTACTAATAGCTTATTCATGTACTGGTAACCAGTTTAACCAGTATGAACAAAATGTTGGCAGTTACCAAGTATATTTGGTGTCTTTAACTGATCTGTTCAAACTATGTATATCTAGCTATGCCTAGGTATATAGGCTATGTGTCTAGGTATATATATATATATATAAACTGTGCCTAGGTATATAAGCTATGTATATCTATATGTATACTTACATGTACATATTCATACACATACGTATACACATATACATATTCATATGCATATATATACACATAAATTTAACTATATATAGTTGAAATGTATATATATATATATCTTTACACACATTTATATACTTGGGTAATGACAGAAATTTAGTAAGATAGGACAGTTTGAATTTTGCCCACACAAATTTTCAGTAACTACATCCATACATTCAGCTCATATCACTGGGCCACACTGCAGACTTGATGGAAGGCAAAAATTTCGAAGACAATTTAAGCAACCTTATTTTAACTTCATCACAACTTAGACTAGATGGAAGAACAAATCCAGATTTTGGGGAATATAATTTCATAAAAATAAGTTCTTTGTGATAGCAATATATAGTGGGATTTTTTTTAAGCTTCAGACTTTGAAGGAAATCAGAAAATTTATTTAAAGTTGATCTGTGCTTAATGACATGACTTCTACTGTTCCTGTACGCTTACAGAAAAAAAAGACAATTTCATTTTTCTGCCTTGTCTTGCTTAAATGAAATGTGGAAATTAAGTATTTCAGAGAGCCTGATGTATTCAAGATTCAGCCAAAATGAGAAGTCCTTGAAACTACTGTTGCAAAATGTTTAACTCTTATTCCATTTTATTGGTATGAAATTCTTCCATCCTATTTAACCTGACCAAACTGTTTTTACAGAATGAAATCACTGAAATTTTAAACTTCATGAAATATTAAAATTAACAATATGCATTTTGTTGTTTATTTTGACTATGTTCATGTTTTAGATGTGTTTTAATTTTGTATTGTGTGTGCATCTTATGTGTCTGTCTAGGTGAAGGTGATACAACTCCTACTACAATCAGTGTGGATGGTAAGTTTGCAGATGCACTGTACACTGCATGCATTATATCCTACAAGACTACCATTTCTTTCTGATTGGGAAGGAAGAAAAAGATCAATTAAACATACAAAATAAACAGCTTGGGAAAAAAAAAAAAAAAAAGACAAATGTAGAATAGCTTTACTATACTTCTTATTCTCATCTTCCTATCTTGCAAGTGGCAAGATATAGTAATGACTTTCAATGTTTACTTTATAAATATGGAAATGTTTTTAATAAACTTAAAAATATGTATTTTATATTTCCTAAAAATATCTCTATAGAGTGAACCAGCTTCACTGAAGTAGTTTTGATACTTTAGAAACATATTTCATTAGCTCAGGAAAGAACACCTTACACGTGATAAATATTGACCTTCTTGTGGTCCTTATGTGTAACTGCACAGGTTTCCTACCGCTGTTTTTAGTAAAATGTGATCTCTGGACCTGCTTTCAGATACTGTCATTCCTTGTGCCTCAACAAAACATTTGAGAGTTGTAAATGGAATCCCAACTCAAACTAACGAAGGATGGGTGGTTAGTTTGACATACAGGTAATTATCACTTTGATAAGAAGGACAAATCATCTAATAGGATATTTGTTTTGGAACTATAGAAAAAAGTTGATCATAGTAGTAGAAAAGTTGATCAAAAGTTGATCATACTTGTAGATTGCAGTTAAATCCTGTAAAAGAAGGAAATCAGCATCCCTGGAACATCTGGTGTTTCCATAGTTTTCAGTCCATCAATGAAACAGTTATATGTTAATTATTGCTAACTTACACATATAAGCTTATAAAGCATACACAGCATTCTAGTCTTTGGATTCTTTAGATCATCTAATGCAGATTCTTTTTGTCGTTCGCTTAACATCCTGTCTTAAGCTGTTTATTTTATATATTGTTAGAACACACTTGAGGTTCATGTCAATATCTCTATTTTAACTGCAGTGCATTTAGATATGAAGTATTGGATTCAGGATATACACCCGTGCTTCATTTAGCTTTCTGCTCATAAGATTGCATGCAATTGAAGTGTATTTTATATTAAAAAAATAAGTAGGAGCTATAAGGAAATTTCTTTCACTCTGTAAATCAAGACCCTAACATGTACATCTGGAAATGTGTATTACATTATGGCAGATCTTAGTTTGCTACTGTGTAAAAGCCAGAACACAGAATTACTGCCTCTTGTGTTCATTACTCTTTGGTTAATAACTCATCAGCTAGAAGTATGAATCACTAATGGATAGCAAGAAATAGAGCTCAAGCTTTTTTTTTTTTTTTTCTTTTTCTTTTTTTTGGTCTTCTAGTACAGATTACAGTACAGCTTATTATTATTAGCTTATGTCATCCCTTTTAAAAACATGTTTTAACTTAACCAATACTTTGGGGCTAAAGAAAAGACAGGAAGTCTATTTTCTATATTAATTGCTAGAGAAATGCCGGGAGTTCTCCCCATGTTCCCATCTCATGGGCTCATATTGTAGTGGTCTATATGTTTCTAAAAGTTTAGCAGATGGCCAAGAAATAAATTTCTAGAGGAACACAATTCTATTCCTGGACTAAATAAACAGAGGGACTGAAATGCTGAATCACTCTGGAAAAGTTTATCTAGCCACTGTTTTTAAACCAGCCTTGATGGGTGATGAACTTTTAGACAAGAAGGGTGAATTACATCTGAGTGCCTAAAATGTAAATAGCTAAAGTTAAGCAAATTGACCCTATACTATACTACAAAATTCCATTAAACAGAGGAGTTCATAAATAAAAAAAAAGGATTCGTCAAATACTCAGAAGCAAAATATATTTTTAACTATTACATAAGTCTAACATGTAGTTAAAAAAATGTATTTTTATTTTGTATTGTTACCAGGGAAGCAGATAGACTTTTGTCTGAAACTAAACCTTAATGACTCCTCAGTTTTTCTTGGAGGGGTAGAGGGTTCATAAATGATTCTGTATCCTAACTTTTATTCTGAAAAAGTCTAACTATACATCTCAAAATAGAAGTGCTGTGTCTGAATGGTAAAGTCCTAGTGCTGCTTATAAACTTGCATATTTGCAATCAATGCCCACTTATAAAATTAAATAAATCAGTGACATGCTTTCCTATACATATGATCCAGATTCTGTTATCAAGTATATTTAAATATATTTGGAGGAATTTCATCCATTCCAGGAAATCAGCTTTGGATTTTGTGCTACATTTAAATAAGAAGTGTAACCTTCATCTGTCTACTTGTCAGTCTGGTAAAGCAGATGATGAAATCTTGCAAAGTTGCATTGATAAATAATGATATATACATGAAGGAACCACATTTACGTTCCTTTTCATGACATTTTAATAGTAAAACTGGACAGAATCAAGATTTTATAGACCCCAGCCTCTTGGACCAAACAGTCTGTTCCTCAACCAAAATACAACCAAAAATAATAATAATAACATAATAATAATAATAAAAGACCCCCAACAACAAAACAAAATGAAAACAAACAATCAAAAAACACAAAACAGGAAAGCATCTGTGTTATTCTGCTTTCTTTAAACTCTATATAGAGTCTGGACTTCTTCCAACAATTCCTGTAAAGCTGTGAACATTTGTATAATTTGAATTTATAACTTGTAAGATTTCAAGTTTCTCCCAAATTGGTGACAATTTTGTTTCACTTTCCAAAGACTGTAGAAAATAAATGTGATTTTGGGGGCACAAAGAAGGAAACTAATTAATCTGCATTCCAAAGTCAGCTTTATTTTGGAAAAAAAAAAAAAAAAGTCATGTTTAATTGTTTTAATTTTACTTGATATATTATACTGCAGGTTTTCTATAATCATGTGTAGGATGTCATACATTGCAGATTGTTTCCAACTGAAGTATGTGTGGATGGAAATCTCATAGGACTGGTAATCAAATAGTAACTCCACCTTGAGGTCAATGCTTTGAATAATACTTACTTGAAAAATGTTGTTTACATCTGTTGGCAGTTTGGGGTCTTGATTGAATGTTTCAGTCCAGTTCCTATTACAAAAATCCACTTATTTTATTTTATTTTTTATTTTTTTTATTTTATTAATTTATTTTATTATTTTATTTTGTTTTTTAAGATACATCTCTTATTATAAATCCATCTGAGAAAACAATAAATAAATAAATTAACTGATTTTCTCTTTCCTCCTGTCTTATACAAACTGAAGCAAATCTGGAAAGTCATTCTACTACATGTATTCAAAATGTATAGCAAATGGACAGTGAAATGTTTCCACAGGCTGTCCTTCAGCCACCTTTCCCTACACCTAAGGAATACATAAATGAAAACTGACAGCAACACTCTAGAAATTTTGTCCAGGTAGAAAAAAAAAAAAAAAAAAAAAGCATATTTTATTTTATTTTGTTTTATTTTTCAGGAATAAGCATATCTGTGGAGGTACTTTGATAAAGGAAGAGTGGGTTCTAACAGCAAGACAGTGTTTCCCTTCTCGGTACAGTAGTCTGTAGCTTTGCAATATTGAAATATATGTTATCTTCTATTATTAAAAGCACAACAGTTCCTTAACTTAAATGCAACAGTTTTCACTCCTTTTTGGCTTTAACACTACTCACCTGATATAAAAATTCCTGTGGGACCTTGCCATTTTCTGTTATTATTATTGTTAGGCTAAAACTTTATTTTACATAGAGGTATGAATGTTTTCCAAGTGTACAAGTTACATAATTGCCTCTTTATGAAAATAATCCTGTGCTTCTGCTGAACTAGACACAATAAAATAGAATTCTTAAGGAAATCTTGAAACGTTTCAAGGTTCATACTTTCCAAGCATCTAAATGTTTGGGTACTAGTAGGAAACAAAAATTACATTTTAGTCATGGTTAACGATAAAATTTTGTAGTAACTTTAGACCAAGAGCATACATTTGAGCATGTTGATTTTGGAATAACAATTGGCAGTGTAGATTCACTTCTAGTGAAGACTGTTAAGTTAAAATATTCAAGTACAATCATAGTAAGCAGAGTTTTTTGAGTTATTCTATTCATGCATTCAGCAAAATTCTAACCAGCTTTGCCTACTTTAGGTACAAAGATTTGAAAGACTACAAAGCCTGGCTTGGAGTCCATAATATCAAAGGAAAGGGAGAGGAGAAGCACAGACAAGTTCTGAATATCTCTCAGCTGGTATATGGTCCTGCGGGGTCAGATTTGGTCTTGCTGAAACTTAGCAGGTTAGTAGCCACTATTGCTAATTCCAGGATTTTCAGCTACTGTATTAAATTCTTCCTAAATAAGCATTGCAAATTCAGTTCTGTACAGTTGTGATATCACAGATGACATCTCTAAAAGTTAAACTTCTAATAGTAAGATGTTGATGTCAGTTGTTGCTGGGCACATAAAGAAATAATATATTAAGTAACTGGATGGATTTCACTTGATATATGCAAAAATTCTTGTTTATTCACTTTACTCAGAACAGATGTTACTTCTGAAATATAGTGCCTAAATACTTTTTTCCTGATAACCAGGTTTAATTTACAGTGCTACAGTGCTTTTTATTTATATATATATCTATATACACACACACATTGGCTAGTATATGCTTTTCATTTATAGAATAAGCAGCAGATTGTAACTAAGATATTAGTGTAAATATAAGCTTTCAAAATTTCTCTGTATTAACAAAACTATATATTCAAATGAAATGTCATCATTACTTACTTTTTGAAGATGAAAACCCAAGTTAAATAGCTTAAAAGTGGTGACAGCATTTCAAGAAATCTTTTGAAGGTTCACAGCTGTAACATCATATTCTTCAGAGGAGGAAGAGAAAGGTAAAGAATTGGCACAGTTTTTAACTGCTGTGGTCTATAATAGCACTTAAAATCATTTTTTAGGGTAGACTGTAGAATATGAAGTAAAATTCCTTATGTCTATTGTTCATTTTCTTTTCAGACCTGCCATATTGACAACTTTTGTAGAAATAATCCGATTGCCCATTTCTGGATGTACCATTCCAGAGAAGACCAGTTGCAGTGTTTATGGATGGGGATACACTGGATGTAAGAAACTATTTTTTAAAAACTAAATGAAAACATTGACAGCTAACTTCCTTCCTCTTGTTATAGGCGAGGCTGGTGGTATTGCCTCATGCCGTGCTTGTCCAACACTTTTTGTTATAAAATGCAGTTTCAACTTTTTTTTTTTTTTAATTTTGTAAAGCTTTGAACATTTTATCTAAGATAATTTCATTTAAAATATTTTCTACCCCATCTTTTATTTATTTATTTCCTCCAAAGACAGACAAAATGATTCAAATGGTTCAAAGAACAAACTATAAAAATATTATTTTACATGTTTAAAAAATCTGGCAGAATTGTTTTGAAGAGTTACAACTCTTTTTTGAAAAATTCTCATCCATCTACTTGAGCGCTTTTTTTCTATATCCCAAAGCAGGCTACCCTGTGGAAAAATTAATACAGCATCATGTAATCAAAGACATAATTAACGTACACAAAGAGAATTAAGAATACACAGGCAGCCCTGTCTGGCATTTCTAAACTTTTGAGTACTTGACTTTGCAACCTTAATGATGTTTATTAAGCACAGTTTTTTGTGCAAAGTAAATACAAATATGTGAGAGAACAGACATTTATTTAGTCTGGTAAATACTCTATCTGGCTAATGATGTGTTGATGATAAAGTTAATAGCTGCCAGTTGACAATAATTACTGCAATAATTACTGTGCTCAAATATTATTTTGCCACAGACCCTGAGTAAGCAGCAGCAATGTACTCATGCTGTCCTGGAAGCAGAGCAGAAACTAGGTTCTCTCCCTTGTAACCATTACTCCGCATTTCTTTGTGGGTGGCAAGTAATCTGTACCAGTCCTCCCCCAGATGACTGCCTTTGATGTTCCCAGCATAACCGTATTAGCCTTCTTCTGAGGGGAATGGATATCTGGGAGACAGGGAAGTAGGGCTGGGGCAGCATCACAGAAAAGCTTAGCTTAAGAGAACTGATAATGGAATTCGCAATGCTGTGGAGTTATATAATACCATAAACATGTAACATCTGTCATCTAAGGACTTTGTATTATATTTTATACACTACTTAATATAATCTTCATAGCATTCCAGTCAGGGAAGGAAAAAGTGTTATATCCTTTATTATTATTGTTATTTATTTTTATTTTTTCTATTCTTTAAGAAAACGGGATAACGATTCAGTGAAGGGCAAGCCTGGCACTTTTTATTGATAGCCATGAAGAGAATGGGCAGGTCTGGGCCTTCTATTTGTCTTTGCAACTTGTACAGACTTGTTTTTTGACATGTAGAACAAGAACAAGCTCCACAGGACTCCTGCTTCCTGACCTTCACGCTGATGAATGGAGATTGCATAAAGCTGTGGCTCTGCCCTTGCAGGCACAAAGTCATTCAGTGTAGCTGAGCCAGCACTGACTGAGAAAAACTCTGCACTGGAATAGTATTTTTCAAGTCACGCATCCTTCCCTAGGCCAGAGCAGCCACTGTTGCACGTTAACCTGTTTAAGACATGGAGTGAAATCCTTGCTCTGCTGATGAGAGTGACAACATTTCTCCCTTTTCCTGCTATCAATGATGTGCCAAGGCTAGCGGTAGTAAATTGTAGAATAACCCCAGTTATCTAGACATTTCTTCTAATATAAAAAACATCTCCAGATATTCTCAGAGAACTGAAGAGACACGATACAAAGCAAATTTCTTGCAAATTTTGTTTGTAGCAAATATACAAAATCCAAAATACTTGCATGATATGTTTGATTATATGCATGATAACAGTGAGGTTGAACAAAAATGTGAGTACCAGGGGAAAGTGCAGTTATGTGAGTAAACTTATCCAGACTGAATCTTCAATACTTTTTTTTTTTTTTCCTAAAAGAGAGTAAAGTTTTCATTATCTTTTCAATCCTAGTAGTTAACTATGATGGCCTTCTCCGAGTAGCAAACCTGTTTATTTTGGGGAATGAGAAATGCAACCAATATCTCAAAGGGAAGATCACTGTGAATGAGTCAGAAATCTGTGCGGTGGCTGAAACCATTGGTGCTGGGCCTTGTGAGGTAAATATTACATTTCCTATGAGTGTATTAAAGCTATCAACATGGTTATTTCTTTCTCAGAAATAATTTAGTAGTGTTTTTATAATTATTCTCTCTGCATCAAACTTGTATGCAATACACAGAATCACAGAATACATATGTGAATCTTCTGCATTGGAAAATTTTGCATTTCTAGTTATCTATTTTCTGCCAGTGTGGGAAGATGTTCCTTTGCTTCAGTCTCACTGTACTGCCAAATCACCAAAGGACTTACATACATGTTAAATATACTCAGGTGTCTAAACACTTTGCTAGACTGAGATAAATTTGCTTTCTACTCAATCAAAATAAGTTGATATTGCTAGCATACAGACCATGTTAGCCCTTATTATATAGAACACAAAGATTGGAGCAAATTTAACTATTTAGCTAGATAAAGTTTTGCACACAAAATAATATGAAAAAATAAACCCCAAAAGTCACTGCTCAGTGGAGTTAGTAAAGTTATGAAATAAAGATGCAAAAAACATGAGATTCAGTATTAGACAGAAGATAGGAGGATTTTTTTCTCCCTAATCAAGCCTGAGCCATAATATATTGAGTAGAGGAGAAAGCATTTCAGAGACAGTGTAATTTGATACAGTTGGTTTTCTTGGGATTAGTGTTGATGTTAGAGAAAGGACATCTGAGGAGAAATGCTGTAAATAATTTATGGTAGGAAGATATCTTTGTGTGTGGAAAATCTGCCTGAAGAAGTGACGTCTAGAAAGAAGGCAGTCCTGAGTATTATTATGTATGCAATACCTGGAGAAAAAGAGATTATTTCTTAATACCAATGTTAACTAAACAGTGAAATTTACCCTACCCAGGGGTAGCATGGTGAAACTAAGTCTTCATCAGGCTGAGGCCTCTTCCTTTTATTATTAATATCCCACAGGATCCTCTTATTACAGCAAAATGTAGGTTTTTTGTTTTGTTTTGTTTTCTTCAAAATCAAATATTTCATCAGAGATGAGCTTTTAGACATGTTAAGGGTTATAAATGAAACATCTGCATGGAAGTCTGATGGGGTTCCTGTGCTTTGTTTTCCCCTGCAAGGAGAAATGGACTGAATTAATATTAGCAATCAGTCTTAATCACCACGTTTTCCTGCTCCCTGAGTTCCCCTTTGAAGCTATTTTCCTCAGCAAAGAACAGGCAGAGAAACAAAATCAGATTGGCAGGTGAAACTCCACTCTTAAAAATGTTTTATGAGTAGCTTTGATGATACTGACATAGTTCATTGTTCATGTGGGAACTAATCTGTAATCAGTTGGGGGAAAAAAAAAAAAAAAAAAAAAACACCAAATAAAGGTCAGGCATTGTTGTTTCTCTGGTGATCCAGAGAGAATTCAATGTGAAATGTTAGCTTTTATTTTTTGAAGCTGTATCTCACTATCTAACACATTTAATGCCTAGTTTTGCAGCTAGTTTTCTAGATTCAGTGTAAATTTTCCCTGGACAGAAATTACTGTGTTCGAGCCCCAGATCTATGTGAATATAACTAAACTACAGTTTCATATTAAAAACCTTACTATACAGCCTACACCTATGACTCCCCAAAGCCCCCCTTGGAGGCTCAATACTACTCAGTGCCCTACTACTCAAATTAGGTGAGCATGGTATTTACAGGTTACCTTAATAATAGGACCCCTATCAGACCACCTACATTATTTCTTTCTAACCGTATGAGGCACACTAATAACCAACTCAATCTGTCTATAACAAACAGATTTAAAATCACTTGTTGCTTACTCATCTATAAGCCACATGGGTCAAGTCATTGCTGCAAGCATAATCCAAACCTTCTGATCATTCTCAGGGGCAGTAATTCTGATAATCTCTCACAGACTGACCTCATCCATACTATTTTGCCTAAACAAAACAAACTACAAATGCACACATAGCTGAATTCTCAACCTTACATGAGGTATACAACCACTACCACCCCTCAATAGCTACCTGACTATTGCTATCAATCAGATCAAGCTAATTGAACAAATAAAGGACAAGCATTGTTATTCTTCTGGTGACTCAGAGAGAATAAAATGCTAATTGTTAGCTATTATCTTTTTAATCAGTCTCACTATCCAGTACAAACATTTACTGCCTACTTTTGATGCTAATTTGCTAGATTATGCTTTGCTTGATTTAAAACTTCAGTATCTGTGCTCAAGTTCTGAATCTATGTGAATGTATCTAAATTACACTTTGAATCTAATTTAATCTATATGGATTTTAGTGCTAAATAAGACTTTGATCTGAGTTGGACATGCACCAATTTTCCACTGAGTACATGCAGAGGTGCATACCTGTCTCATTCACACAGAATAATGAACATGAGTGATTTAACAAGTTACATTTTTTACACTGCAAAACACTACTTTTTTTTTTTTTTTTTTTTTTTTTTTTTTTTTTTTTCCTGTGTATTAGTTCACATAGATTCTCATCCCAATGCCTTGGAATACTCACAGAGGGATAACCAACTTGTTCTGTCAGTAAGCTTTGAAACAAAGTCTGTTATCACAACAGATATATTTCTCAGTCAGCTCACTGCTTCCTCACCTCGCTTATTTGCACATAAATATTGTACTTGCAGTTAGCTAAAACAGGAGAGTAAGAGCTGGTAGTCTGAAGTTACTAGAATCATATGTAAAGAAGGATTACTTGCATGTAAATTCTGGCTGTGAAAGAGATACTGGAAGCTGTGTTTTGTCCTATGGTAAGTATAACTCTAATGCCTGTTCATTAAGCTAGGTCCAGGCAATAATGGACAGGTGGGAGCTGTTCTTGTAACACTTTCAGAAATTATTATTATTCTTTTTTTTTTCTTTTTTTTTTTTTTTTTTTTTTAGCGTGATTATGGTGGTCCCTTGGTTTGTGAACAAAACAGACTGAAAATAGTGGTGGGTGTCATTGTTCCTGGCCGTGGATGTGCCATTCGAAATCGTCCTGGGATTTTTGTTCGGGTCTCATATTATTCTCGGTGGATACACAAGATCATGATGACCTACAGAAAACCCTGAAAAACTCAAGAACTTCCATTCACAGATTTTGGACAGCATAGAATTAACGTGTAATGTAAAGATCAACAATTTTTTAACTACTTGATAGTCAAGTTTGTTGAGCTTCTTTTAATATTTATGGATGTTTTCGGTGTTTTGTCTGTCAGTGTTGTTTTATAAATATTGGAGTGACTTACAGTATATGCAAGTATGGTGACATATCTCCTGAAGATACTTGAATGGGTAAACAATTTTGCAAAAATATTATTACTGTATGATAATGGTTTTGTAGAAAAAGATCATATGACCTCTTTTATGCTGCTCTTCAGATTATCTTTAAAGGAGAAACAAATTATAGCTTTATTTAACACATCTTATTCTTTCTGTGAGCCATGTATTTCTCTTTGTATATGACAAAAGATCTACTGAGAGATATATATGTCTATCAACAACAGCATATATGACCTTATTTCTCTTACCCTTTTATGAGAGGTCAAATACTTCAATATCTCATTAAAAAATAGACTCTTTAGAAATTAGTCTTTTCATTGTTGACCAATTTTGACAAGCCTTCCTTCAGTGGAGCTCTCATAGAAGTCTGTATCACTTCTTTTTGCACAGTACCTATAGTCTCTAGTTCTGCACTTGGTCCCTTTTAATTCTGTACTTGGTCCCACAAGAGATATATCAAAAACCCTCTGGATCAAGGAAGAGATGTAGAAATGGATTGGTTAGCAAACTATAATTTGTTCACAGAAGTCACAGAAGTAACTGTGAATTTACAATGCTAAAAAGTATATCTGATAAGATTTAAAAAATTAGAATCATAGAATCGTAGAATATCCTGAGTTGGAAGGGACCCATAAGTATCATCAAGTCCAACTCCAATTGATCTTGATTGACCATTGACAGATTTTTGCCATTAAAAGAAATTTCAACTAAATATGCCCAAATCTTTCTCAAGAGGCAAGTGTTAAAAATTCACATGCTCCTAGGTATTTCATTAAAATAACTCTGTTTATATCAGGAAGAAGTATAGTTGAATCTAATACCTGGCTGAGAGACTTAGTACTGGTAAAAGTTAGTTATACATTGATAGTCTTTTCAGAGACTTCAGATATTTGATAAGACCTTACCTTAGTTTGGTCAAAAACATATCCTTTGTATAGTTCCTTTCAGGGTAATAAAATTATTGCAGGGATCTGATCTTGTATGAAATACGGAAAAAATCACTAGTTGTTTAGTATCTTGTGTTTCCTGCCTGTATGTAGAACTATCATTCCTTTATGTTGATTGGGAAAGGGAACAACTATTCAGCATCTGTGAAAAGTGCTTGTTCTGCTTCAGGCATTTAGTTGTATGTCTGGAATCATTACACAATTAGCAGATGGTAATATGTTATTGTAGGGGGTTGTAATTTCTGGAAAGCTGATACAACATATATCCAGTTATTTTTACTACTGTAATCTCATAAGTAACTGCACTGTTACTTCACTTGTGACTATGTAATTGTATATGTTTCCAGTAGCAAATTGTAAGGTATGCATATGACATCTAACTGTGTAGCCGCTAAGCTGACATCATGATGTATATATACAAAAGAACATTTCATTTAATTCAAAAAACGCAGGGCTGAATTCTGCCCTGGCAGAAAGTAACAACTTCAGGGGAGCTGTCATGGGAGGCAATGCTCATGTTGGCTCACCAAATTATTTTCTTCAGCGTGCACTTTGACTTCAGTGGGACTCAAATATGCTTACTTCTCCTGGTGTACTAGGATGAGTTTCGGCCCATGCTTAAGTGGCTTGGCTTGCTGAAATTTGTGTCAAGCATCCAGCAGTTTACTGGTGCATAGGAAAAAGTCTTTTAGCAAGCAGAACTTCTGAAATTTCTCCTGATGTAAATAATCTCTTTGGACAAGATGCAACTTCCCTGTACAAGGGATCTGAGGTTGTGGATGCTACATGGATAGTCTGTCTTGATCTATTCTTGTCTGCCTCTGAAGGCTTTACGCTCCTTTTGGGCTCTCTCGCTCACCTGGCCTAAAGAGGGCAGGATTTAGCCTGTTGTATTTACAATTAATTATTGCCATGTATGTAAACGGTGTATTCTTACTAAGTATATACAGACCATAGCATACTGAAAGGATTGACTTTTTAAGAGAGACTTTTGAAAAAACTCCAAGTGAGTTTTGTTACCAATCAAGTAGAATGTGGATGAAATATAGAATTCCATGTTCACTTTTTGTATTCTAAGAATTATGTGCTCACTGTGTTATATTTGCAGGCATTTTAAGTCTATCTAAAAAATTGAACCCTAAAATATTGTAGTTATAAGCTTCTGCTGTGCAGAAGACTGTGATTTTTATATATATATATACACACACATATATATATATATGATAAAAATACTGTTTTTTGTTAGACAATGTGTAAGGATTTTTACCTGTCTGTTCTGGGCAGTGCCTCAGTAAAATTTTTGCAGAGTTGATGCTCCAGAACTTAACATGTTTGTATGCACTTGCTCATCAGGTGTTCTTGCTCTCCCTAACTCATTATTGAGGGCACATGAGGCTCTGAAGAGCAAGTGAAGAGAAAAATAATGATATGTGGTAATGAATTTGTACTTCATTTATTCCTGTGAATATTTCTTGTTGGTACCAATGGTACCGTACCAGGCAACTGTTATAACTACAGGATTCTCTTAAGAAAGGACACTCTATACTCTATAGATACTTTTTTTTTTTTTTTTTTTTTTTAATAGTTCTAACATATTTCTCTCTATAATAACAGGGGGGGGACCTGATCTAGTGCCCATCTAAATTTCTGGAAGGCCTCTTATTGACTTCAGGGGGATCTGGAATTTACTTTGTAGATGTGATTTAACTCAAAATTAAAGGGTACAGAACCTAAACCCTTATCTAAGAACATTCTTAGACTCCATTGAATTTTATCTTCATTTTTCCTTGCTGCAACTAGTTCATGGATTCTGAAAAGTGTAATAACTGGATATGAAATTTTGGGATTCAAACCTAAGACCTATTTGCGCTACTGAAGTTAGTTTGAATTAATTACCAATTTTCTTTGGGCATTGGAACTGACAGATACTTCTTCCTTTCATTAATGAATATATTTTTCCCTTAAAAAAAGCTTTTTTCCCTATTTCTTTTTCTCTCATAAACCTCATGACTCTCAGAGTAACTGTTGCTCTCATTGGGAATGTACTGGTCCAGATTTTTGCTGCTATTGCTGAAATCTTCTCTTCTCTAGCTTAAGACTAAAATTCTCTGAGGTAATGTTGTGTGTAATGCCAAAGTACTTGACAGAGATACTCACTTTTTCAGATGAGGGTCCAAATATCTCTCTGAGGGTCAAAATCTACTCAGGCAAAATGTCCCTTGAAATCAGTGAATGTGATTGTCAAAAAGCGGGGGCTGAAATTTGCTCAATGCTTTTCCCTACAGCTGTGCACTGAACTATATGCATCCTTGTACACCAAAAAGCACACCAGTTCTGGACTTCACAGCAACTGAAACAGCAGGCGAGGCTTTATTGCTATCCTTCTGGAAGGCTGGTTGTAAACCAGTTCACCCCCATGGAGCCTGTATGAAACCAGTAGGATTGGTTATTTAGTCTTCTTTCCTTATTGATTATTTTCTTCCTCCTTTATGTGCACTGGTATATTATTGTTTTATGAATGTTGGGGCTGCTGGCAGGAACTGACATGGCTTTTCATCCTAATATTTTATGGTGTTCCTTTTTAGATATACTCTTGGGCATTTATGTATGGTGTTTCCTTGTGTGGGATCTAACTTCATGGAGCTGCCTGTTGAATTCAGTGTATGATAAGAGTATTTTTTTTCATATTTAAGTGGGAAAATTAATGCTCCCATTAAAGACAACTAGTTGAAAGCCTAATGAAAAGGGAACACTGTGGTTATAACTTGTATTGCAAATCTTCTGTAATTAATGGCATCTTCATTAGTTAATAAAGTTGGTATTTTTGTATCCTTGTTTATTCTTATTATTCTTAATAAAGTATTTTATAAAAAACCACCAACATAATTAGCATTATATTTCTTATTTAAAGAAGAAGGTTTGGAACTGAATTGGTAGGCTTAGAAAAATGAGTGTCTCCCAATGAAAATGAGTGTCTCCCAATACTAATTTCAATGAGGAATTTTACTGTGCAGTGTAAGGAGGGTTTGGTATTTTAAAGATCTTCATGCATCTAATAGCAAGACCACACATAAAATGAAAGATAAAACCAAATCCAGGGTGTGATACTGTTGAGTATCCCCAAGAGATTCCTGCTGGAATTCTGCACAGACCATGGCCTAAGCATATTGTGGAGAGGGTAATTTGGGGTGGAAAGGGTGTGTTTAATCTAAACAAGAGCATTTGCCAAAAGGGTTGTAGTTCCTTACAATGTTGGTATGGGAGGCTTGGCATTTTAAGAATTTCTCTTAATATACTTAATTACATTTCAAGAAAGGGCTTCCCTCACTATGTCTCTTAGTCCTACTGATGGTACATAAGTTGATGCAAAAGAGAATACCTTGCACTAACCAAGGGACTATTGCTGCTGCTGCGTTTGATATCAAAACCAACCAATAGCAATAGCTAGCAAAGAAGAAGACAAGCCTTAACTAGTGTCACTGGATGAATGCCTCCATTCAGATGGGTACTGACAAACACCTATAGAATCATGGCATTCTGATTTGGAAAGTTCAAGTTAATGGACAGTAAGTTCATAGCTTGTTTTTAATTATCCATCTGAAATTTTTAAGTTCTAAGCATTTCTGGTTTCACTGAAGTTTTAGTGATTTAAATATATATTTGCTAACAACTCCAGCTATATCAACAGTGAATCATTCTTCAAATGATCTCATACAGATTTTCATGGTAAACATCTCATTCTTTAAATTTGTAGTCCAAAAAGGCGATTTTCTAATTAATTCATAAAAAGAGTGAATTTTATCAGAAAACTTCTGAAATCAATGGGAAATTTGTCAATAATTTCAAATGTGCAGGAATGGTTCTAAAATTATAAAAGTCTAGTAATAGCCCACATATCAAAAACAGACCTTGTTACAGTTTTACATTCAAAGTATTAAAGATGTTCAAGTGACTGGTCTACCTCCTGGGAGCAATGAGAATTAACTGCTTGTACAGCAATTTGCACAAAATAAAATAAAATAAAATAAAAAATAAAAAAAAGATTTACAAAGGGATATTTCTTTCTGTTACAATCTTCTGTTAAGGTTTTAACTTTTGTAGTTGCAAGAACATTCTACTCTGCAGATGATAAATGCTAAAATCCATTATCAATGCTCAGAACTTGCTTTCTGCTCTTTGTTATTTAACAAGCCTCATGTAAACAGAGTAGGCCATTTAGAAGAGTTCAGTTGTGTATCAACTCTGCCTTCAAAAGCACCGATTTCTGGACAGCTATGCTCCAATAAAAAGCACTTGCAATAAATATGAAAGAAAACAGCTGGAAGGAAAAAGACATATCATAAAAAGGTCAACACCAAAGTAAGCCCTAAAATGAACAGATATATTTTTTTTTTTTTTTTAATGCTGTCTCAATTTTTATAATACGATATGTGGTGTGAACAGCTGCAATAGAATATCTTAATAGCCCTAGCTTTCCTAAAGCTGATTCTCTCAGAACACTTGGAAAGGTGCAATGACTTCTCTGCATGGTCAAAGATGTAGTGCATGCTTGTGCTTCTGTGTCTGAAAACCCGATCCTACTAGCATTGAAATTAATGTCAAAGAATTATCTAGGGCTAATAGCCAGGTCCTAAGTCATCCTCCAAAACCCTTCAACCTACTCATAAACTGTTCAGATTCTGACTTTGTCAAGCACTCAGGGCATGTTCCAGATTGATCCTGAGTGGTGGAGGAGAAAAGCATATGCTTTCTTCAAAAGTGGACATCAAAGTTCCACTGAAGATTTGCTCAGTCAGAATCTAAATGAATATAAGGATTGGTTCATTTGCTTCCATTCAAATCTTGTTTTCATTAAAATAATGATAATAATAATAATAATAACAACGATGATAACATGATTGATGCAGTTTGTTTCAATGTAGTTTTTATACACATATATCCTCAAGGTATAAACTTTCCACTAGGGAAAAACCTTTACCACTTCAGAACCCAAGAGTTTAGGGATGGCTTGAGATATCTCAAGTTGTGTCTATTTAAGCTGGTGTTGCCCTCAGTTGGGTTGCACAGACAGGAGAGTGCAATTCATAGCAATTTATTAAAAATAAGGCAGGAAATGTGGCATTGTTCTCACACATGGGATTAGGTGAGGCTAGTGTACAGCACAAAAAGTCCACTTGAGGGAAGTTTTCCCTTGAGCAACATGTGAGTTTACAGTATTTAATTCAGTTTAGATTATGCTAACTGGAAATTTTCCAGATGATTTCCTTTCCTTGTGGATTAATGTCAGGATGATCCACATACTGAGGAAATAGGCATTTAGATCAACATTGCCATTACAAACCATGTCAACAATAGTCTCATATACTGGGTGTAAATATGCCATCTGCTGTTCAGCATTCAGTTTAACAGTACTCTAACTTCATAGAGCAGCAACTATATAACTATATAACTATAAACTACAACTATATAAATTCTTCTCTCTCCCTCTCCTTCTCCCTCTCTTTCCTAAATGAAAGCTCAGAAAAGTTGCTGCTTGTGGTAGCTTTGTATCAAGCATTCGTTTGAAAGTCCTTATTTTCCCTGTGCATCCCCAAATGAATCTCCATTATTGCCTGATCCTATAGTTCTTTGAAGTTTAATTTTCTGTTGCCAAAGTCTCCACATAGCCTTAACTTTTGTTGCTGAACATCTTTGGAATATGTCTATAAGATTGCCCATAGGAGGGGAGAAGTTGTTGCAGTCTTAAAATATTTGCAGCTTTCAGACTGCAGTTATCCTCATTAATATTCCTTGGTTGCTCTCAGGTATATTAACACAGGGAAAGGTAGCTGCTAGGGGTTAAATGGCTTCTACATATCCTACATTAATGAGGTTCAGTTATCCCTAGGGAGATGCTCTGCAGCCATCCATACCAAACTGTTTATGCTTAGCCAGAGGCTTTATGTGACTGAGCACAAAAACCACACAGATGGACACACAAATGTATGCACACCACACCCATACAAATTCATACAGAGAACTAGTTGATCTGAACCAATCCAATCACTTCTGCACTGCCAGCCTGTTTACATATGTCTTTGTGTGTGCCGATCTGTGTGTGTGTATACATACTCTGTCTAAAGCACTTTATGGGTCCTGTCACTGGAAGCAAATGAGTAAACCTGATTAGTATTCAACCAGATGTATTCAGGTTTGGACCCATCAGTGCAACTATATTCTGCACATTGAGGCCCTAAAAGTTAGAAGTGAACAAGCTCAACCATGACTCTTAAGATATCCAAACCCTCTAGACAATCAGTACTAACCATTTGCATCCACAGTGCTTATTGAAATGGTGCACAGGCCATTGGAGACCCTTCCAGATGCCTTTTTTTTTCCTTTTTATTACACTTTAATATTGTTGGCTATCAGTAGAGACAGGATTTAGTGATAATTCTATATTTAAGGCATTTTTTTTTCTCTTTTTTTTTTTTTTTTTTTGATTTTTTTTTTGTAGAAACCTAATTCCTTACTGGAGATCTTTCTGGGTTGCCATCTTAAGTAATTTGATTATAAGCCTATTCTACAATACTGGATGGATTTCCAGGCTGGTATCTTACTTTATCTAGCACAGAGGCTGGGCTGTATTTGTAAACATGGTATTTTTTTGATACCATTTACTCCTAGTGACTTCCTAGTCCATGTAACTCCGTAACTCTAATCCTTGAGCATTCCTTTAACTTTCTACTGAAGTTTCTCATTTAGCTGTATCTTCCTGCCTGGATTACATATGTGCTTAAAAACAAACAACATTTTTTTTGTTTGTTTGTTTAGATTTTGCATTAAATCTACCATAAAATGTTCTTATCAGTAAGCCTTCCATCAGGACATGAAGATCTTACCAACTTAATCTACAAGATCATGTCAGTTTTACTACCATGTTTGACAGAGACCAGGCTGGTTTCCAACTGGAATCTATTTGTTTTCTCTGTGGTGTGTTTGCCTACCTTCCCAGACTCACTCTCTCTGCAGCTTCCTCTGAAGAGGTATTTCCCTGCCTGGGGATTGTACATTCCCTTTTAAAAGCAGGGTTTTGTATTGTTCCCACCCTTTCAGAATTTGAGCAGGCTCCTGAGAGGCTGGTCATAACAGTTCAAACCTCTCCACACTGAGAAGAGAAATTGTTTCCCTTTTCCTTGACAAGTTCTTCACTGCATAAAATGTTCCTTATCTTTCAAACATTTTCTAACTAAATGCAGGAGGGAATCTACAAAGCTGATTTGAACTCAAGCAACCAAGGTTTACAGTGTCTACCTCACTTGGGTATAAAGCAGAAATTTTGGATGCGCGTCTGTTTGCAAAATTTAAATATAGTTTTGACATTCTCATATTTTTATGAATGGTTATTTCTGACACTTAGGATAAGTTCATGAATTCTCCTCTTGTAATGGACATGGAAGATTCAGTTATATTTTCACAAACAGTGGTACAATGCAGTCCAATGGACTCCTCAACACTGCTGAGAGACAAGGACTCAAATTCTTTTTCTTCTTTACTGTTTTTTCTTGCTTATTTTCTTGCTTATTTTCTTATTTTTCTTGTTTGTTTGCATGCTACTTTATTATTCCATTTTAACACTGGCAAGAAGAAAATAAACACAGAAGAGTAAGACTGGTGTAAGTGATGTGTTTGAACTGTCTGCTGGGTAAGATTTATAGCCTGCTGAAGGCAGCTTTTTGGAACATCCTTCTCTTCACTCCTCTCTTGGAAGTTTTCTTGGCCTACTTAGTTGTCTGAAGACTGAAGACATTTCACTTTCTCTATCTGGAAAGTACTTTCTTCATTATCTTCTTTGTGAGGACAGAAGTGATGAAGTCATTTTGCCTCTCTCCTTTTTCTATCTTTTTTTTTTTCTTTCCTTTTTTTTTTTTTTTTCTTCTTCCCTTTTCCTCTCTGCATTGCTGTATATGTGCCTCAGCACAGATGCAGCACCAGCACTGAATGTTTCCACTGCAGGACACTTTCATTCTGCAGAGTACAGAGCAAATAACTACTTGGGAATGTTGTGAAGAATGAAATACTGCAAATGCACTGAGTGATGTTTCTACATTTGCTTTCCTCTCTTCCGACAACATACCTGCAAAGGCAAAGCTCAGTGATGCATGAAAGAGAAGAAAAGGAAAAGTCACTCTGGAAAAGAGAAAAACTTTTAGAAGAGATTGCTGCTTGTACAGTAAGCTTTTGATGTCTTTTCAAGATGGGGCTACTACTTGCAAATGAGTAGGGAATGGAAGCCTTACTTGAAAAAGAGAAGTTCTGTAGAGACCAAGGAGAAAATCTTTGCAGGGCTATCCTCAGGGAGTTTTAGACGTGAGAATGCAGGGCAATAATTTTAGGTCCCAGGCCATAGGAGTGGCCACTGAACTATAAGGAAGCAGTTACAGACACGCAGTTTCTGACCATAGGTTATGACCCCTGTAGCTGTCAGGCCTCATTCTCTGGAAGATCCACCTACAAGAAACAGCTTAAACAGAGAAATTACAGCATACCACTAACTTCCCTGAGATCAGCTCTTTGTACATGGGGCTTAAAGCTACTTTGGTTTGGTTTGATTAGGTTTCTGCCTGCTATGGGAAAATTGAAAAAGTGTCCTGAACCACTTCATGTCTATATGTGCATTTAGTCAGTCTTTTGACTTCAGTTTAGGAGAGGAAAATCAAGGAAAGAGAAGTTTAAAAATAAATAAAATGTTTTCTTTCAGGCCACATCCTTCCTATTGCTTTCCCAGTTTCACACATTCATTAAAAGTGGAAACGTACTGAATACAGAAATCAAACCAGCCTCTCCAAGTTAGATCATATAGCTATTCAGAAACAAATTTAGCATTCAGAAACACTCCTTTTAAGGCATAGAGTATATAAAAACCACACCAAGAGAATACTGTACTCTGCGGTCATTCATTCGTAAAGCTCACAGGAAATCAAAACTGAAAGGATTCTTCTGTAACTGCCAACTCACTGTAATGGAAGCCAGGGGAAATATATTTATCTGTTTACTTGACTAAGAAGAAAGAAACCAAAACATATTTTCCTTCAATAGTACAGGGGGATTAGATTGTTACTAGTCACTTGTGTGCTAGACTTCCCTCCAGGCCTTTCCTAATGTCTTACATTCAAAACAAATAAAATATCAGCTCTAAGGAAATTAAGATACTTTTAATAGAATAGAAGAAACAGAAAGATCCTCAAGTAACTGACTTTTCACCCTTACAGCCTTAGGGATGTTTTTCAGTACTTCACATTATTGAGATCTATCTTTGCATAGAAGATTTTTGCACATACACACACAAATAAAATAAAATAAAAAATGTACATGCCTGCAATCTGGCACAAAACTGCAGCTCTAAAGATGGACAGTCCATTTAGAGGTGTATTAAGGGATGACTCATTAGGCTGGGCTTTCTCCAAAACTGTAATGTTTATTCCAGTAAAATAAATTACACGAAGTAGAATGTGTCCGATTACAGGAGACTGTTACTTTACCTAGTACTTATTGTAATAAGTGGTAGATGGTCACTCAGCTGTACCACATAGGACTGATGTTAATGCTGATAAAGGTGAGGACCACTGTAAGAAACAATTAAATGACAATGTGAAGAATAAAAATAACCTGAGATATGCTCAGGTCAGGTTCAGCAGCAGATTTTGTCTTTGCTGTGTTCCTCTGACAATACAGAGCTGCCATAAATTTCTTCAACTGCTGTTTACAGCAGTCTTACACTGCCACATTGCAGTCAAAACCAGCTGGCAAATTTCATCAAAGGTATTTCATTTGATTAATTCCTGCGTCTAGGCAGATGAAGTGCAGTCCATGAAAACCATGAAAATAAAAAAGATTAAGATATAGTTCCTACAAATTCTGCTTCTAGCTGTGTGAAGCTTTGGTAGCTGGAAGAGTGCAAGAATCAAAGCTGGATATTTCTCCAAAGAGAATATCTTTGATGCGAATTCTAACAGAACTGCTTTTGGACATGTTGTGTGAGAGAAAGCAGTCAGTTTATCATGTACAAGATAGCTGAACCAGATAACTAATGCATTAATTTTTGTTCAATTTAAACATTCTATAGCACAAAACATCATACTTCTAGCAAGAGATGAATCTGTACGACATCATCATGCTGTGTGATTTTATGCTTTTTGAAATTCTTTCGTAATGTTCAAAATGTTGAGAGAGAATCTCATATGTATGAGATGAATGGATAATACTGTAACACACCAGTTAAGGTCGTGGGTTGGGTCCCTAATTAAACATATGTGTAGCTTCAAGCATAAACTTAAGTCCCACTGATTTCCTTTGGAGACACAAATAAACCAGTGAAATTTGGAAAGCATTATGGCTTTGGCTAAATGTCATTAAGGATTGTCGTAGGGACTTGTTTATAGAGTACCTAATCCAGAAACACCATAAACGAGTTCTGAAACTAACTTTAAAATGTTAATGGATCCCTCATATTTCTCTTCTTTTTTAAAAAATGTAAAATGAACTGACACTCAAAGTCTTAACAACTGGTACTATATGTAACAGGGCACAGATTAAAATTTACTTCTAGTTTAACCACAGTTTGTGTAACTCCTGTGGAAATAAGTGTGGTGTGGTTATTTGGTATCCAGAGACTTACTATATGTCTTTATGTAGTTGAAGACAATGCAGAGAAAATACTAATATGGTTGCATTTTAATGGTATGCAGTCCAATTACTTCAGAGTCCATGGGGAGCACCTGTAACTGGCCTCTGGTCTGGAGCAGAATTTAGAGTGTATATCTCTGCAGCATCTATAATACTTGTCTAGACATATCTCTTAGGATGCAGAATTACAAATGACAGATTGTATATGAGACCTGACATTTATTTGATAGAATGTAGAGATATATTTAAAACATGATGATAACTGTATCTGATATGTGCTTCATCTAAGATCAGAATTAAATCTAAAACATTCACATGTGGCAGGGTTGAAACCTTTTTATGATTACATTATAGAATACAAGTATATGTGTGCATTTGCAAAAGTCCCAAATCTTGGTTTTCCAAACTTCTCTGAATTCAGCTCTAGTCCACTCCGGTAAGGAATTCTGAAGACTGAAAAAGAACTGAAGGAAAAGTAGAGTACAAATACTGAAGTAATATGAACTATTTGATCAAGCCAATTGAATAGTTTAAAAAACAAAAACAACACAAACAAACAAACAACAAAAAGCAGCCACACTAAGTCATTAAGTGAAGGTCAATTCCACAGCTCTATAAACAGGGCAAAAGCTTTGAGATCAAGCTTTGTGGACTGAAAACAAATGTTGATGACAAGTGGTAGATTCATGGGGTAATCCTGAAGATATAATCTTCCATAGATATTGTCGAATGGGTTCTTAAATCGTCCTTTGTGATCAGTGTATATATCAATTCTTTATAACCATTAAACTATATATTTTTATGACTATACAAACCCTTTCCCTTAGGCTCCCCCAACCCTGTCCATGGCCTAGGACAACATTCAAGCACCTGGGGCCTTCCATAGTAAAGGCCATAGGACACTGTTTCCAGCCCTACCAAAACCCTACCTCAAAATGTTTAGGCCTTAGTCCACATGGAGGCACCCCATTTCTTGCAGCTGGGCCTGTCCCAGCTGCCTCCATCCTGTCATAGTCCTGACTGAGGATGATAGGCCCAGTCTGCTGAGGCCTGCCACATGGAGCCTTTGCTGTCTCCTGGGCCCAGGGAGCCCCCATCAGTTCTGTATTTGTAAATAATTATAGCACATTTTTCTTTAATGAACAAAGTATAAAATCAAGAAGAAATTTTCTGATATTTCTTACAGCAGTGAATGTTTTGTATCTATGTGAAGGAACATCCACTTGAACTTTGATATGAAACATCTTTAACGGTCTTCCTTCTGCCTGATAATTTATGTCTTCAAAGTCTCATTTTTTTTTTCTAATAATGGTTATTTTTTAAGTGACAGGTATTTTTTGTTTTGTTTTGTTTGTTTGTTTGTTTATTCAAAATGTAAATCAAAGACTGACCATTAGAAAATATTGAAATAAAATTTCTTGGAGCTTCCTAAAGAGAACTTGTCATTTTAGAAATCCTCCCTGTTCAACAAATATCTTTCATCTTAATTCAGCCACAATTTAATCTACTTCAAATACAGACATTTCCTTCTTTGTGTTGGAGCTCTGAGTTGAATAACACAACTTTACAAGAACTTCGTGTTATGTTTAATGTTTTGAAGTGCTCTACATTGCCTTCTGAATCCTCACGAGACAATAGAAAGGTAATTAGCTGATATATATATATATATATATTTTTTTTTTTCAAAAGAAGACAGCTGAAAGCTGTTTTTCTAACATATGTATAACTATTCATAGTAACAATTTTGAAAAGAACATGAAAAACTTGAGAAAAATAGTAGAGTTCTATAAGGTAGATGAGAACCCAAAGACCACTAAAACCATTGTATGCATATATATAAAAAGAGAGTAAGTGCTGTCTTTGTGTTTGTTTATCTGTGTTTTCTATAGGTTATATTACAGATTTGGGAATTATTAACTAGCAGGATTTTTTTCTGCATTTGACTGTAATTAACCAAGCAGAGTTACTGATATAAATATGTGAATATCAACAAAAGAGAGGTCTAACTTTCATCCAGTTTAGTGATTGTCAGTAAGACAACAATTTTAAACATCTTTCAGAGAAAAAGAAATCTAATATCACTGTTTCTCTTTGAAAGTGATTACAGCTCCACCTACTCAATACTAATATTGAAAACTATCATAGATATTTTAGAATACTGTAGGATTTTCATTTCACTTTAGGCTAATACACAGGGCTTTTCAGAATAATTCTCATATTGGCAAATTAACTAAATACAATGGTTGCTGCATCCACCATATTTTTTACAGCAGCTATGTACAAAAGTATGGTACATGTAGTAAAATATCCATGTTATATTTGAAGTGTAAGGGAAATTCTAAGGAGGTGGAATGTAAGAAGCATTGAAAGTTGGCAAAGATGTCACACAGTTTAACACAAGCTGTTCCCCTCTAATATCATAGTGACAGTTTCATATAAATGACATTTCATGAGTAATAAAATGAAAAATACATCATTAAAATTAGAGACAGATTGCTAAATGGATTAGACTGAAAGTATCTTAGTTTTTTTTTCTTTCTTGCACATGCATTTTTCATCTTGCTGAAAAATTATCTGCCAATCGTGCTCAGATTGCCAGATCTTAAAATGAGTTTTAAAATTCATTCAGTTCTATTCAAACAGCTCTTTGAGGAGAGGAAATTCAGCACTGATTTATTTATTTATTTGTTAATTTATTTATTCAGTATTCTTGAACAGCCACCTCAAACTGTTTTCTGAAAACTCTTAAACATGAGATACGTGAGATGGGTCAGGCACATTTTGGGGCCTCGTACATGTAGAAAGTAATTACATAGCAATGAAAGGGTCTCTCTTTGTACAACTTTCACATATAAAATCTTCTATAAGGCTTAGGTAAAACCTCAAACACTATTGTTATAAACATACATATGGAGTTTTAGAAGGAACCTTTCAAACTACATGCACATAATTACTATACCAAAGACAAGCAACAACAACAACAAACCAAAGAAAACAGACACATCATAAAAGAAAATAAGAGACTGGCAAAGCATGTTTTCAAAATAAAACTGACTGCATAGCCCCGAGAAGGATTTCTAAAGAAGTTATATATAAAGACATGCACAGAAAGTTTTATAACAGAATGTCACAATTCTATAGTATAAAAATATAATTTGGGTAGGGATAATATAATTTAGTATAATATTTGTTATACAATAATGTAATAAATAATAATTTATTATCCTATTTAAATCCTCCAGGAGTGCTAATTTCAGGGAATATTTTCAAAAGTTTTTAACACTGTTGGATCCTGATGGAGTCAATACCGAAAGAGAAGCTAGTAAACTTCTATGTGACTTAATATCAGATCTCTTCCTTTCAATAAAATTTCTAGTTATGTGACTGGATTCAAAATCTGAGTGACTTGTCATAAATTTATTTAAATTTATATTGTGCTATATCTATAGCTCAAATAAAGAAAGTATTTTTCTGTTAATACTCTTCTGACATATAAGGAGAGGCTGAGGAAACTAGGGCTGTTCAGCTTCAGGAAGAAAAGGCTCAGAGGGGATCTTATCAGTGAGTGTGAATGGGAAGATGTAAAGAAGAGGGAGGCAGACTCTTTTCAGTGGCATACAGTGACAGGAAAAGAGGTAATGGGCACAAATTGAAATACATGAATTTACATTAAAGATAAGAGAAGTAAGTTTTTGTTGTGAGGGTAGTTGAACACTGGCACAAGTTGCCTAGAGAGATTATGGAATCTCTCTTCTTGGAAGGATAGCCATCCTTGGCAACTTGCTCTTGGTCACGGTGCTTTGAACAGGGGATGCTGTACAAAATGTTGTCCAGAGGTCCCTTCCAACATCAAACATTCTGTGATTATCTGAACCTGTGAGATCTGCTTCCTTAGGAAACCTATCTAAGCACATATATATAAAATCTTTTAAATATCTGTGCAGGGTGTTTTTTTGGGTGTTAATGGGAATTTTATCAAGCAACCTTCTTTGTGGCATTCCAGTGTACAGAAACAGGGACTCATTTTAGAATTACTGAGTGCAAGGGAAAGGAACCGAAAAAAAAAAAATTGGACTCATTCTCTGGAAAAACCTTACTTTAGACTGTTGAGTTTATATATTCTGAAGATAATGGCAACATGTAAGAGTAAACTTAACTTACTTTGAAAGTGTTTCTATCTTTGTTGAATTTGCAAGCTATTACAAAGGAAGGGAAGACTCCATCAAATTAGCCATAAGGAAATATGAACATCATGTACAAACAAAGGCTATTTAGTTGCTATGTAGACTTCACTTTTTGTTAATGGACTATAGAAATGAATAATTGTCAGACTTGGCCAAGGCATAATGTTTAAAATCATCTTCAGGAGTGCATGGTTTTTGGACATTGCATTGTCTTTATGTCAAGGCACAAGTGAGAGAAACTACACCGAATATTAGTAGGACCAGATCATGGCAGGTACCAAGTCCATCTGGTGAAGGACTAAGGGCTCTTGGCTTCAGACAAAGAAAAGAACTGCACTGGATGAAAACCTCATTCTGTAAAATAATCTTCTGATTAAGCATGTGCTATTTTCTCCTCTTCTAAAATGAGTGTGTGCACATTAACATCTGTAAATGTCAGACAAGTGATCTGCGGTATTGAGCAGTCTCGGTTTAAATCTGTCTAACGCATGCCTTGTCTAAGTCAAGATACAGATGCTTTCTGTAGCCCTATAAAAATGTGCATTTTAATGATGAATGGGAGAGTTTATAGTTCCAATTACTCGTTTCCTTTGAAGCAGGGAAACTGGCAACCCCTTATCTAGACTTTAACAGGTTGAGATAAACCTTGATAACTAAAAGTATCTGGATTGTCAGAGCTTTTAGCAACAGTAAACTACTTAAACTAAAAGCAGCTGTTAGCCAAAAAAGAACAATACCCATTCATTTGTAAGATGTTCTGTAGTAGCTAGGGTACTATTTAATGAGGTTTTTCTTCAGATGAGACCACTGTAAAAAATCTAAGTTATACATACGGACACTCACATACACAAACATGCTCAAACAGTGATATAGAGCTTAGTTTTTGAAGAAACCTTATTTGGCTAACACACAGTAGTCATTTGGAGGAAATGAACCATTGCATTCAGAAAACTATACTTTAGATCCAACAGCATAACAGTCAGATTACACTCATGGTTATGAAAATATTATTGTTGTCTCTACAGATCTATTATTCCCATGTGATGTCTGGAATAGTAAAAATATCCTCAGTGAGAAGTACTATTCTGTCTGCTTTTTTTTTTGTTCTCACATTATGTGGACAGTGCAGATTTCTATCATGGCTTTTGAATTATTACCAATGCATTTTATTGTGTTATATAAGACAATAATTCTGACCAATCTTTCTGACTCCCTGTGGGTTTTGTACTGTGTTTCTGCCAAGTTTCTATAAAGCTTTCTAGTGTAAATTTAAGTCCGTGATTTAGTTAATATGGCAAACAGGGAAAGATATTAAGTCAATTCATAGTATATCTTCACTGTTTTCACTTTGTTTATGAAACACTGTTCAGCAGTCTTAAGTTCTATGTGGACTTGTTTTGTTGAGGATGAAGCCTGCTGTGTTTCTATAATACCTCCACCCGGGTCTCTGAAAATGTTTATATTATGCACACATTTCTCTAGTTTCCCAAACCAGTCTCCTGGAAATATGAATTAGGTAATCTACAGGACCAAAGCTGTAGCTGACACACGGTGGCAACATTCCACCTGATACCAGTGGAGTAAAAATTTATACTGATTAAATCCTCCCTTCAGAATATTTTCAACCTTGAAGCCATGGTCTGCTGTACCTGTATCACTATGCAGACACTGACTGGGGACAGTTAGAGAGTGTATGAAATGTATCTGTCCTCTATCAAGGTTGGTTGCAATTACAGCAATGTAAAATTTTGGGGTTGCTCCAGAACACAGATTTCTAGAGTGGTTGCCCCTTTTGCTTGTATTTAAAAGACTGTCATCTATCTCATCAGAAGTACCTGGGATCAACTTGAGGTCAAGGCTGTGAAGCAAGGTAGTTCACAAATGCAGGATTAGGTTGTCCTGGAAAATCGAGCTGCTGATTTGAATGTGATAGCCTGTGGAGATCTAAATCCCAGATCCCATATCTGATATGAGATTTATGTTATTATTATTATTATTATTATTATCGTCCTTCATGGATAGCATTATGGTGTTTATGTGGGAGAGGGAATAAAGCAATAGAACAGCTTCTTCTGACTCTTCTGTCCTTCCTCATTAGATACCTCCTGTTGGTAAATACAACACATCTTGTTAGGCATGAATGATGAATACAGGTGCATTAATTCATACTCATGAACAAAATCTAGCTATCTGAGTTCTGCAATCTTTATAACTCAAAATATTTATTGCATCTTGTGCCACAGTGGCAATAACATAAGACAACCTCATACATCAAGATAGCCGTGGGAGTGAAACCTAATTTTAAAAATATGAGTAAAAAGTGTAAGTGGTAGAAAAAAAGAGACAAGACAAACTTGTGTCTTTTAAGCATTATAAATAAATAAATAAATATATCCAATGTTTTTATTGCTATAATGCCAGAGATTCTGATCCTGCCAAAGCCAATCAAATTTGTAGAGAATATAATCTTGGTCTAGAGCCAGGAAATAGGTGTAAACATCAGACCTCATTAGATTTTCCTGAAATGTATTGAAATTGAGGTTTATTTTATGCCATGTGTGATTAGACATTTATTAGACAATTATTCCAATTTATTTCACATCAAGACTCTTGCATTGTATCCTTCAAATCTCCTATGCCCCAAGGCAGATAAAAAAAAAAATTGACATGTCTTATCCATATAAAGGACAATCAGCATTTGTATCTGTCCTGCAATAACAGCCAACTCCTGATGTTTCAAATGATGACAGAATGTTTAGCAGAACACAGAATATTTGTAGATGACATCAGGACATGAGAAAGGGAGAATCTGCCTTTCCTAAAGGGTCATTTAAAATGGTAATCATTCATTCATTTCTAAACTACTTTATCGACTGAGTCCATCTTGACGTGTGTTTTAAATATACCCCTATGAAAAATGATTCTGTAAAACTAAACTAAATTGAATGGTTTGTGCATATTTTTTTTTTGTTTGTTTTAAATTAGAAAGCCTTTTTTGTTTGCCATCCTTGCATGCATGGGATACAATTCTAGGATTTTTGATAAGCTTACACTGACTGGGCTTGTCTATTTAAATAGACAAATGGTCATGCTTTACAGAGCATGGAGCTACATCTACAGACAATATCAGAACTCTAAAGCCAGTGCATCAAAAAGAGTAATAACGATATTGTTTTCCTAATGAAATCCTAATGAAGTCATGTATGTTGAGAAGGGGGGTGTCATTTCTTATTTATGCTGTTTTCTACTGCAAATTCTTGTGTCTGTTGTTCATCTGGCTGTCTTTATTGAATTCTAGATCAAAATCTGCTTCTTTCCAGGTTTTAGCTATTGTGGTCTGTCTGCACAAACCTTGAAGGTAATTTGTGCCTAAGTGTCATAACACTTTTTTTTTTTTTTTTTTTTTTTTTTTTTTTTCCCTTCTGCTACTTAAAACAATTAACACTGGATTACTGGGGAAATATTCTATACGATGGGACTACCAGATGGTGTAACAGCCCATGTTGTTCTGATATTTGAAATCACATTCAGCATAGGTGGTTTCTTAAAAAAATGACCACAATTCTGCATTATCTGGATTATAGTTTTATTGTCATAATCCATACACTTTATTCCCTCTGGAAATCCATGGAGCACTAAAGTACTGCATCTGCAATGTAATGCAAGGTAATATATATATATATATGTAGATCATATATACATATATATATATATATATGTAGATCATATATATGTAGATCATATATATATATATATTTCCCTGGAAATACCAACATGGAATATACATGATCCTTCATCTCTCAATTCATAATAAGAACATACCCTATATTCTTCCTAGAGTCTGTGCTATTAACTACTTTTTAGCTTATATAGTGCCAAAGCTAGTTGTAAAATAAATATACTATATGTCTTGTTGTCACCTTTCTTAGAGGATTTTTGGTTATGTGCTCATCTTTACATAATCAGTATATCAAGATTATGCATAAAATAATGTATAGTAATTTCAAACTGGAAAGAATTAAGTATAACGTAAGTAATATTTGACCAGATTTATATGTGATTATTTCGTATGATCATTATGACAATGTGATAATAATGGTCTTAGAAGTCCTACTGAGGCTTTAAAGGTTACATAAATGGAAGTCTACTTTCTGAGATTAATCTATGCAAGAAGTGAAATGTTGAATTCACATCCTAGCATTTAAAATCTTAAACACAGAGCTTTTAAACTCATAAACAAAGTCAGGTTCTGTTTCATGTTCTATTGTTAATATAACTGTTCTTTTGAATTGTCCTATCAAAGTACTGTAACATAATGTTCATTGTGTTTTGGGAGATATGTCTTCTCAAATACAATTTCAATCAGAAGGGGCAGAAGATGAAATCCCAAGGGTATTTCTGCATTGCTGTGATTCTGAGAACACAACTCCAGTGAAATTTAGACACCAGGAACAAAATTCAATAGTTCAGGGGAATATTTTCTAACGCAGAAGTTAATACAGTGGACATAAATATAGCTAACGGTTTCATGTTTGGTATCATCATATAAAAATGTTTAAAAGCAAGGCTAGGCAAAAAGAAAACATACTTCAAGTAGAAAAAAAAACAATATACATTACCCATGATGTTGATTTGTAGTGCAGACTATACTCATCAGCTAGAGCATACTGTCACCAGTAGAATAGGACACTTGTGAATATACTGATAGGTACTGTGTGACATTTGTGCTCTCACAGAATATTGTTTCCCCTGTTGCACTAACTGTTCCACCAGCATGACAAAGGAAGAGCTCATTTTGACTTATCCCTGGGTCCTGCCATTTCTTTATCTTCGTCTTGGAATTTTTAATAAGGAGGCACACCTGTCTTCAGAGCACCTCTTGCTCACAGAAAGTTTACGACCAATATATCTCACAGACTCTTCGCATCCCCTGCTCCAAACTTTTTGCTACCCAGGCAACACTTTATCAAAAAAAAGCATGAAGCAGAGAGAAGAATTTGGAGTAAGAGATAGGAAGAAGAAAGAATATTTACCAATAATCCCAGATTTCATAAGCATGGGATCTGCAATTGTTTTCAGAAGCAGACTAATCTGCAAAGAATGGAGCATCATTAGAATTGGAAATCTTCAGAGGGAATAAGGGGAATATATGGACAAATAGGCCCTATTCTGATGATTCATAATGTTTTTAATCTATAAAATAACTCGAGGACAATAATACCAGTGCTTTTTGATTACAGTCCTGTTAGTAATATCAAACAATAAGCCAAAAGGATAGTTCATTATATGCTTTCCAAGCACTTTGCCTTTGATTAAATGTAGCTAGAAAAATGGATGACTCAACTTTTATTCAGAAATTAGAAAAAAAGTCATGCAAACCCAGACTGAACAAGTGTCATAACTCCAGTTTATCACTTGTATAAATAAATTCTTACTGCTTTGTCTCAGCGTTCCTCCATGAGTATCAGAGGATCACATGAACTGTGTTAAGTGAAGTTCCCCAGTGACTCCATCAGAAAAGTGAATGATTCATGAAGCCATTTGTCATTAGCTCTGGATACCAAAGACACAAGGGCTTATTCAAAAAGGACAATCAGGACAAAAGTCCTAATTTTAAGGTCCATATTTTAATTCAATTTTTTTTAAAGAATCTCTTAAAATATGGACTGAAAAAAATAAAAGCAAAGAAACCTTTGTATTGTTTAGTCCCTCCTTTTACTTCTTTTATTGACAATGTAAGTCTTCTTACAGAGCTGATGCAAAGTGAGATAATATTTCTCTCAATGCCAAGTGAGGCAGAGAGAAAATCTACCCCAAAACATGTACTCATAGTTGTGTCTATGGTTTGCTACCACTGCTAATGTAACATTGTCAATTCTATTACAGTAGCTTTTTCTTGTCATGAAAATTCTTATTAGGCTTACTTTATATTTTAAACATATTTTCACACTTGTTTCCACAGCCTTTAGGGCAAAATACCCTCATCCTCTTCATGCCTTAGTCTGATTTCATTTTGTAAAATTTAGACCAGCTTCAGTAAAAATTGAAAATAAAATAAAATAAAATAAAATAAATTGTGCTTTCTGTCTCCCTATTTATGCTCTCTCACAAAAGGGTTTACTACATAGCACACTGAATACTTCTTAGTCATACTGTAATGTGAAGGGCGTGAGTTTAAGTTGCATTTTGTTACGCTGGAGTAAAAATCTGAATGCTCCATCATCCGAGGAATCAAGTAGAAAAAAGGCTGGTCTAGAGGAAGGGCTGCATTACAGACATCCTCCTGTAATTCTGACTTGCATGTAATCTGAACTCACTTGTTAGCAGACATCAGAGGGTCAACAACTCCTGTTTGTAAGTCTGACAGGAATAAAGTATGAGACAGCTGCTAAGCAAATTTACAGTATTTTTACTCAAAATGAGCATGCCTTAGAGCAGAATTCTAAAGACTTCACAAGAAAAAATCAGGAACAGAAAGGTCTTAAGTGGTTGTGTGAGAATTTTGGAAAGTGAGCAGTTTAGACAAGACCCTTGTATTTAAATTGGTTAAAGCTAAGTGAGATGAACTCAAACCACTAACAGTTTTTAGTAGGAGTTGAACCTACAAGTTAGTGCGTTTTGTGAGAAAGGCCAAAGTGCCTGTCATGATTAAAAAGTTATTTGAGACCTTCTAGGGGCTAGATCACTGGAGACTTATTCAAAGAGTTGAGTCCTCACATTCTCATCTAGCTAATGTCAAAGGCACTTCAGAGAAAGGTCAAAAACTTGACCAACTCTTTTCAGCTTATCTGTTCCACACCATTTTCATATTATCACAGTAGTACAAGAAGATGATTCCTCATTACTTAAATTGGTTGTCTGAGATTAAAGCTTAGTTGTGGAATGGAGGTCCATCATCAGCTAATTTTTTTGTTTGCATGGCAGGCTATTATTTGCTGTGGTAAAACCTTAAGCCCATAGCATTACTGTCTGGTATTCGTAATTCTAGCCACACAGTCCTCTTTCTTGAAAATTCATCTGCTCATTATTTGTTGAAGCCAACTTCATTTTTCTGCAAGATGCAACAATAAGTAAACAACATATGTTATTGCTTCAATGAATTAACATAAGTGATTTTTTTTATACTAAAAATCCTGTCCATTGAGAGTGTGCAATATACTTTCTGCTTTTGTTAATTTCTTCTGCTTCTACTAAATGCTTTCATTCAGAAGCTGAGAAGTACTTAGATGTTAATTACACACGTTTTGAGTCATGAATTTGTCCTTTCAAATATATCCTATATACACTCAGACAAACTCTGTTTTTCATAATCTATCAGTCACTGTAGAAACAGTAAAAATACAAACATTTGTTTTGATCTTTAGGAAACTATTGTGTATGGTTGGGTAAACTGAAGTTCCTATGTTCTGCACTGGAGTTTGATTTCATCCCTGGTTGAGTGACACTATGTTTACTGTACATAACTTATATGTGCTCCTACTAGCAGCCAGCAACTTGAGCCTGCTCTTGCTGTTTTCAGTAAGACATTATTTTCAGTGGAGCAGAATTGTTACAAAAATATCATCACATTTACCTTCCTAGGATTCTAGATATATCATAAATGTGATAGTAGAGCCATAAACTCTTGCATTGTGCCCAAACCTGTGTTGAATATCTTAATACTAACACCAGTAAATAATATTTAACTAAAATATATAAGTGGAATAATCCAATTGATTTTTTTTTGATCTACCTTTTCAGTAAGCAAAAATAGAGGTACAACTTTATTGTGTACTCAGTCTTTTCCATTAATCTTACCCACCTACACAGTTTGCAGGAAAGATTCTGATTCACATATTTACTAATATTGTCCAAAACTTACTTTGTTCAAATTGTTCTTTGGCTTAGAAGAACATTTTTGTCAATATAGTGTTTATGCATGTGTACCTCCAAATATCAATTCACAGAAATATTTATGTACAAAATTATTATTAAATACCAGTAAACATCATTTATACGGTAAACAGTGAGCCATATAGGAGATAGAGCCATGTGAGACTTGACCAATTGGTGTGAGTAATCTATAATGAGTCACATGAACAGTTTCAGAACAAGAAGATGACAAAAAATCAGTGTCTGAAAATCACATAATCAGAAGTAGAAATTAACTAAATATTGAAGAATCATAAAGGATCTCAGTTAGTAAAATTAACTTGTACTCTGGCATTTCACAAACACTTTGCTAAAATCTTTAATTTATCTGAATGTCAAACTTATTTTCTCAATATTTACTGTTGTGCTTGTTACTGATAAAATATTCTCTTGGCTTTATAAAGAGAATTGTCTTCTGCTAGCACTAGAAATCTTTCTACATCAAGACATATCTTTAGATATCTACATTGTATTTTTGATATATACATATCCCTAGATATATACATATCCCTATAGATATCTATATGTAGATATAGGTATCTACATACCTTATAGATACAGGACATTCTCTATATGCATGAATTCAAACCTGTGTAATACAGCAGATGGTTTATGATGTTTAGTTTTTTTTTTTTTTTTTAACTACGTGAATAAGATAAGTGCACAAAAATAAATTCAGAAGGTTATGTTTAGTATTTGCTCTTCAAAGTACTGAGACATATCTATATATTCAGTACTCCTGAACTATGACAACAGATTGTGAAAATGATTAGGATAGAAAAAACTATACCGTCCCTTTATTTAACTCATGTTCTTCAATAGACACTGAGACACATTTTACATAGGATCAGTACAGTAAAGATATATATATAAATATATGTATAAATTATTATTCGAGAGGATGGAGCCAGTCTCTTTTCAGTTGTGCCCAGTGATAGGACAAGAAGCAATGGGCACAAACTGAAGCACAGGAAGTTCTGGCTGAATATGAGAAGGCACATCTTTACTGTGAGGGTGACAGAGCACTGGAACAGGTTGTCCAGAGAAGTTGTGCAGTCTCCTCTGGAGATATTCAAAACCTGTCTGGATTGCATCCTGTGCAATGTGCTTTAGGTGATCCTGCTTGGCAAGGGGGGTTGGACTAGATGATCTTCAGAGGTCCCTGCCATCGTCAACTATTCTGTGATCATAGGAAAGTTCCACTGAGCTGCAGAAGTAAATAAGAAAATTGATTTACAAGTACCACAGACATTTTATTTTTTTTTTTCCTCCAAATATTCTATGATTCTTTATTGATATTCACTGTTAGGAATATTTTAAAATGTTTATTTCTGATTTGGTTTAGGATAAAAATATCTATGTAATCACCAAAACCATATTTTCAGTCTATAAATTAATAACAAATACTTAATTCTAATGGTGCTAGCCCATCAAAAATAAGAGAATAAGAATATTATATGTCCAATTTAATCATTAATTCCATATTTTCACAAGATATTTGCACATGATGTGTACATTAAGTATTATTCATTTACATTCATTACACAACCTGCAGGTAGATACTGTGCTTTTAAACTATGCATACCCTATTGTATAGAATATTATTGACTGATAATATATTGTATTATCGTGTAGTCTGCGTTTTGTTGTCTCCATACACTAAATTGTTTCTAAGCTTTCTTGACTTCTTGTTCATGAAGACCTGTCTAAAATCAGGCATCTGTTTTTGATTAGAATCAGTTGTGATTTACACATATCAACTTCTAATCTTGCTTTAGACACTAGGCCTTCGTGTGGTCACTAGTCCCTACTGGCTGAATGATTTCTAATTTGATTATCCTGCATTAGTCACCATCTACCAGATGTAGACATGAAAAATTTCCCAGTAGGTTTATAAAGTCATTTACGACAGGAAACAATTTTTCAGTGCATTCATCACTCCTGTCTCTCTCACGCCATTTCTTTCAACAGAGTTTTTGAAATGCAATACCAAAAAAGGAGAAATCATACAGATCCATCTAACTATAATTGTGATGTCTGCAAGTTCTTGATATAGCCAAAACTCAGCTGGGCTGTTCATAGAAAAGTTACTCTTCTATTTTCTAAATAACTGATACTAACTTCTGTACATTTTATTTTTTAAATATATATATATATATATTTCAGTGATTGATATATTTTTGAATACATTAAATTTCAGTGGTGTTGTAGTATAATTCTGGTAGGCAGCTAAGCACCACACAGCTGCTTTCCTACTCCATCTGCATTGGAATGCAGACAAAAATAGGAAGGGTAAAACCAAGAAAACTCGTAGGTTGAGATAAAGACAGTTTAATAGGTAATGCAAAAGTTGCATGTGTAAGCCAATAAATAAATAAATAAAGGAATTAATTCAATTACTTCTCATTGGCAGGCAAAAGTTTAGCTATTTCCAGGAAAAGAAGGGCACCAGCACACCATCCCCAGAAAGATGTGCTTTTTTTTTTTTTTTTTTTTTTTTTTTTGAACATGAGGCTATTTGGTATGAAGCACCACTTTGGTCGGTTGGGGTCAGCTGTCCTGACTGTGCCTCCTTCCAACTTTGTGCAACCTACTTGCTGACAAGAGTGAGAAATAGAAATGGCCATGGCAGTGTGCAAGCACTGCTTAGCAATAGGTAAATATCAGTGTGTTCTCAGAATCACAGAATCACAGACTGGTGAAGGTTGGAAGGGATCTTTGGAGGCCAACTGGTCCAACCCCCTGCTCAGGCAGGGTCACTCAGAGCAGATTGTCCATCCAGGACTGTGTGGAGATGGCTTTTGAAGATCTCCAAATAGTTAGGAACCACTACCTCTATGGGTAACCTCTGGGCTATCCATTGCTTATTCTCTCACACAATAGAGAAGTGTTTCCTGATTTTTGAATGGAACATACTGTGTTCCAGTTTGTATCCATTGCTTATTGTCCTGTGGATGCACCAGTGGATGGACCCTATTTCTGTCTTCTTTGCACTCTCACTTTCTGGTATTTATAGTAATTGATTAGAAAATCTTGAGACTTTTCCCTACGCTGAAAAGTCCCAGCTCTCCCAGCCTTTTCACATAGGAGAGATGCTCCAGTCACTTCATCATTCTCAACACTGTAAAACATGGAACCATAGGAAAAAAAAAAATAACACTATCCCAGTCAAAAGCCATACAAGTGATTATTCACATACTTGTGAATTATTTATTCTCAGTGGTATGTGATTAGCTGCCAGTCATACTATGCTGGCCACATTATATTAACATTATATTAGTTTCTAAACACCTTTTATTTTTATTTGACTATGGAACTAAAAATAATAATATTTAAAAAAAAGGGGGGGGGGGGGGGTGTAACAGAAATCAGATTTTAATAAATCAGTAAGTGTCCTAAGAAAAATAACAGCATGAAAAGGAACTCCTTTATGAGAACAGCAGATATAGTTTGAAAAACTAGACCAGGCTTCTGAAGGACAAACCTTTCTTGAGGTCTGACATGTATCAATCCTAAAAACCAGAAAGAGATGACTATATCTTTTACTAAATATGTTATTAATTAGACCTCTGGGGAGGAAAGATAGTAACTGTGAAACAAAGAGGAAGGAAGAGACGTTTGCATGTGAAGAAGTACTAGTCTAGCTATATAATGTGGGATAGAAAAAAGAGAAGCAGGTGATATTGTTTGTAGAACGTGGAAAAGGAAGAAAAATAACATCATGATATTAATATGAAATATTGATTTTCCAAACTTAAGAGATAAAAAAATGCAAACCAAATATAAAATATGGCAAATAGGGGAAATCCTGGGATACAATGAATGTTGAGATATGAGTAAAAATGTCTTTATATTCAGTTTTCCACAGGTTTTAGTCATAATATCTTTTAGAGCATTTTGAAGCAGATTCTCAGACATGCAGACTACAAGCAGAAAAAGAAAAAATGCGGGCCAGAATCAGATTGTAAGAATATAAGATCATGGGCCTTTTAGCTTTGGAGTCCATTTAAATTTTTCACTGAGGGAGCAATAATGTTTAAGGAGAAACTGGGCAAAGGAGCCATCACATGATCTATTTCTACATGGTTCATTAAAATCTGCAATTTACTTTGGAGCTGATCTCTATATGAGAATAAGTAAAGTATTGTATTAATTTGTGGTTCATTATTGCTCATAACTTTAGTATATTTTGACTTCCAATTTTATATGTAAATCTACTCCTCTATCTTGATGGCCTTCTATGAGTACTTTGGGTTTAAAGCAAGGTGAAACAAATATTCTCCTTTTTCATCCTCACAAGTGAAAATTTCATGTAAAAATATAGTCAACAGCATTACTCATTTTACCTTGTCTGATTTTTATTTAAACTTCATTTCACCAGAAAATTATTTTAGTTTTGTTGTTGTTGTTGTTTGTTTTGTTTTAATATTTATTTATTTATTTACTTTATTTTGTTTTATGGGAGCTTTACATATGAATCCCTCCAGCAATTCCTTCCTATTTCTTTGTAATGAAGTGTGAGGACAGTGATTGTTCCATTCACAGAAGAATTTAGAAGCTGTTTAAGTACTTCATCTGAGAAAAGAACGTTTGGTGAGCTACCTTAGTAGCTCTTAGGGCTATATAATTGACACATGTCTGGGTCTTAGATTGAAAGACATTTTAGAAAAATATTAATATTGACTTTTCATCAAAGAAGAACAAGATGTACCTTACAGAGAGGACATTTAAATATCAGGCCTAAAATTCTGTCAGACATTCAAGACTTCTTTTTCTCACTTCAGTAAATTCAGTTCACCTGTTTTTCCTGGAATATTTTATTCCCCCATGTGTAGCTAAGGAATAACACCAAAGCAGGCTGACCTGAAAATGTGTAGATTTTGTTGAATGTCTGAATGAAGACAATATTATTTTTTATGAAATTGAGAATAGAGTATGATTAAGGGGGAGCAAAATAAAGACAGGAAGTAGAAGCAGTAATATGATTCCTGTTCTGAGTTTTCTTCCTGGTAGACATTGTCCAAAGATAATTTGTTAATATATACACTTTTACATATAGGTTTTTACTGAAATAATGGAGTAGTAAGGAAAAAAAATCCTTCAAAAATTTCTAAGTACTTTGACATTATTATTATTATTTATTTATTTATTTATTTATTTATTTATTTATTTTGTGGGGCTGGAGACAGTCTGAATGGACTAACCTAAATGCTGTACATGTAGCTTATTTTTCTGCTCTGCCTAATTAAGGGATGGAGAATGCTAATCACTTGTAACAAAGAGGATTTTTTTTCCTTACTCACTTCCATTATTTTCTTTATTCCCATAAGATATTTTTATTATTCCTAACTGGTTAAATAGAAGTGTCTGAAAAATCTGTTTAGCTATAGCAAAGGAAATCTGTAATAATTTGCTGGACCTTGTTGCAAGCTTCAGTTCTTCATGGCTGTTATATCCAGTGACAGGAGAATACCCTGAGCAGTTTGAAATGCAGTATTCTTGGCCTTGAATTCCGTGGCTTATTTTGATATAAGGTAATAAAGCATTGCCTAAGGCCAGGAAAAGTGTACATCTTTTTCTTTCAGGGGTACACTGGTAATAGCATGAGCTGGGTTGCTCTTGGAAGGCTTTTCTGTTTATTCTCGAACTCAGCACCAGCTCATATTTCTGTTTGTTTCTCTATGGGCCACTTTGAGTAAAGCAGATAAGTATTTACTCCGTGATCTACAGCTAAGGCATATTTCCTTAGCTGGGAGCTGGCTGATGCTGAGCTGAAATCTGACATGTGGTTTATTTTAATGGGAAATTTCTTTTGTTTCATCATGATATTTGCCATCTCAAAGTAACTGCAAGTTGTGCTCATACATACTCTCTCTTGTGTGGGATTTCCCCTGTGATAGGAAAAAAATATCAGTAGGTCATGAAATTTGAGTACTGAAAGGGAACACCTTTTCTCAATCTTCAACTATTTGAAACTTAAAGTAATAACATCCCAGCAAGAAGACAGGCAGGCTATTATCAAAGTATGATTTTTATTTTTATTTTTTTTATTTTTTTCACTTCAACATAGTAGAAGTGGAACGTCACAGAGGCTGCTGTGAGACAGCTAGAAAAAAAGCATATCTCCGACTCTCTCCAAAATGAAATGTATGCCAACATTTTCAAACATAGGTCATTTTCATCTGTCTTGAAGCACCTAAGTAATCTTACCTGCTTTTCAGGTTTAAGTTTTCATCTAGAGAATGTCAATAAAAGGATCGTTGTTCATTGCCTATGAAAATCAGGACATTTTTCTGTAGGTTAACATTTTACCACCAAACTTTGAAACTATAGCCATACATGAAGATGTTGAAGGTACTACCCAGTTTATGCATGACAGATTTTGAGAACTGGCTTCAGGAACCTAAAAAAAAAAAAAAAAAAAAAAAAAAAAAACATTTATAGGTCCTGGAACTTTGACATATGCAAATTGGTCAATGGATTTGAGTCTATAATAGTGACTTAATTGCTTGCTGATTTTTTTCAGATGAGGTTGGACTTGGAAGCACATTCTACAAAAGCTCTTACATTTTTAACAGCAATACCAATAAATGAATATTGGTTTCTTAGTGGAAAAAAAATGTAATTTTCTAAAACATTGATCAGTCTTTGACCAGTTCCCTGACAATTAGGATTCTGAATAAAAAAAAGTACCCCTGAAAATTCTAGCAATTAACTACAAGGTATTATGGTGCAGAAGAAATTTCTATTTGACTGACCCCCTTCATCTGTATCTGGAGAAAAGCATATGCCTTCCTGAACTCTTGTACAAGAGAGGAGGACAGTTATGTGCCTGGACCAAACAGGGAAAGATGAGGCCTAATACCTAATAGAGTGAAATCAACGTACAAAAGATGATGACCTACACTCTACAAAATATGTAGTAACATGTAGCATAATGATGCATGTTATTGCATCTTAGCTTGTTTTCCAGGATGGCCAAGTAAAGTGCATTTGTTATTCTTTGCAAGCATTTACCTTCTGTATCTAAAGCAACAGTGCTGAACAGGACATTGTATTTATCTCCTCTACTCTGTAAATGAACCTGATAGCTTTGGGTTAATCACAGAATCACAGAATATCTGAGTTTGGAAGGGACCTCTAATAATCATCTAGTCCAACTCCCTTATCCTTATGTGTTTCATAGTGCTTCTTCTGAGCTGGGTATACTGACTAGTTTTTGTATCTATATACAAATACTATACAATATCTGGAATAATGTACTGTGCATATGATGAAAACAAACAAAAACAAACAAACAAACAAAAAACTATGCTGCTGCTTCTTAGCTTGGTTGGGTCTTCTCTACCAGTTATGAAAAAATCTTCATTGTACTTTTAGTTAAATTCCTTATAAATTACAACTATTTTTCCCTTCAGTAGCATTTTTCTGCCATTCAAAGACAAGTAAGCAGGATAATGAATTAATACATTTTCAATGTTTTATTCATATTATTCAAATACAGGAGGCTCAAAAAGTAGGTCAAAAGTAAAAAAATTTCACATGTGGAAATGTATTATACATATAAAAATGCTAGATCTTTATGGTCGTGGGCAGTTCTAGTCTTAACAACCATCAGCAATTATTTCATCTTCTTTTATAACTTAGTGTTAATAGTTTCCCTACCTGTTTCTAAGTATCTTCTCTTTCTTCTCACCACCTTTTTTTTTTTTTAATTTTATTGTTATTATTATTTTTTTTTAACAAGGGCAAAGGAATCTAAAACTACCTTACCATCCAGATCTGCCCTACCCAACTGTTATCATGGAACTGAGATGCTTATTTTAAAACCTTTGTGGCTAAGGGAAAGAGAAAAAATTCTATAGGGAAAAAATGTGGTCCTGGTTGGACTTATTTGACCTAAAATTGTTGTTACTTTCTCTTCATGGGCATAATCCATGGGATCAATACAAATGAGGATATGCATATGAAATGTATAAACTCAAATAATAAATTAAGCTGGATGAAGATTGTCACTGTTTGTCAGGAATTGTGCTCAGTGTAATGGGAACTCCAAATAAACGGAAAAAAAAAGTGAGGAATATATGAACATCTGTTTTTATTCAGATTGAAAACTCATTTGTGCCAATATCACATTCTTGATAGCGGTCAGCAAATGCTTCAGTAACTGCACAGCCATGAAGCTTCCAGTCAACACTGGTTGGGGATTTCTCAAACTGAAGATTGCACCACATCATCAGGTTAATTAGATTCTGATGGATCTTCCATTCCTTAATTTGTTTAATGTGTTTTTGAAGCCATTTACACTTTTGGCAATGAAAGCAATCTGTGGCAGTGAATTCCACAATATGATGAGGTGTTGTGTGAAAAAGTACTCCTTTTATTTCCTTTAGACCTACCGCCTGATAATTCTACTTGGTGTTTTCTCATTCTCATGCTATAAGATATAGTGAATGATTATTCCCCTGTCACTTTCTCTATCCCATTCATGATTTTCCAACCTATCAGATCACCCTCAGTTGTCTCAGTTGTCTCTCTCTCTCTTTTTTTAAAAGAAATATATATATATATATATATCTGAGAGGAGTTCTAGTCTATTTAAAATATTTTCATATGGGAAGCATTCCTTACCTCTCATTATCCTTGTCACAGCTCTCTATACTTTTACAGCTTTTACTATATCTTTTTGGAGAGGAGGGTGAGGAGTACTTTACATGGGATGGAAGGCCTGTGGCTTTCTACAGTGGTCACAAGGCTCCTTATTCTGTATTTTAACATTCTATTTTCCTCTGATTGTGGGTGATCACTGATCTGATGTTTGCAGAGAAGTAACAATGATCCAAACATCCATTCCACAGTGAGAGCATTGTAGAGTCTATCATGATGTATAAGTAGCTAAACTTTCTTTCAAGTATTTTGTATTTATCAACACTTAATTTTCATTTGACCACTTACTATCCAGTCATCCAGCATCATAAAATCAATCTTCAACTATTTGCAGTCAGTTTCTGGCATGACAGCTTTGAATACATGTATATCAAAAAATAAAAATAAAAAATAAAAATTGTGCTTTTCTTCACCTAAAGCCATTTATGTTTAGCCATATGCATTGAAGTGTAGATCCTCATGGTCTTCCAACAGCAACGTTTCTAAACTAATTATTTGTTCCCATTATTTTTTTCCCAGATTTTAACCAAGCATTAATCTGTGAGGGGACTTTTCCTTTTAGGCTAAGAAGTTTGGTGAAAAACTTTTGAAAGGTCTTTGACAATCTAAGAAAGAGTGTATCAATTAGCTCATCTGTAATCCTTGATTCTCTTAATCTTCAGTGGAGCATGACTCCCCCCACTCCCCCCCCCCCAAAAAAAAAAATAAATCATGTTCAGTATTCCCTATTACATCATGTTTATTCATGTGTTTAGTTATTCAGTCCAGCTGCTTGTTCAGGACAAAAGAGGCTTACTGGTGTGGTTAATGTCTGTGGCTCTTTTAACATCTCTTTGGATAGAAGGTACATGCTTACTGTGGGTCTTATACAGTTGTAAAACAATTTTCTTGCCACCTGTAAGCAGTTGTTTGAAGAGTGTGTGGGAGGCAGATATCTGCTTATAGCATATTTAAAGACTGACGTGCGGAAAATGGACTCCACAATCAGTAAGATTGTAAAGGAGGTATGTTTATTCAGCGCTGGGTGGCACGAGGTGGGTAGCCCCACCAAAATCGTGCGCATCTGACGCGGCAACTTGCCGTGGTTATATGCAGCAAAGAGTTACATATGCATGAAGTTTCACAATATGCCTATACATATTCATAACCTGTCCCCGCTTCATATTAAAATTAGTTCCAAGGAGTCATTGCCATAAACTCCTCCCATCTGTGCTTGCTCAGTGTATTCTGGTGATGGTCTTCGGGGGTCGTGGGGATGAAGACTGATGACTCTTCCTCATCACCGCTAGTTGACCTCTTGTCTCTGCGCAGACTGAGTTGCTTCTTGGATCTTGTCCATCCGCAGGACCAGTTTCTATCAGTTTCTTAAGGTAGGCTCACACTCTTATTAGGAGACTGACCTTGGTAAGGGGCCTAAGGCTTCTTGCTTTAGTTAATTTGCACAATGCACCATAGTTAGCAAAGACACTAAGTAGCATCCTAGTTTCATGCCATCAGCACTCTATCTCTACTTGATAAGATTTCCCTAACTCTCTCTCTCAGTCCCCCCTTTTCTAAAAAGTTAGTAAATTATTGTATTCTCCTAACTCCCTCTGTCAAAGACAAGAAAGATTTTGTATTACAGAAGCTCAAATATTTTACCATATCTGAGACTAGGATTCACAGCTTTGAAAACTATTATAAATTATCCCTGTTGAAAAAAATTAAAACAAACAAACAAACACCATGCTAATATAAAGAGTCATTAACAAAGAATGCAACAGTAGAAGCATTGTTTCGGGTCATATGATATGTTCATTGATCTTACTGCTGAAAGGATCAATTTATTATCTTACTTCTTTAAGGCAAATGTTTAATAATTTGAATGTGTGATTGCCCACCTGGAGATCACTACAGAAAAGATGGCAAAAATAATCTTTTGCAAAAATTTAGTTCTTTCTCCAAAGCTTTCTATGCATGATATACAAGGAGGCATCATGTAAAACTGCTGAGGGTTAACCCCAGTAGGTAGCGAAGCACCACACAGCTGCTTTCCTACTCCATCTGCATTGGAATGCAGACAAAAATTGCAAGGGTAAAACCAAGAAAACTCGTAGGTTGAGATAAAGACAGTTTAATAGGTAATGCAAAAGTTGCATGTGTAAGCCAAAAAATAAATAAGTAAATAAATAAAGGAATTAATTCATTATTAATTCATTCTCATTGGCGGGCAAAGGTTTAGCTATTTCCAGGAAAACAGGGCTCCATTACACACAACAGTTACTTGGGAAGACAAATGCCATAACTCCAAACAACTCCCCTTTTTTTCTTCTTTCCCCTAGCTTTTATTTATTTATTTATTTATTTATTTTTGCTGAGCATGGTGATATATGGTATGGAGAACCACTTTAGTCAACTGGGGTCAGCTGCCCTGGCTGTACGTCCTTCCCAATTTATGCATGCCAAACCTCGGTGACAAGACAGAGTGAGAAATAGAAAAGGCCAAGGCAGTGTGTATGCACTGTTCAGAAATAGTTAAACATCAGTGTGTTCACCCTTCTGGTCACAAATCCAAAACATAGCAGCATAGAAGCTACTGTGAAGGAAATTAACTCTATTCCAGCCAAAATCAATACAAAAGCACAGAAACAGTAATGGGAATAGAGGGTCTTCTCAGGTGCACAGTTTGTTCACAGACTGTGAGAACTAAGTTTCTTTTCTCTAGCTCCAGACAGAAGCTGTTTCGGGAAGCGCAGCCCGAATGAGCAGGCAACATCTTATGATTTTGGCATTTGGGACCCTCTTCTTGAAAGAGGAATTTGTGTAGTAGAGTTCACTTTTGAAGAACTTTGAATCCAGGTTTCTTGCATATAAGTATATGATCTGGCACATGGTAAACATCACGAGAAGAACATAGCTGCTGCTTCTCTGGCAGCTGTCCTTCTGAAAGAATGCCCGTGGCATTTGTGTTTTCAGGAGAAATCAGCACTTCTAAATAGAATTAAATGTTTCCTGAACCCATAATTGGGGCTTTCATGACAAGTTATGCAGAATATTTGACATAAGGTCTTTTATTTAAATTGGCAGTTAAAGATGTCATTCAAAACCATGTAATGAATATTTGACATGTAGGATGGGGAACAGTTCTTCAGTTTGGAGGGCTCTGTCTTTATGGATAACATAACTTGGTTATGAGAAGATCATCTTACTTTTGTTAAATAAAATGAAATGTATTTTTACTGTGAAATATGTGCCGTTAAGACCACATGGACACCAGGGTTCTTTTAGGATCAGTAACTGCTACTTCTTTATTGATGACATAACTTCATTATATATCTGTTGCCTCCCCATATTGAGGACCAACTCCCTTCTTACACCATTCCCTCACAGCAGTCCTTTTCCACTAATTATTCATTGGTCAACAACTTTATTACTATGAATGTCCATGACTGCGGGAGCATAGTTGGAAATGCCAATCTCTTGATTATGGCAATTTCTTGATTACAAACACTGGAGAATTCCAGGGGTAGTCGTGGGAACAATATGTCTTGCTTTAAGTTGTTAAGCAACTCGGCCTTCGGGCCCTATGTATCCTACAAAGCCCGCAGCTCCCTCACTATCTGGCAAACCACACATTTCTGATTGTGACCCCACATGGCTCTTTAAGGCCTCAGAGACTGCTCACCAGGTGCCGAGCAATTCCACTGCAACCTTGTCATTTTTAATAGCAGAGTCCCTCACCTTGACCTCAATTTGGTCCCATGTTTCAGGATCATAAACTGTATGATTGTTAATAAAGGGAATAAGCTGTGAGGTTACCAGGACATTTTTTATTTCTAAGGACAAATGATTCCCCATAGTGCACAACTGCTTACCTTCAGCCAGTAGGTAAGCACAGAGAGAACTGCTTCTCTCAGCTTGAGCTTCTTTCCAGCTCTGGTGTGCCAATTTCCAGCGACTTTCAGTATGAGCTTCTTTAAGCAGTTTGCTGAGTTTGGCTGAACCTATCTTAATGACGTGATCAATGTCCCTGTTCCTGTCCTGGTACCTGTTCTGCTGGCCTGTCCCTATTCATTCCTTTTTTGCTTTTGTCCCTGTTCTGTTAGCCTGTTCCTGTTCTTCAAGTTGTCCCTGTTCAGGCGTCATTTGCGGCAAAATGACCACACGGACACCAGGGTTCTTTTAGGATCGGTAACTGCTCCTACTTTATTGATGACATAACTTCCTTATCTCTGTTGTCTCCCCATATTGAGGACCAGCTCCCTTCTTACACCATTCCTTCACAGCAGTACTTTCCCAATCACTATTCATTGGTCAACAACTTCACCTGGCAACTGCAAACACCCAGCAACCCCCATGCCCCAGCAGCCGGAGAACAAGCAACCCGAGACGGCAAGGCAGCAAGGCGTCTCCTGAATCACCCTTCTTGTTCCCTCTAAACTCTTTACATTCCTGATGGCCTCATCGTTAAGAGTCAGATGTTACCACCAACCATGGGGCTTGTCAACCCCCATTGCCACACTCCCACAGAAAAAGTCTCCTGCAACACACTTCACTGTCCCGTGAGTTCAGACTAACATTTCTCAGTACATTACTTATTCCCCCTAAATACCGTCTTCAGCATGAACCTAAATGAGGTCAAATCTGGTTTATCGACTTTGTAAAAAATCCTGCTTTTTTTACCAAGTGCCATTTTTTGAATTAGAAATGTGAACAGTATTTAGTAGACAGGAAATAAATTTATTATTTTCTATCAAGAAATGGCCATAAATTTTGCTATATAGTAAGAATCTTGAGCCTTTTTTTAGGGGAAGAATACATTAAATATAAAGAATGCTATTTTTGTTGTTTTAATTAAAACAGAATGTTTTCACCCAGTTAACTGTCATGAGCTAAAAAAAAAAAAAAAAAAAAAAAAAAAAAACAAAGTTCCAATTTCCATTTTTTATGGCACACCATAATTTCAGTAAGAATTGGCTCCAAAATTATCAAGCAGTAAAGTCCCAGAATTAGTATGGATATATGGAATGGAGTAATATTAACTTTAATGATCTCTTGTTCTCTACGTGGATTTACACATTCAGAAAGGACAACAAGTTCTACAGCTTTCAGCTGCTGAGTTTTGGATTTAGTCATATTTTTAAGATTCTTTCCACTCTACTATTCTATAGAACTGCAACCACGAATCTAGATCTTTCTCCCAAAGCTATAAAATGGAGATATAAACATAAAGTTTAATTTTCAAAAAAGTTTAAAGCTGCTGAAGTCAAATGTTCAGTAAGTGAAAAAAATATTTTCTTTGGTTTGGTTAAATTTCTTTTAAGATTCAAGAGCTGATTCAGCTTAGACTAAAATTCAGGTACTACAAACGTGGGGTAGCATTCACAATGCAGTATTAAATCTCTATTCTCTTTCCTGTTTACTCAGCTGGGGGCAAGCTCTGAAAATAGCACCAAGGCAGTTATTAGGAAAGGCCAAAGATGACAGTTGATTTGAGACTCTAGCACAACAATCTTTTGGTATAGATATTAAGGCTGCAGGAAAGAACCTACAGGTGAGTGTTTGAATTACTTTTCTGGGGTTAGGTGTCTTTTTTTTTTTTTTTTTTTTTTTTTTTTTTTCTTAAACATAGTTGTAAATGCAGTGCTTCCTTCATTTCACTTAGCACTCCATTAGTCAGACCATTCCCACCAATGGGGATGGGAATGCTTCTATGGGGATGGGAATTCTTCTATGCTCAAACTGTTCTCATTAAAAGGAGTATAGTAGTGAAGACCTACACAGGTTCCCAGGTACTACAGAGTTACTCAACAACTTCTTAGCCTCAGTCTTCAATGACAGTCAGACTTCACATGTCATTCATTTCCCTGACCCCATAGAAGGAGGCTAGGAGGGCAAACTCCCACCCACTGTAAATGAAGAGTGGGTTTGAGACCACCTGATGAAAATAAACACGTACAAGTCTATGGGGACTGATGGCATGCATCTCAGGGTCCTGAAAGAGCTGGCTGATATAGTTACCAAACCTCTCTCCATCATATTTGAAAAATCCTGGTAGTCAGGTGAAGTCCCTGGTGATTGGAAAAAGGGAAACATCACACATCAGTCCCATTTTTAAAAAAGGGTAGAAAAGAGGACCTGGGGAACTACAGACTGGTGAACCTCACCTCAGTGCCTGGGAAGATTATGGAAAATATCCTCCTTGAAGCAATGTCAAGGCACATGCAAGACAAAAAGGTGATCCAAGAAGCCAGCATGGCTTCACCAAGGGTAAATTGTTCCTGACCAATCTGGTGTCTTTCTATGATGGAGTGACTGCATCAGTTGACAAAGGAAGACCAATCGATGTCATCTATCTGGACTTCTGCCAGGCCTTTTGCACAGTCACACATGACATCTGAATCTCTAAATTGGAGAGAGATAGATTTGATGAATGGACTATTCAGTGGATAAGGAATTGGCTTGTAGGTCGCATCCAGAGTGTGATGATCAGTGGAGCTACGTCTGGTGACAAGTGGTGTACCTCAGAGGGTCTGACCTCAGACTGGTATTGTTTAATATCTTCATCGGTGACATAGTGAAATTGAGTGCACCCACAGCAAATTTGCAGATGAAACCAAGCTGAGTGGTATGGTTGATATGATAGAAGGAAGAGATTCCATCTAAAGGGACCTGGACAGGCTTGAGAAGTGGGCCAATGCGAACCTAATGAGGTTCAACAAGCTTAAATGCAGGGTGCTGCACCTGGGCTGGGGCAATCCTGGATGTGAGTACAGACTGGGAGAATTCATTGAGACCAGCCCTGAAGAGAAGATCACAGAATCACAGAATCACAGAACTGTAGGGGTTGGAAGGGACCTCGAAAGATCATCGGGTCCAACCCCACTGCCAAAGCAGGTTCCTCAGAGCAGGCTGCCCAGGTAGGCGTCCATACAGGCCTTAGATATCTCCAGAGAAGGAGACTCCACAACCTCTCTAGGCAGCCTGTTCCAGTGCTCCTTCACTCTCACCGTGAAGAAGTTATTTCGCATGTCGGTGTTTCCCTGTGTTCTATTTTGTGGCTGCTGCCCCTTGTCCTATCCCCACAAACCACTGAGAAGAGGTTAGCTACATCCTCCTGTCTCCCACCCCTCAGATATTTGTATACATTGATAAGATCCCCTCTCAGTCTTCTCTTCTCCAGGCTGAACAGACCCAGGTCTCTCAGCCTTTCTTCATAGGGAAGATGCTTCAGGCCCTGTATCATCTTCGTGGCCCTCCACTGCACTCTTTCCAGGAGGTCCCTGTCTTTTTTTGTACCGGGAAGGACAGAACTGGACATAGTACTCCAGGTGAGGCCTGACCAGGGCAGAGTAGAGGGGGAGGATCACCTCCCTTGACCTGCTGGGAGGTGACCCTGCATCTTGGGGGTTCTGATGGATAAAAAGCTTGACATGAGTCAGCAGTGCGTACTTGCAGTCCAGAAGGCCAACTTTATCCTGGGCTGCATTAAAAGACGAATGGCCAGCAGGTTGAAGGAGCTGATTGTCCCCCTCTACTCAGCCCTTGTGAGGTCCCACCTGGAGTACTGTGTCCAGGTCTGGAGCCCCCAGCACAAGAAGGTTGTGGAGCTGATAGAGCGGGTCCAGAGGAGGGACAAAAAGATGATCAAGGGGCTGGGGCACCTCTCCTACAAAGATACAAAGGTAGTCTGAGAGAGCTGGGGCTGTTCAGGCTAAAGAAGAGAAGGCTCTGGGTGACCCCATTGCAGCCTATCAATACATAAAGAGGTCTTATAAAAAGGATGGAGAAGGACTCTTTACTCGGGAAGGACAAGGGGGAATGGTTTTAAACTAAAAGAGGGGAAATTTTGATTAGAGGTTAAAAGGAAATTTTTCACTCAGGGTGGTGAGGATGTTGTGGATGGGGCATCCCTGGAGTTGTTCAAGACCACATTAGATGAGGCCCTGAGCAACCTGATTTAGTGGATGGTGTCCCTGCCTATGGCAGGAGGGTTGGAGAATATGATCTTTGAGGTCCCTTCCAACCCAGGCAATTCTATGATTCTATGATTCTGTGATGATTCTATAATCCTATGTGCTTGTAACCTCCCCTTCATACACTAGAGTTGGATTCAAAAAAGTAGGATGTTGGAATCAGGAGCAGAAGGAAGCTTTACACTGTAAATTAGTGGTTAAGGAGAGAAATGACCAGAGACTTTCTGTTTAGAGGAAGCTGCTGCATGTCTTCCCAGGATTTCTTAGAAAGATGCTAACCACCTGGCTCTGGAGAGAGATCTAGAATATGGACCTCAAGCAGAGATACATAAAAGTCCTGTATTTAGAGGATCTTCCTCTTCTCGTTATACTGTCTTTCAGAATTACTGTTCAAAGGCATCTGACACCCTCTGTTGGATTTTTATTTTTTTTTTTCTTTTAAGTATGGGTCAGTCTTCTAACTGTGCAATACAAACTGGTTGGATCTTTGAAGATCTTGATCTTATTCTTTTGTGTCACTAAAGAATGTTACAGGAGAGCAGGCCCTGCCCCAGAACCCCTTTGCACTAATCTTTCCTGAGATGAAGGTTGAAAAAGGAGAGTGAAGAAATATTTTGCATAAGCCAATTTGCATGTCTGCTATCTAACATTTTTAAATCTGTAAAGCCTCTCTAGATCTCTAAAAAAAAATAATAATAATAATAATCAGAGATAGATGTACAGAACTTGTTTTTCTTCTTTGTCTAGTGTAATTTCCAGTTCCATAGGAATCTTGCTTTGTCCATAGCTTCTGTACCAGGGGAACATAGGTCCTATAAGTCCTTCAGTAGTGGTGGATGAAGTCCCTAAGCAACTATGCATCATACTTGAGAAGTCATGGAGTCTGGTGAAGTTACTACTGACTGGAAAAAAAGGGAAACAACCCTCACTTTTAAAAAAAGAAAAATCAAACAGTGGAGGAACTACAGGCTAGGTAGGCAGTCTCACCTCTGTGCCTTACAAGATTATTGAGCAGATCCTCCTGGAAAATATGCTAAGGCATGTGGAAAATAAAGAGGTCACTGCTGACAGCCAGCATGGCTTCACTAAGGGCAAATCATGCCTGAAAAAAAAATGTGGCCTTCTACAATGGGGTTGTAGCATTTATGGATAAGGGAAAAGCAACTGATGTCATCTACCTGGACTTGTGCAAAGCATTCGACACTGTCCTGCACAACATCTTTGTCTCCAATTTGGATAGCCATGTTTTTTATGCATGGACCACTTGGTGGACAAGGAATTGGCTGGATGGTCACACTCAGCTGCAGTCACCAGCTCAGTGCTCAGGTACTGAGCAACAAGTAATGATCCTCAGGGGTCAGTACTGGGACTGGTATTATTCAGCATCTTTGTCAGCAATACGAACAGTAGGCTTGAGTGCATTCTCAGCTAGTTTGTGGATGACACCCAGCTAAGTGGTTGACATCCTACAGGGAGGGGATGCCACCCAGGGGGACCCTGACAGGCTTGAGAGGTGGACCTGTGTGAGCCTCATGAAGTTCAACAGTGCCAATTGCAAGGTCCTGCACCTGGATCAGAACAATTCCAAAAATGAATACAGGCTAGGAGATGAGTCTCCTGACAACAGTCTGTTGGAGAAGGACTAGGGGTGCTGGTGGATGCAAAGCTCTACATGAGCTGGTAATATACAATTGCAGCCCAGAAAGCTCACAATTTTGATGAGCTACATCAAAAGAAGTGTGACCAGCAGGTTGAGGGAGGTGATTCTCCATGTCTACTCTGTTCTCATAAGACCCCACTGCATTCAGCTCTGGGTTCTGCAACATAAGACAGACATATATACCTGGTAGGGTATGTCTAGAGGAGGGGCACAAGGGCATTCAGAGGGCTGGAGCAGGTTTCCTATGAAGACAGGCTGAAGGAGTTGGGGTTGTTCAGCCTGGATAAGAGAAGGCTCTAGGGAGAGCTCATCGCAGGCTTCCAGTACCTAGAAGGGACCTATAGGAAAGCTGGGGAGTGACTCTCTCAGGGAGTGTACTGATAGGACAAGGTGTAATTGCTTTAAACTAAAAAGGGTAGATGTACATTAAACATTAGGAAGAAGTTCTTTACTCTGAGGGTGATGAGACACTGGAACAGATTGCCCAGAGAAGTTGTGGATGTCCCATCCCTGGAAGTATTCAAGGCCAGATTGGATGGGACTTGGGGTAACCTGATCTAGAGGAAGGTGTCCCTGCCCATGGCAGAGGGGAATTATATGATCTTTAACTTACCTTCCAACCCAAACCATTCTATGACTCTCTGTTTTTCTAAAGTTTTATAAGCCACTAGCAATGAATCCTAGTGCATAGACCTCCTAATTATTGGTTTCCTACCAACAATCCCAAACAACTTATCTGGAAGTAGAAATGGTTCCATATGTAAAAGATATAGATATTCCTTTACTGGAAGAAGAAATGTTTCCACATTTGGAATGTATAAATTTTCCTTTACTGAAAAATCATGTTTAGAACCCAGAGTTTCTATTTCCTTTATTGTAAAATAAAGACAAATTGTAACTCCTTTGTTTTCTGTTGCCTCATGAAAATAGTAATTTTAGAAAATCACTGGTAGAACAACAGCATAAATAGCAATTCAGGATATATGACAGTAAAAAAAATGAATTTGCTGCCCTTTTTGTGTTATGATGAAGCTGTTCACAAACTAATCTGGATTTGCATTTTAAAAGGCACCCACTGATCTTTTTTCCTGTGAGCTCCTGTCACCTGCATATTCTGGCAGGACAGACATCTTTCTGCTGTTGTACACTGCTGTCTGCATCAGAAGAGGAAATTGCTGAAGGAACTCCTTATAGGGTAGATATTTTACGTCAAACATTTAATGCTTTAAATGGTTTACTCATGCTTTGAAGGGTGTAAGTTTATGCCTTATTATATATTTGAAGTAATTGTGTGCACTTTATTTTATTTTATTTTTTTTTTTGTACCTTTAGTCCTTTGTCCTTTGAGTCTGTTACATAATCATTTATTTAATTTATCATTTGCATTGTCTGGCCTTAAATCTTTACCACACAACAAAAGGAACACTTCAAGGAGTCAGAATACTGATATCAAAAAATTTTCCCTGAAATCCCGTGTACATAAAGGATGATTAATTTCACAGCTGTGAATAAGACCTGGCCTTACTTAGTGTATACAATGTATAAACAATACATGTACAAATTTATGTACAATGAAACAAAGAAAATAGCATAAAGTTTACTTGGTTAAGAGCAAACATTACATCAGTCTAATATTTGAAATTCCCCAGAGACAGGATATATTCCCTGGCTTTGCAAAATGATAATTTGATGGTCTAATAGTTTTTTATAGAGATGTTATAATACTAGGCAGATGTTTAAAATTCAGATATAGTCCACAGTACTAAAATCATGTGTTTGCTTTTAATTTGCTACACCAGGATGCAGTAGATACATTGGGTTTTAATCAGGAAGATTTGGTTTCAAACATCGTGCTATTTCACAAAATAATGTATGGAATAAGAACACAATGTTTTTCAAGTTATCTCAATCCAATCTCTTTAACTGAGAGAAGTGATAAGAATGGGATTATACTTGTGACATCTATAATTGGGTTTGGATGTTGGGTTTTAATTTTGGTCATTGCCACATGTTTTAAGTACCAAAATGCTGCAGATATCACAGGTTCTGCTGTTGTGCATTCTCTCCAGATTCCATTGGCATTATCTTTTCTTTTACCTCACATATTGGGTGGCATTTAAATCTAGGTGTTTTTGTGAAATAGATTTCAACCTAGAGTTTTTCTCTGCCTGTATGTCAATTGGCTGTCACATATGAGACATCCTAATAATGTGTCTCATATACATTGAAACAACATCCTTTATATTTAAGTGACCAGATTTTTATTTTTATTTTTAAGTATTGAATAAAGCATATCTCATATAATGTTTCTCTTCCATTAGTTTCAAAGTGAATCAGAAGGACATTTGTAAAGTGACAGAAGTAGAAATGGGTGGTCTGTAATTACCAAATGAGCCAGTGGCAGAGCCAGAATTAGCAGATAAGTCTCCATAATCTCTGGAAAGTCCTGGTAGGTGCACAAAGTCTCACTGTAAGGGCTTCAATCACTTTGTGTGTCTTAAGCCTTCAATGTTTATTACCTAAGGTAATTCTATAAATCTTGTTCATTGTGTTCAGCATGTAACTTCATCTTTCTCTTTGGAAAAAAAATATAGTTTCTCTCTCTTTTTTTTTTTTTTTTTTTCCTGTTTCAGGTTAATTTATCCAATATCCTGATAGAATAATAACTTGCTAACATAGAAATCTGTGGATTTAATTAATCCAATAAAAAAATAATAATAATAATAAAAAAACTTGTTTGGATTGGGGGGGGGGAATGAAATCACTGTTTTTCTTCTTGGTCTATTTAAGTTATCAGTTCATAAAAACTCCAGTTTGCAAAAAGTCTGAACTTTTACTGGAAAAAAAAAAAAAAAAAAAAAAAAACAGAGTGATTCACTGACTGAGTCAGAGCTCCCTTTCCTTTCACCCTCTTCCTTTCTCCCTCCCCATTACTCTCCCAATGCACTCCTGCCCCTCTTAAAATGTTTCTTTTCTTTTGAAAGCTGAAAATAAATGATTGATAGCAGCAAGCTACTTGGCTGCTCTGCCTCAGTCCTCTGTTCCTAGTAACAGATTCAATCCTGTTTTCAGCTGTTCTAAGGAAGTCTGAGTCTTGCATGTGTTGGTGAGTGCTGTCTGGAATAGTCACTCTGCATCTGTGAGTTATAGACCTGGAAAAGCACAGCCAGACTGAGGCTAGGTTATTTCTATATGGTGAAGAAAGGGCAACGCCAGATTTTGGCGTACTGTAGCCACTGAGTACCTGACTTTGCAACTTAATGCGATTTTAATGCAAGGGCTTTATATTGATGACAATATTGTATATAAAAACACCTGGGAATCTACTGACCTCATTTGAGGGTGTGTATGATAACTTTTCAATAAGGCCTGAAGGGAAAATTCCCACCTCTCAGGCAAGTATTTAAGGCTTCATTCATATTTGATTACACCTTGCTCTTTGAATAGCTTAAGTGATTTTATAGTTATCTAACATGAACAAAGGAGACAGCAATTGATCCTAGGCAAATATGTGTGTGTGCAAGAGAAAAAAAGAGAGGCTGGAACCATTTTTCTGAAACTGGAGTCTTGTTTTTAGCATTCCTATTTACAGTGGAAATCCTTTCCCTATAGTCATTCCAAAACCTGTTCAAGTCACTAGGTTTTTGGATCTCTGTCATCTGCAGCTATGGCAGACAAACAAACAAACTTTTATTAACTGTAATATGACCTAAGTACTTTCAGCCTCTTAGGAAAATATAAAAAATAAAATGAAATCTGGTTTTGGGTCATTTCAGGGAGCTTACTGAAGTGTTTGTTTCAACTGTGTTCTGTTTCTAAGCAATCTCTAAGCAAAGGGAAGCAGGAGAACATGTAAGTGCACATTTGGTTGTTTTAAGTGTTTTGTGCAGGAACAGGTTTGAATACAGTTTCAAAACATTTTTTTTTTCCTGATATTCTGGTATTCAAAGGCAAGCTTAACAGCACTTTGAAGGCAGAAAATCACCAAATGTCCAAAAAAAAAAAAAAAAAAAAAAAAAAAAAAAAGTAAATTATGCTTGAAAACATCCAAAGGAAATATTATACATTGAGCTGGCATGAGCTGTTGTTGCTTCCTTGATACACTGGTTAGGACCCAGCCCGAAGTGTTTCATTTTGTCCAGGTGCTTGAGATTTGTGGCAACAAGTCCATGAAAGTATCATTATTCTTGTTTATGAAAGTGCAGATATCCTGAAGATGAAATAACAAAGCTTAAGATGGAGTCAACAACTGACAAGCTTCAAATTATTCTTTTTCCTCTACAAACTCTTGGGGTATCTACTCACTTTTAATTGAAAGAAGCTGGGTAGCTATTTGCTTTTGGAGGTTAATTTCTTGGTAGTTGAAAGAAAAAATAAATGTGAACACTACTACTTTGTCCCTGGTTAGCATAAGGTGCTTAATGAGTTCACAAGAATATTGTAATGAGAGATATAATGCAAAAAATGTAACATTAAAAATGTATTAGGTAAAACACTAAGGTCACTAAAATAAGCTATTAAAATCCACAGGACTGACACCTCTGGAAAATCTAGCTGTGGTGTTTTTAACATAGTGTCTCTGTCTATTTTTTTAACTTACCACTTTGCTGGACAGTTTAAAAATGAGTGATAGAAGAAATGTGTTTGCACTGAAGTTGGAAATGTTGGAGTTGCACCAATGAATCTGTACTGAGGCATAAACACATTTGCTTCTATTACCCCTGGTTCTGTTGCATAATTTCTGGCATAAAAACAAAGCAGAAAGATGAGGGGTTTAAACCTTAAACTGATGCAGCTGTTTAGTCTGGTGCAGTGGAGTCAATGCCTGTATAAGATGTTCAGCTAGAAGATTGAATTCTTGCCACAAGTAAGAACTAGCAGTGAGGTTCAGTTCACTTTCTGTGTTACGCCAGTCAACCAAACCTGCACAAAGATGGCACAGTCTTCCTCTGTATTTAAAAGGATTCTCACTTGCTCTTTTCTTTATTTATCATGATTCCTAAGGTTACAGATGATCTCATTATTTATCATTAACTCAGTGAATCTCAGTAAGATCAAGCTTATACCTACAGAACTAAGCCAAGTTTATGATTCTGCTGCTGCTGGAAGGAAACATTCTTTCTGAATTGTTGGCAGCTCACAAGAATTCAACACTGACTTCAGTGAGTTCTGGATTTTCTTTCTACTCAATCACTTAAGTACATTTCTGATTAGCTGGACAAAGTCAGATTTGGAAACTGTGTTCATTCCATGAATGTAGCTCCCAAAATATTTTCTTTTTACAAAAGACATTCCACAAGCATGACTGAGTACACTCCTGTTCTACTACAAGCTACTTTATTAAAGAAAACTTTTTTATAAGTTTATGTAGAAGTGTCAGTAAAAATAGGCAGAAATCCTTTTAATGAGCCACAGTTCTACAAATCCTTAAGTCCTTCAGGAATTTTTACTATTTTAAAACAGGGGGCTCAAAGATAGGTTTAAAATTACAGTTTATAAATAAAAACTGATTTAGTACAGACTAATCTAGATTGTGCTATTGACACTCAAACCCAAGTCTTTTGAATTTTTTGCTGATAGAAGAGGTAAAATTTTGGAACCTTACCTCCCATATGTGCTTCCTTTGCTTGATATAGTAGACTTTTACCTAATGAATTTAGTTTAATTATATGCCAACAAAATTTCATTTATAAATGTGACATTCCAACGTATCTGGGATGCATGTGAAATCATTTTAAATACTATATTAAAGGAAAACTTTTCAGGTCTTAAGAAAAGTATACATATTTTCTACATATGCTTATCTATTCTATTTATTTATTTATTTATATTTTCCAAGTGCTAGTGTCATTACAAATATCAGCAAATTCAGTTTGGAAACTGATGTAAAATGGTATGAACTGGCAATTTGAAATAATAGGTTTTATTTGTTTCCATAGGGAAAGGAAGAACTTCATAATCAACATTTTTGACTTTCCTGATAAAACAAGACATAACTGATCCTAAATTTACTAAAGAAAAATACTTTTTTTTTTCCTACACTTTTCCTTTGTAGTGAAATATGAATGACAAGAGCATTCTGAGAGGAAAAAAGCACTGCCTGATTTAAGTCAGAGACATACATCATGACCTTTCAAGAAATAATCCAGGAACTCTCCTAGGACAGTACCTTGGGGATGTTCCTAGGCAAGCATCCTGTCTGGCCTGTTTAAAGGCAGTCACAGGGCAATATCATATTAACATTTAGTAGCAAGTACAGATGGTTTCCCCTGGGGTACAAAATCTGGCCAGGAGAGTGCTACTGAAGATAAATCAGGTATAGAAGTGAAATTTTTTTCATTAGTTTCGACTCAGGGACAATTCTGCAATGTACATAATGAAAGTCTTGAAATATCCCAGTACTTTTCTGCTAAAAGATCACAACATAATCCATGGAGACATATTCCATATTTAGAAGAAAACTTCAGCCCTCATGAGCATTCAGAATTTGACTTGACTTTGAGAATGCTCAGAAAAAAAATTGTTAATTAGCTAGTGCTTATTTGTAATGATGTATGTCTTCATCCAGTGACAGCATAATTGGAAACTAGGAACTAATCATTTAGAGATTAATTTTATGGATTCCTAATTCAATTTAAATAGCTTCAGATTTTTCACATTAGTATATAGACTGAGTTTTAACATTTAACATACAGTGTGTACATGGAAAAACATATCAATAATTCCTCTCTATTATTATTATCATAAAAAAATCAGGACAGAATCTGATTAATAGAAATCAGTTGATAAACTGAATAGAAATAATACTTTCTGTCCATTCACATTAAATTGATAGATATATTCTGGATAATTCTGGATTGGCTTACGATAACTTTTTTTTTTTTTTTTTTTTTTTCTTCCCTCTGTAAAAGTATATGGGTATCAATTAGTATTAATTAAAATCCAGCAACAACTAAGGTGATTAAAGTTGTCATTCACTTCCCTGTGATGTGACAAACAGATAAAAAAGCCTTTGAGTTCGGATCTGGCTTTAGCTGGATTTCTAAATCTGTCCCAGATTAGCTTTCATAAGATTTCCAATGCAAAAAGAAGCATGCACACATACATGTGCATTACCAGTCAACAGAGTGACTAGAGTTTTAATGTTTAGAATAGAGTTCTTTCAGGGAACTAATTCTTCCTTCCTAAATGCCCTGAATTCTGAGATGCTATTGGTGATAACTGTGACTAAGAATGCAATACATACAGAATAGATGATTATTTAGCATAAAAAAAAACTCATTTCACCTAGTAAAAAAAAAGATGTTCACATAAGAGTGGTTGCAGAAGTCCAGTCTGGAAGTAAAAAAAACACTGCTGCTTTCTCTAGAGTAAATAAATCTTTGGCATAGGTTTTTCTTTGAGCATTCTATTAATGTATCTGAAAATAAACCTGCTGGATATAATCTAAGGAGATTAAAAAGAACAGACAGAAATGTAAATAGTGTTATCACCTGTTCATTTTCAAAGACAATATTTTACTTGGATACTAGCAAGTCCAATATTTTCTGTTTCTATGTATGAATGATAAGATTTTGGTTTCTAAAGAACAGTTTTTAGATTGAAAAGGTTAAAGTTCATTTAGCATTTAAGAGAGAAATGAGATCAGTATTAGTACTGCAAACGTTTTTTATTATAAAAATTAAGTTATTGGCTGGTTCAACAGTTGAAAATACCATGAGGAAAGCACAGGACACTAATCTCCTTCATGACAGTGACAATTCCCAGAGCTGTTTAATGCCAGTAAATGCTCTCATGTATTTTAAAAAGAGTAGTATTTCATATGGATAGAATCCAAAATACCACAGTTATTCACATTTTAAAAGCATTTTTTTGAGTTTGTTCTTCTCACTCGGTAGTCTTATATTTTTTGTCAAAAAATAGATTGCAGGTTAATTTTTGGCAGGTATATATTGTCATTCAAAGTCAGCAGAACTAGAACAATATACCCTGAGGAGTTACAGTTAAGGAACCATCCTAGAGAGCTTCCAAAATATCATCTCTGTTTAGCAGATTTGATAGTTGTCTCCTTTCTTCAGCACAGTTCTTTGAAGCCCAGCTGTCTTTTCCTGTTTCTAAAACAGTGTTATAAGCTGCTGTTTTTCTGTATGTTTTCAATCTAGCTACTCATTCTTTTTACATCATCTCATATATTCATTTTCTTCAGGATAACTTCTATACTTATTTTACCTTAGGACCTTCCAAATAAAAGATATTATTTTCCAGCTTCTAAAATATTTCAGTATTTGGATCCGCAGCATTTAAGCCTTGATTAAATATTTTCTTGATTTCAGTTCAAGAATAAAACTAATATATTTTTTTCAAAAGTGGAATTTCTTGAGTTCCAAGGATTCCTCATAGCTTTCATAAAATAGATTTCAGTACTAAGAATTTCAGTACTAAAATAATGTTGGTACCAAAGCAAGAATTAATACCCATGTTTACATCTGCTCACATGTTTTTATTCTTTAGTACACTGAAATTTCAATTAAAAACACATTGGCAATAATAACATGAATATTTTGTTTGTTTGTTTGTTTTATGTTCAAAAATACTTTTTTTTAAAATCACTCCCTAACTAGTAGCACTCTGTAGTAGCAATCATTGATATACTTCAATGAGGTCTTGCTCATTTCCCTTTCACAATAAATCGATAGATAGATAGATAGATAGATAGATAGATAGATAGATAGATAGAT
>NC_048893.1:10176787-10188565 GCF_011077185.1 Oxyura jamaicensis
GATAGATAGATAGATAGATAGATAGATAGATAGATAGATAGATAGATATTATCAGGTAAGTATGGTGATGCTTCTTCATCCTGTTTGAAAATCTTGAAAAGCCTAAAGTTCACCCAGTGCCTCTGGAACTGAGAGACACTAGATTTATTTATTTATTTATTTATTTAGTTAGTTAGTTTTATTTTTACTTCTAAATACTAACAAATAATGTGAATGTAAACCATTTTTTTCTACATAAGCAATCAAGTTATCATTGAACTTCAAAGTATATTCAGTAGAACAACAGTGTGATTCAAACACAAATGTGTGCAAGGAACGCAAAGTTTATAGACAATGACTTTGCATGTTGCCTTTGTTACCGATAGTAAAACTTAAATGGCACAACCAACAGAAGACTGTTAATATGACAAGGAGAAAACAAATCCTATGCTATAGCATGCCATACTACACAGCAGCCAAAGATAAATAAACAGTGAAAGGTACTATTACTATACCTAAAAGTATAGTACTATTACTATACTTATTGTTTCATTTCATCATGTCTGTTCAAATAACTCCTTGAGAAAAATTAGATGTAATCATGTAAAGTTCAAATAGCTTGAATCTATTTAGGTGAAGTGCTTTGGAACTGAAGATCTGAATCACCCCTGCCAATATACATGTCTTTCTCATAACCCCTCACTTCAGAGTCACTTTTAAATACACGTCCTGGATATATTTCCTTTGTTCTAGCTGCAGTAAGAGCCAGGGGTACAGGATTTGTTTGAACAAGTGCCCTGGACTCTCTTTTGAGGTATTAAGCCAACTTTCTGTAGCAGCCAACTTAGATTTGTCTTGGAGAATTTTTCTAGGGTGCAAAAAACAAGTATGCTGTGCAAAATTTTACTATAGTCTCTTTGTGCTTTATTTGCATTATATATATAGTTTTTGCAATGTGGTAAATGCAATATTTTATACACATAATCAGATAACTCTTCCACTGTAAAGAAGGTAGACAATGTTTGTTTAATAACAAAAACCCAAATCAATGCCTTACATTAAATAACACCTGATTCAGTGGACCAGAACCACAGCATGCCAGGTGTTTTAGGGCACAAAATAGCCTCTGAGCTATAGAATGCAGTTTAAGACAAGAAATATGCTACACGTAGCATAATAGCGTTCTAATAGCGTTCTAATAGCATAATAGCATTCTAATAGCATTCTAATAGCAGGGGTACACTGTTCAGCATTGCTATATTTTATATAATTTTATGTAGCAATTTTTAGCTAAATGATACATTTAAGGAACAGAGTGGAGGAGCATCATGAGATAGTAATGGAAATGTTTGTGAGAAAACCGTTCTAGCCGAGACAGGTAAATAAGAAACTGACCAAGGTGGTGATGCAGAATAACATCATAAATCCAATGGATTAAAGAGGTGACTTTCTGATGCTGAATGAGAAATAGCAGAAACGGAATGAGCCTTGTATAGTTGTCTAAATTGAATACACTTTCATCTGCTCTGAAGGGAATAAGCAAAGGAACAATTCTCCATTTAAGATCAGAGAATCATAGAATAGTTTGCATTGGAAGGGACCTTAGAGATCATCTATTTCCAACCCCCCTCACACTGCAGGATCATTATCTGCTAGAAGATTGGCATCTGGAAGGTCCATACTAGCTCCGTTTTCTGTTCTTGGCTTTGTGCTCTGAGAGGTTTTAAGGTTAAATTATGCCAGTGAATGGTTGTATTTAAGAAATGAAAGTTAGTACATCAGCAATTTTAGCCCTCAGTCTCTGAATTGACTTTTACTTTATTATACCACATATGGCCTTTGTTGGACAAGGATGTTTAACTATGCCTGGGTGTTTAGTCATTTTTTCTCTTGGGACTAATTAAATTCAATATGTTTTTTATTAATTTAACTGAAATCAATGAATGTTTATTCAGCTTTTGTCTCATGACCAGAGATATTCAGTGCTGACAGCATTTATGCAATGCATATTTATATATAAATAAAATCAGACCTTTAAAAATTACAAGATCAGTTCACTGGCACTAGAAAAAACTTGATGCAGTCAAGCTAAGTTGTCCCATCTTCTATTTTATTCCCAGGCATTTTAATGTCAAGTCCTGAAATGTATACCGCTTCGGTATTTGTATATACAGTTGTTGCAAGAGATCCATATCCTGAAGAAACTATTGAAATAGATTATAATACATGCTGAAAAAAAATGTTATGTGCACATTTGGTAACCTGGTTTCTCACTGGGCACGCCTAGATGGAAACCTCCCATGGGGAGACTGCTAAGATGAAGCAGTATGAGTCTTCTCCATGAAAGCAGTAGGTGCTAAGAGGCAGGACTTCAGAAATTCTGTGCAATACTACACAGTGTGTCATAGACATGCACTGCTTCAACTTCACTCTCTGAAAAAAAGCCAAAGATAAACATAAGTTCCTCTAAATCTTTGTGAAAACTGTGAGGGAGGTATCTGTGGAAAGATGATGTAGCCTGTTAAGTCTGTGAAACTAAACTGGAGTGCCATTGATTGAAACATCACTTAACAGAAGGATTACTGAACAGGAATGCTATTTAGATGCAGCATTAGGGCATTCACACATCAGTATAAAGCACATATTTTGCAAGATATAAATTATGCTTTAATAATTGATTTTTGGTTAATTATATATGTGGATGAATGAAAAATGTCAATTATTTTAATTACTGCTTTGTAAAATAAGCATTTTTTCATTTATCCCCCCCCCCCCCCACAAGTTCATTGCATTTTTATTGCAATGGAAGTTGGGCAGTCATCTGTGTTTGACTGTAACTTTTGATTTCAGTGGTACCTTATACTGTTCAACAGAAAACGTTGTAGGATCAAGACCCTGGAAATCCTGCTAATGTTCCTCGCTTATATTAGTCTTCTCATAACTTCAAAAGATAAGAAAATGCCACTTTGGAGATTTTACTTTTTTGATTTTACATGTTCCTTATCTTTTTCTTTTTTATACCTAGTCAGTCCACGGCAGAATCATGAAGCTCATGGTGCTCTTGTGAAATTGTCTTGTCTGACAGCAGAAGAATGGTCGATATGTCTAGAGACTAAAGATGTGTTCTTCAGTTTAATTGAAAGCAAACTCAAGTAACTATATTTAAATGTTTTCCATGAAATCCCATAGGAAGAGACACCATAAAATGAAGAGACTTACATTTTCTTGTATTTGTCACTGCCTTCAGAGACTAATTTGCCTTCATTGTAATGGTTTGAATAGATACCTAATGGACCTTTGATATTTTTTATCTCCCTTCTTGCTCACAGATCTAAATTTTCAGCATGTAAAGGATCACATATCTTTATAAAAAAATCCAATGATTGCAGAAACACCTTGGTTGGCTGTTACACTACACAATTCTAGTTGGGTCAATGAAATCTATATAAATTGTACACATATTCTTCCAAATTACTTAACGGTTTAAGTGTATTAGAAACAAAAGAAAACTTTATAATAATTTAGCCCCATGGTTAGACAAAGACTTTTTTAAAGCTAATGCAAGGAAGACAGGTATATTTAGTAAGAGTTTCTGTGATAAGCAGCAAGCTTCTTTGAATGCAGTGATAAGAGATTGAGATTTTTTTGATGAAAATTCTTTTCTTTTAAGTGACAAATTCTTGACTAATGCATAGTAATTTGCATTGGAAAAAACTAGCTCCAGAGTAGAATTTTGTACTGAACATAAATATATAAATAAAGATTTTAAAACCTAAGAGATCAAGTGCCCAGACTGGGAATTAACTGAGAATAGAGTTGATAGAAATTCATGTTAAACTGGGAACAGCTGATCCTCTGCCTGTGAGTCTCACAGTAAACTGCAGTTACAAAACAGAAACAGAATGGAGTAAATGACCCATATATATATTGTAATACCATTCTTCTTTTTCTGAGCCAAGAACTTATTGTTCAAAGTTCAAGTAAAATAACACAACAGATCTTCTCAATTGAGGCTGACTAGTCATACCTAAGCAAGGACACTTTCATATATTTTTGTGTTATCATGATTTTATAAGGAAAGATTTTCTTCTGCTAGTATGTAATTCCAAACAGTAGAGCATACAAATAGGAAACAGATTTTCTTCTGTATTCATAAATCCTAAGACTCAAGGGCTGTAAAATAAAATGATTTATGGTTCTGAGCATTATCAAAAATAAATTTTACAATATAAAAATCATTGGGAAGTATGGAAATGAAAATTTAACAGGATTCCTTCTGAAGTTTGGAATTAGATCACTAGGCTTTTTTTTTTTTTTTTTTTTTTTTACATGATCTGTCCTCATATGATTAATATCAACTCACATTTTCAAGAGTACTTTCTAAAACAGCTTAGGGAAAAAAAAAATCATATTGCTATTTAACCATTTTGTTTTTCATTTTTCTTTCTGTACTCTTTAGCTAAAACAGCTGCATTCTTTTTAGGGGATCCAGATAGTGAATGATTTATAAAAACTCTGAAGCAGCTCTGGATTATGAAACCAACTCTAGAGTAATACTACAAAATGATCTGTAAACAATGTTTATTCCAAAGAGAGTGTTTCTTTGTTAAAATCTTCCTATTTCTTTCTATTGATTTTAAAGAATAATTTTGCTTTAAGATATATTGTGCAATAAAAGTCCTGTGGAGAAGGGAAGAGGATTAGACAATAGGAGTGGCAATGCTTCAGAAAGAATTTACTACAACCGTTTCCACTACCCCTTTTTGTATCTGACACTTACCTTGCAGCTAAGTGGTTAATTTAAAAATTATTTTTATATTTATAAAAGCGTGTTTTCAGTTCAAGACTATGTATTAACATGCATTTTTACTACAAAATCCTCAGAACTCAAGTTGAGGAGAGATGCTTTGGAAAACCACAGCCTACAAAAACAAAGATTAAATACAATTCCAGTGCACATACTTTGGAGACTTTCTGTTGATTTTATTAGGGTTCAAACTGAGTCATAAGATGTTTAATGCAAACTCCAAATGGATTCTGTCAAAAACCTGAAGTACCACAGAAAAATTAATTATTGTGTATCAGAAGCTCCTCACTATGGCAGATATAAAATAATCCAACATAACCTGTGGAATGAAACACTGTTAGAGTCTGCAGAAAGACATGGAAAAGACACATGCAGGGAAACATTCAATTGAATTTTAGATGTTTAGATGTCTAGCTTTGAACTAAATATCTTAATTGTATTTACTGGAATATAAGCTATTTATTTTATTAATCAGGTCCTATTTTTTTTTTACATAAACAACTTTTTTTTTTTTTTTTTTTTTTTAACAAGATAATATATATTCATCTTCATGAAGGTATGCTGTATCATATGTGTGTCATGCCATGTGTCCCCTGAGGCAAAGCTGAGGCAAAGCTGTCCTTCCTGGATCTCACTAGGCATAAGAAAGGAATGCAAGAATGTTTTACAGCTGCTCAGAGGAGAGAGAAAATTATAAATAATTTCTGAAAAGATATATAAATTATAATATGTCTTTGCTGTTCTAGTTTTTGTCATGTTTTAACTAACCCAATGAAAATATTCATATCCGCTTTTATCTCTGATGTTCTGAGGAAAACAGCTGTACAGGTGAATTTTTTAGACATATAAATATGTCACATACATATGACATATATATATGTTCACATACTCTGCACTGAGAGTATGTGAAGGGAGATGAGCATCCAATAGGGATTTAGAGTTTGTCTTGACCCTTTTTAAAGCAATCGGTAACTTTCAAGTTTTCATAGCAGAATCAGCTTATGGGTAAGCTCTTCTCTCCCTGCAGCTTCTGTAGAGTCTCCATTTCTCAGCTTTTCATACCAATTGTACAGCCAGTCCAGTTTTGGGAATTTTCTATGGAAATAACTATAGATATGTATCCATTACTATCTTAAATTCCAATTTCTGTCTCCACTGTTGCTGTCTTTTGTTAACTTCACGTCAATCAGAGAGAGAAGAGACTAATGTTCACCTAATACTTTGTAAAGGAATTAAGGAAAGCATTTGCCAGTTAAGGCTTTAAGAACTTTACTGGAATGCAGGCTGTAAGATCTCAAAACTCTTTCTGCAAAGGAAGGAATGGTTTGCGTGGGATGAGAGATCCCAAAGCCTGTGGCTGAGTGAAGTTCTCCCTTGAGGCACCAAGATTTTGGTCTCACGTATCAGATTTTGTAACCAAGCTTTAATCAAATTCACTGTTGTTCTCTATTATATGACATAGACAAGAACATTAAATTTGTGGAGAAGTTGCATATTCAAAAGAATGAGTTTGCTTTAGTAATATTGTATTTTGATTTTTCTTAAATAAGTGCTGTTTACAATTCTCAATTTGTTTGCAAGAATTAAGAAAAATATCCTAATCTAAACTGCATACATCCCCTAGATTTCCTTTAAAGAGATACCTATTCTTTAATTGGCTGATGTGTTTATTAATACAGAATTATATACTTAAGTCTCATGATGATGAACAATTACAAAAACAAAATCCAAATGATAGTTGAGGAGTGCAAATTGCATAAAAATGTATAGCCCCAAATGAAGAAAGTTTGAAGAATGAGGTTATTATTTCTGCATGTGTCTTATTTATTTTATGCACCTTTAGCATTTCCAGATGGCAAGTTGTTGTTTCAGAGACAAAAACAAAACAAAACAAAACAAAACAAAAAAAAACAGAAAGAAACAAACAAAAATCAAGATCAACAACAAAACAAGTAAACCACCTAAATCATGCACTGATAAAATCACAGTAAAATAATAATAATAATAATAATGAGGATATATTTTTGTGTAGGTAAGTAGTTCTTGCATCATCTTTTTGGCATTATGTTTAACCACATAGTAAATAGACAACTAAGAAATCATTTTTTATTATTTTCTCTTTATTATTAATTTTAATAAATTCAAAATTTTATTGTTTTTAAGAAAAAAAAATACCAAATATGAAAAAATTCAGTTTCATTACCACATCACCATAATTTAATCGGTAGTTACTTGTCCTAGTTACAATTCTTAAGCATTTTGGAATAAGTAGTAGTGTGAAAAGCTGATACATAGGTTATTTACACTGCATTGCGTGTGCTGAAAACATTGGCTTACAAAAATCCAAATGGTGTTAGGCATTAATCATATTTTGTCCCTTTACTTCATGAAAAGAATTCAAAGGAAGGTATACTGAACACAGAAAAGACTAGAAAGTAATATGAGAAGATAAAACAGAAGAGAAATATGGGAAGTTATTAAAAGTGTGACAAATCAGGAAAGAACGAGGAAAGAAATAGTATGAAGAAAAGGAAGAGAACTGTAGAAAGACAATGTGAAAATGAGGCTGAGATGAAGGCACACATTTAATATTTTTAGTAAATGTAATATATCTGTAGTATTTTATCTTGATTATATTTATTATGGAGCATAATTCCATGGTGTACTGGACTTCCATGCCTGTGCTCCAGCCTTCAGATTTTTGGCACCTTTTGGATCTTCCTTTCTACAACATTAGTCTCCAAGAAGTCATTATATGTTTTGCTGAGCTAAAGTTTTTTTCTCATATTTATGCAGCTTCCATTTAGAATCCATCAGACTTAAAATTGTATGGTTAGCTTGTAATACAAATTTTATTTTATAGAGAAAAAAATTCTTGCATAAATTCTGGCTAGGACAAATGGGTGTAGGAACAGTCCCAAAACATATGGGTTAAGTTAGTGCCTGCTGAGTTGCAGTGCCAGCAGTTGTCTGATTTAATGACATAATTTTAAATAATTAGAGGGGGGTCTTGAGCATCCTCCATTTGATTTTCTGATTGATTAATTTTAAACAGAGGGACAGGGAACATTTGGGACAACTAGTGTGAATGTGTTTCTGTTGGTTAACAGTTAATAATTGGCCTAGTTTCTTGCTTGTCCCATTTCTTCTTCAGGAAAACATAATTAATTCAAGTGTGCTGGCCAGTGATATACATAGCTGGCCAGTGATATACGTAGCACATGCTGCAAAAGGATAACTTCTGGACTAAAAAAAAAAAAAAAAAAAAAAAAAAGGTCAGATGGTCAGAGTGGGACAGGAAGCAAGACTGAATCAAGAAGAAACAGATTGATCAAGCTCAGTCTATTACCTCTTCTTAGGCTAGGAATATTTAAAAATATGAAGTTATTTACAATCAAATACTTATAACGAAGGAAAAGAACCTTAGAATTGTCATTTTAGATACTGATCATGCTTAGGAGTGAAAATAAAGTGAGAAAGTTTGGTTTTCCCTGTGCCCAAGGAGTTCTTCCTAATAGATGAATTAAATATAATCTCAATGTTATTTTCAGTGATTGCTGCAAAATCATTCTTTTGTTTCAGCTTCAAAAAAATCTTTTGTTTCTTGATATTATCTGTTTTTACAGGGTGTTTTTCATATTCTTAAGACTAAAAGAATACTGTAATTATTTCTTTTTCTCTGTTGTTTAACTCTATGCACACATGTAGATGCAGTTATGTATCTAGAGTTTCAGTTAGGTAACCGATATCAGAATCTGACCCATAAGTTATTTTATGAAAACATTATAAAAGAATGTAGGTATATGTATTGAACATAGAGAGTCATTTAGAAAGTGAATGTGAATAATCAGAATTTAAATTCAAATTTCTATGTACCAAATCACCCAACTCACTTACAGACTCTGAGAAATTTCCCATATTTACATTTTTTTAATTACTTTCTCTGTACGTGTGTCTGCTTAGTCAAATGAAGTAATAGAAGAAATGAAAATGAATGGAAATTTCTCATTTTCCAAGTGAAATCACTTTAATGTCAGAAATAGATTTTTAGGAAAATTAGTTTTCAGTACAAACAGAATGAATTTTATTCACTTAAAAATGTGTTGGTAAAGCAATTCCAAACAGTTGCACTCAAAAATAGTGACATCTATATGATCTCTTCCATCAATATCATTTACACAAACTTAGAGGAGGTAAATCTCCTATTTAGGACAAATGTTGTTTTTATTTATACTTGCTTCCATCTTGAAAAAGTTGATTGTGTTCTTGTATTAAAAAAAAAAATAAATCATTAGCAATAATATTACAAGCTTTAACACCAGAAAGGACTTCCACAATCAGCTGCTCAGTTTTTTTTTTCTTTAGCACGCTCCAAATTATTATGGTAGGGAACTGAGAGACATCCAGATTCTGACCTCAACTGTCTGACCTGATTTTCAGAAGAACTGAACACTCAAATTTAAGCTGAAGCTAGCAGGTCGTGCAGCTGTTTGGTTTGTTTGCCAATCAGCCTGTTGGCCTGAATATAAGAAAGCAGCATCAAATTGGCTAAGAACTGGCAAAGACAAACATCGATTATTAACAGTAATAACTTTATATCAAAGTATATAAAAGTATTACTTTTAAAATGCTTGACCTACTTTATTTTAAGAAAGTATAGTTAATTTATTTTGGAATACGTCATCATGAAACTTAAGCGGAAGTTTTAACTCATTTTAGATAGTAGTATTCATATTACAATACCTAGTGTAATGTTGTAGACTTGATAGGAAAACACTGTCCAATCTCTGTGATTTTCACAAGGGGCTTGCGACAGAGTCAAAACATATTTTTTTTTCATTTTACTGAACTGTTTTGTGTGACACATCTTTCCAAGAGTCTGAAAGTTTATTATCTATATAAACTTTCATTATAAACTTTGCATTATAATTTTTTTTTTATTGGTTTTATTTCTATATAAACTTTGCATTATAAAATTGGTTATTAATATACTGCTTAACTTTCTTAGAATCAAAATCTGCACAGTTTAAAATATCTACTGCTTACATGGTACAGTGAAAGAGCACATATAACATCTTAAGTTACATTAGATGCTGTCTAAAAGATTACCATAATTCATAAAACTGGCAGATACATAATAAATAGCAAAGAAACAAATTATTGCTTAATCACTAAGCTTCACTCCACTGACTTTAATTTACTCTAGTTGAGACTCTGTCCCACAGCCTCCACCTCTTTTAACTTGCAAAGACTGGAACTTCCCCCAAAAAATTAGAAAAGCAGTTATTGTCATTCATGTTCCTTTTTTATCTTTAATATTTAAAACATATGCCTTAAAATGAAAAGATTGAGTCATTATAAATTTGATGAAGATGAAGATCCAATGTCCAAGTGGAGGTCAGTAATGAATGGTGTTCCTCAGGCATCAGTATTGGGACTGGCAGGGTGTAATATCTTTGTTGGTGACATGTACAGCAAGATTGAGTAAGTTTGTTGATGACACCAAGCTGTGTTGTGCAGTTGACATTGCTGGGGGAAGGAATGCCATCCAGAGGGACCCTGACAGGCTTGAGAAGTGGGCCTCTGAAAACATCATGAAGTTCAGCAAGGCCAAGTGCAAGGTCCTGCATTTGGGCCAGGGCAATCCCAAGTACAAATACAGACTGGGTAGAGAATGGATTCTGAGCAGCCCTAAGGAGAAGGACCTGGGAGTGCTGGTGGATGAAAAGCTCAACGTGAGCTGGCAATGTGTGTTTGCAGCCCAGAAAGACAACTGTATCCTGGGCTGCATCAAAAGCAGTGTGGCCAGCAGGTCGAGAGAGGTGATTCTTCACCTCTGCTCTTGTGAGACCCCACCTGAAGTACTGTGTTCAGCTCTGGGGCCCCCAGCACAAGCAGGATACAAACATATTAGAAGCAGTCTAGACGATGGCCACAAAGATGATTAAAGGGCTGGAGAACCTTTCCTATGAAGACAGACTTATGGAGTTGGGGTTGTTCAGCCTGGAGAAGAGAAGGCTCTGGGGAGACCTTATAGCAGCCTTCCGGTACCTAAAGGGGGCCTACAGGAAAGTTGGGGAGGGAATCTTTTTTGGGGGGTGTAGTGATAAAACAAAGGGTAATAACTTTAAAGAAAAAAAAAAGGTAGAGTTAGATTAAATATGAGGAAGAAATTATTTACTCTGAGGGTGATGAGACACTGGAACAGGTTACCCAGAGAAACTATCAATGCCCCATCCCTGGAAGTGTGTGAGGTCAGGTTGGATGGGACTTGGGGCAATGTCACAACGTCATCTACATGAAGGTGTCCCTGCCCATGGCAGGGGGATTGGAATTAGATGATATTTAACTTCCTTTCAAACTCCAACCGTTCTATGAGTCTATGATTCTATGATGCTTTCCATGTGCTCTTTTCTACATGCTCTCTGTTCTCCACTAGTCTTCAATGAGCAGAGTGAAGTAAGCTTAAAATAGCTGCCCATGTGCAGAACAGCTCTTCACTCATTCTTTATTAGAGTAAATGTATAAATGAAACTGTTTTCGGCAAAAACAGCCATATCCCTGTTATCCACTTTATCTCTACTATCAGATGGGAGCATTTCTAGAAATGTTGGGCCATGGCAGGGTGAAGTAATGCTATGTTTAATTTTCCTCTGACGTCAAATTTCTTCCAAGGATTTTTCTTCCACAGTCTAAAAGCCAGTTTTCATGGATTCATTGTATTTCTTAATTAGTCCCAGGAACAGATCTCAGATGTACTAGATTATATATATATGTATATATACATATATATATATTTCTGAAAATGCAATTCAGGGAATACAATTATGGCAAAACACACCTTCTAAGAACAAAAAGACTTTTAGAGGGAGATCTAAATTAAAATCCAGAGCAGAAATGAAAGACAAGATGAGACGAGACAGGAAGAGGAAGAGGAAGAGGAAGAGGAAGAGGAAGAGGGAGAGGGAGAGGGAGAGGGAGAGGGAGAGGGA